>NC_139222.1:91341590-91903601 GCF_055691185.1 Crinia signifera | reverse complement strand
TAATATTAGTTAATAAATGGAATATTTTATCACTCTAATATATACTGTGTGTGTGTGTATGTATGTATATAATATATGTATCCTCTCTCACGGTGGCACTCACAGACAGGTTCTGTGGCTGGTTGAATTCAAGTCTGAATTTAACCGGGTTTTTATCAGCCATTGAACCTTGTGTCATTTAAAGGGCTAGTATGGAAAGTATGAGGCTGGGTACAGACCTATGGAATTGTAAAGCACAACGGAATATGCTGTCCTATATAAGTAACTGATCTTGATATACTGTATATTTATTTTATTATTTATTTACAGTTTATCTGCAATATATCTCCGGACGGATCGGACAGTATGTTTTGTAAACACGCTTCCCCATCAGTCATGACTGATGTCCCAACTGGGTAGGCATTTACATACGACCACCCAATTGCGCTGCCAATCACCATAAGCTCATGTACTGCCGATATATATCGGCCGGTGTGCACCCAGCTTTACTACGGTAACGTAGAAATACATTGTGGTCTCAGGAACCATTACCTGAATCCCAACATGTAAAACCTACAGTAGAGGTTCCCAAGTCACCATCAAGACACCCCAACAGTCTTGAGTTTTAAGTACAGTATATCTAAGCCTCAGCACAGATGAATAAATCAAATACTTAATAAGTGCCTTGAGGACTGTGTTTGGGAATCTCTGACCTACAGTAATGGTGTCCTGACTCCTAACACAGTCAAGACTTATGACTGTGTAGACCCAGTGACAGCATAGTATATTATGGGTGAGATTTAATAGGATGAGAGATTCAGAAAGTGAGAGATTTGGTAAGAAATCTCCAGCTTTTTTTAAAGCGCCAATCAGTCACTCTGCAAAACCAGTTTGATTTTGAAGTGTTAATGATTGCCGCTTTAAAAAAACTGGAGATGTCTTACAAAATCTCTCACTTTCTGACTGTCTCACCCTATTAAATTTCACCCTATAACTCTGTGCCTGTTAACTATTATCACCAAGAACACAATAAAGCACTGATGAGAAGTGATGGAAAAGTCCGATGACATAAGTGTAATGGGGCACAGGCTGGCATTATACATTTTTGATGATTTATAATAATTGTGTTAATTATACTACTTGATACCCATTGTTAGCTAGGCTGCTATACTACCTGCCAACATGCATTACCACACCTCTAAAAATATTTGCGTGACTCATTTTGTCTATTTTGTTATAAAACTGCTGTCTCCAAAATGTAAACCAACGTATACAGGAACAGTTCTAATACGGGCAATAAAACTGAGCAGCTTGGTTTTGTAAATATGTGTATTGTTATCTACAGTTAAAAATGTTGACAATACACCACCATTGTTGATACCAGAAATTACTGGACTGCATAGGTTGTTTTATATTGGTTGTCTTTTTTTTTTTTTTTTTGAGCAAACTATTCAATAGTGTAAAGCCACCAAATAAATAACTTAATGTCAGGTCTTAATGATAGACTACATAAATATGGAATCCATGGATCTGGGTAAGATATTGAGCAGCAGATGGATGCTCTGCACACCTGACAGCCACTGTACATATGATGATCCATTGGTGCAGTGCTGTCAATCCACGCAAAACTGTTGAGCTCGGCATACACTGGGTGATACTAGATACTGATGTAACAATACATTTGTACACATTGAATGATAGAGTTCAATATATTGTTTATTAGCTGCATACTGTCGGCCTCCAGGTTTGCCCCATTGGCCATGCAGCACAGCAGAAGGGAGGATCCCGATGTTAGAACACGCTTAGTAGTGTGTACAAATCAGTTCTACCAAATTACCACTGACAGAAAGTAGAATGCTATCACTACCAGCTGCGGCGGCACTTGTAGGAGATGTAGCGAGCGTAGCGTTGCATAATTTTGTAAGGTAAACAGGAATACAATTATAACTTCTTTTTTTACATACACTTTATCGCTAACTGTGTGGCCAGCTGGTCTCCATCATGCTGTCAGGATGATGGGTCTATTTGTATGTGTAGGCCTGGAGCTGGAGCTGCATCAGCCCCATTGTTAACTTGGCCCTGTCTCTTGTAGAGAATTGCTCTTTCCCTTGTTGCACTTTTGCAATTTGAAATGAATGAAACTTGCATTTTTACATTTACAGTATGTTGGCAATGGCCAAATCTGTCAAAGAATTGGCAAAACTGCAATCTATTTAGGCAGCTTTTAGTTTTACTATTAGTATAATTTGTCCAGTTTTGATATAAACCATATTTATCTCTGACAAGCTCCCAAAAAATACACACACATTCTCTTGGAGTTCCTGGAGAAGAAGGCCTAATGGGGCCTACACACGGAGCGATTTAGGGTATTTTATTAGCAAGTTCACTAGATCGCTTCGAAAATGCCCCTACATTGCTCAGTGTGTAGGGGCTTAGCGATAGTGTCTCACCGGAGAACACTGGCCCTGACCGATCGCTCAGCACACAGTGTACTAACATATCGCTGTGTGCTGAGCAATCTTGCTGAGCATTCTGAGTGATCTACATTGCTCAGAACGCTCCGCAAATCTCCCCGTTTGTAGGCCCTTAAGTGAGATGGGCGCCACAAATTGTGTTCTTATAATCCCACCCCTTGTGACAGTTTGGCAGGAATCGCGGCTATGCATCACTATGGTCAGGGCCTTTCTCTCGCTCTATGTATATTATATTATTCCTATTATTGCTGTTTATTTATTTTCATTTAAGGCACCTTTTACATTAGGCCACCTTTTGCATTGCAGGAACTGAGCAAGTGAAACACAAACCAGTTCTGTCCGAGTCCCTCCTTGGTACCGTACCGCACTGTGGGACTGGATACGAATGCCTTATGGCCTATTCGGCATTCATATGGTTTTTGTGCCGGGTCTCAGGGATTTGTATTTGTTGTGTGGCCCCAAAGGTGGGAATTAGTACTTGTAAATCTATGTCTTTGCCAGTGTTACATGCTCTATGAGCTCATGTCTGCTGAGATAGACAGAGCCCATGGAGAATTAAGTAGGTGTTGAAAATTAAGAGTTTATTTAAGAAAGCTTATTCTGCAGCAACAAATACCACGTTCATTTCTATGCTGCGACCTTTCTGCACAGGATCCCCATAGCAATATTCATGCTTGTTTTCATATGGCTGAAATTATATGCGCTTCTGATTCTTCAGTATGCCTTCACACAACAGAGATGTATACTTGAAGCTGTGCAGGGAATTGCCAATACAATTAGGAAAATAATGAAGTTATTGTAAACCTACAATGTAACTAGTTCTTTGAGCTCCGTAGATCGAATATACTATGACAATAATACAGGAACACGTAATGGAGAGATGAGGGCTTAGTGCTGATTTCTGCATTTGGATGTGATAATGGCACTTGGCACTTTGAGACCTCTTGTTGTAGTAAAGTGGGATATATTTTGTTCATAAGCAGAAATTATGTTACCTTTATTGTGTGTGCTTGTTCTGGAAAACATGAGTCACTATCCCTGTACAAATGGGAGTAGCCATATTAATTGTTTGGCCATGTAAAATGGAAATATTACACGGCAATGAAACAGAGAAGAAATGGTGGAAGGTTTCTTCATCAGAAGATTAACGTAATGCCTGCAATAGGCGTGGAGTGGGTTAAACATACAGGGGCAGATGTATGATCCGTCGTTATGGGGGAGAAGGGGTATCAGCGCACGTTATGTGCACTGATACCGCTTCTCCCCCATGTATGACGGCGCCAGGATGCGGTAATGGACAGGGGCGCTATGCGCCCCTGTCCATATCGGCGCTGCTATCAAAATGATAGCAGGCCGAATGTATGAACGGTCAGCATCGCTGACCGTTCCGCACGAAGCCGGGTTTGGCTTCACCAGCATCAGGCTGGCGAAGCCCTATCTAAACAGCAGGGACAGCGCTGTCCCTGCTGTTAGGTCTGGGCTGCGCTGGGGATCTCGCGTGAACAGCGAGATCCCGCGCATGCCCAGTGCGGCCAGCCGGGGGACAGGAGATAGCGCATCAGTATTAACTGATGCGCTATCTTCAGCAAGGGACATCGCCGAAGGGGGGAGTTAACGCTCCCCCGCTTCGGCAGACAAGATGTTAATACATCTTGTCGATGTCCCTTCCTGCTTCGCCTCGCTATTGAGGCGAAGCAGGAAGTATCATAGCGGCGCGATAAGCGCTGCTATGATACATCTGCCCCACAAGGCTGTGGGATCTTGGAAAGCATGTGACTCGAGGGACCAATAAGGACTCAGGGAAAGGCAGTGTTAGCTGGGATATCAGTGCAGGAAAGGGAGGAGTCTTCCTCTCTTTCCTGAAGGTTTTGACCTGAGTGGACCTGTGCCTCCTGCGCTCTGACTTTAGGTAGGGATTTATCTAGGATCATTGCCCCAATTTGCTATTATGCAGCGCTCATATGCCTCCCCCTCCCACGGCCCACGGCACTCGACACTGCCCGCTCGCTTTGCTGCGGCGGCTGGCACGGTCGGCACGTCAGATGCAGGTGATTTGGCTTCCCCCATGGCGGGAGCATGATGAGTCACAGCCACAAGGGGGTGCAGTGCCGAGTGTTGCCACTGGGGGGCGGTCTCGGAGGGGGCAGCGGAGGGCCGCGGATGTTGGGGGGGCGCTCTGGATCCTTAACTGGGTCAGTGGGTACCCCTGATACCAGGGTCTCGTCTGCCCCCTTTGACCCCCCTATGCTGTTCTCTGTGGCGGGGGCCTTGACGCCGCTGGTGCATGCCTTACCCCAGGAGTCGGGTGGGCCCCGCTCCATAGGCGGTAGGTCCGAGCTGTCCTCAGTTCATGCAAGCGTTTAGGGACATCGGGAGAATGATGATAGAGAATGCGTCCCCTCATGGGTCTGGGGCAGATGCCATGGCCGTGGGGCACTCCAGGGCCCGCGGGTCCTCCGGGCCCCTTTTCCATGTTCCCACAGATGATGAAGCCCTGCTGGTTTCCGGTGGAGGGTGCGGCCGCTGCTGATGACCTCGAGGATGACGATGCGGACGATAACATGTGGGCCGCACAGCCTGAGTCATCAGGTGAGGAGTCTTCCAGTGGGGAGTTTGGGTCCGCGTCGGGTGTCTCCTCTGCGGGCTCCCACACCAGCCACTTCCTCGTCCTCCTCCGCCGGGGGTTAGATTTGCAGCATAGCTAAGGCCCGCAAGCAGGCAGCCAAGTATGCTAAGAAGGAAGCGGGGAGGCAGGTGCGCTGCAATAAGCGTAGAAAGGTGTCAGTGCTTTCATGTAGGGAGAGGAAGAGGCGTAATTTGCTGGCCGTGGTGCATTGCGACTACACAGCAGTTTTATGGGGTTTGAGAGAGAGCTGTAGGTAGTAGGTCGAGCGGATACCGCTTGTTAGGGTAGGCTTGAGTACGTATGCAGATTGTGTGGGTGGAGCTTAGTTAATTAGCCGTTCTTTCTGGGCCACCATTAATTACTTAATCTAGCTTAAAAGTGCTTTAAATAAATCAGCTTAAAAGTGCTTTAAATAAATCAGCTAACAACTTCTGCCAAACCTAAGTCTCAGAGTCGTTATTTCAGGTTTAGTTTGTAAGTTTAAAAATGTGAATGTATTTACATGCTAGAGGTCACACATCAGAGGCTAGGACAGTGGTTCCCAAACTGTGTGCCTAGGCACACTGGGCTGCCTCCAGGCATTTGCAGGGGTGCCCTGTGTTGGTGGTGCTGGACCAATTCAATTATTTACAGTGAATGTGATAGGAAAATCAGTGCTTGTGGCTTCCATAAAATACAGTGGGTGACTTTCTATTTTATGAGATTTTTAGACTTTTGCGAATTTTCTCGCAAAAACGGCCGAAATCGCATTTTTTTACATTTTCGCATATTTAATGAGCTCCGAAAATGTGAAAAAAAAGCGATTTTTGGCAACAAGTTGGACACACTGGAAATGCGATGGCTGCTTTTCGCAGCACATCGCATCCAGATGTTTTCACATGGAGAAGTATACAAATCGCATATTTAATGGTATGCGATTTGTATAAAGTGTGACTATAATTCGCCCAAAAATCAGACCAGGTTCTGATGGGCGAATTAGCCAGAAACCTGCACAGATCGCAATGTTCTGTGCAGGTTTCTGGTGAAAAAAAATAAATAAACAGTTAAAATAAAAAAAAAACGAGCACGGGGTCCCCCGCCAGAGCATAACCAGCCCCGGGCTCATTGAGCCGGTGCTGGTGACATAAAATCAGGGTCCCCGACAAATAGAGGTCCCCTTGATTTAATGAAACCAGCACTAGGCTCAAGGTCCGGCGCTGGTTTCCAAAATACGGGGGACAAAATGACTAGGGGTCCCCCGTATTTTAAGAACCAGCACCGGACCCAACCAGCCAGCAGGGTAATGCCACAGCCGGGGGACACTTATTATATAAGGTCCCGCGGCCAAAGCATTATCCCCGTGGCTGGTCAGCATGGGCAGGGGTCCTGGGGAAGTGGGGACCCCCCCAATGAAGGGGTCCCCCCCCTCCAGGACTTACCAGCCCATGCTGAAAGTCCGGGGCTGTCCCCGATGCCCCTGGGCGGTGGGCATCGGGCTGATGGATTGTGTAAAAAAAAGAAGATAAACTATTGTTTTCTACTGGCGAACTATGAGTCCCAGCAAGCCTACCCCGCATGCTGGGACTTGGAGAACCACAAGTCCCAGCATGCGGGGCATTAAAGGGCCCGCTGGCACTTGTAGTTCTACAGTACAAAAAATAGTTGAATAAAACACACTGACACCCTGAAAAATAAAAGTTTAATACATACACAGCCCACACACACTGATACTTACCTACCTTGAGCCCGTAGGTCGGTCCCTGGATCCTGGTCCTGGGGTTCCGGGGCTCCAGGGCAGAAGAGTCCGGTTCCGGGGCCTTGGTCCTGGTTCCGGGGCTTGTCCTGGGGTTCCGGGGCTGTTCCGGGGTCCAGGATCCGATGAAGTCCACAGGGGTACCTGAGGAAGGAAATCCTACTCACCTGGTCCCCGGCGACGACATCGGCATCCTCTCCGGCAGACGCTCTGCTCCCGGCTGCTGTGGTACCCGCTCTCGGACTGAAGAGGCGAAGAGATTTTCATCTTCCGCGCCTTTCCTCCGGATGATTCTATTGGCCGGCTAGCGGCCAATCAGGAGCCGACTTTCTCGGCTCCTGATTGGCCGCTAGCCAGCCAATGGAATCATTCTGAGAAGAGGCGCGGAAGATGAACATCTCTGCGCCTCTTCAGTCCGAGAGCGGGTACCACAGCAGCCGGGAGCAGTGCGTCTGCCGGAGAGGATGCCGATGTCGTCGCCGGGGACCAGGCGAGTAGGATTTCCTTCCTCAGGTACCCCTGTGGACTTCATCGGATCCTGGACCCCGGAACAGCCCCGGAACCCCAGGACAAGCCCCGGAACCAGGACCAAGGCCCCGGAACCGGACTCTTCTGCCCTGGAGCCCCGGAACCAGGACCAAGGCCCCGGAACCGGACTCTTCTGCCCTGGAGCCCTGGAGCCCGGACCCAGGATCCAGGGACCGACCTACGGGCTCAAGGTAGGTAAGTATCAGTGTGTGAGGGCTGTGTATGTATTAAACTTTTATTTTTCAGGGTGTCAGTGTGTTTTATTTAACTATTTTTTGTACTGTAGAACTACAAGTGTCAGCGGGCCCTTTAATGCCCCGCATGCTGGGACATGTGGTTCTCCAAGTCCCAGCATGCGGGGTAGGCTTGCTGGGACTCATAGTTCGCCAGTAGAAAACAATAGTTTATCTTCTTTTTTTTACACAATCCATCAGCCCGGTGCCCACCGCCCAGGGGCATCGGGGACAGCCCCGGACTTTCAGCATGGGCTGGTAAGTCCTGGAGGGGGGGGACCCCTTCATTGGGGGGGTCCCCACTTCCCCAGGACCCCTGCCCATGCTGACCAGCCACGGGGATAATGCTTTGGCCGCGGGACCTTATATAATAAGTGTCCCCCGGCTGTGGCATTACCCTGCTGGCTGGTTGGGTCCGGTGCTGGTTCTTAAAATACGGGGGACCCCTAGTCATTTTGTCCCCCGTATTTTGGGAACCAGCGCCGGACCTTGAGCCTGGTGCTGGTTTCATTAAATCAAGGGGACCCCTATTTGTCGGGGACCCTGATTTTATGTCACCAGCACCGGCTCAATGAGCCCGGGGCTGGTTATGCTCGGGCGGGGGACCCTGCGCTCGTTTTTTTTTTTTTTAAATTTGCGCTTTCCTGCAAACGTGCGATTTTTTTTTTTTTAAATTTGCGCTTTCCTGCAAACGTGCGATTTTCAGACATGAAAATCGCACATTTTCAGGACTAAAGACATCGCACCACCTCGCACCTATTCGCACTATTTGGCCCGTTTTTCGCATCTCATTAAATATGCGAAAAACGGCCCAATCTTGCGATTTGCAAAAGTGCGAAGTGGTGCGATAAAAAAAACTCGATTTTATCTCATCCCATAGAATGTCACCCAGTATGTGGACAGACAGAAGCAAGTGCTCATCTGAAAATCAGAATGACATATAAACACAATTGACTTAATTTGATATAAATCTTTTGGCCTAGGGGTGCCGTGAAAAAAAAAAATCTGATACCCTAGGGCAGGCATGTCCAAACTGTGGCCCTCCAGCTGTTGTGAAACTACACATCCCAACATGCCTTGCCATAGTAAATCTAGAAACAATGTAGAAACAAAATAACTCGTACAAATCTAACTCTCTCTGCACATGTTACATCTGCTCCACCTGCAGTGCACATGGTTTTGCCCATTTCCCAAACAAATGTGTACTGCAATCAGATCAGAATAAAGGCCAATGTACAAATATGTCGTTATCAGACCAGCTGTGTAGAAGTGATGATGGCACGATGACAGTATAATACATCATACTAGTAATTATAGTTCATAACGAGACACAACGTTGCAATGCAGGTTGCATTGAGCATGTACTACAGGTGTTGGTCTAGATTAGGTATACTCAAAATTACACACTATGGCAGGCAACATACATTCTACACTCTCCTTCTTAAAAAATATAGTGCCTGTGAAGCATGCTGCCTATGACCATGAGGTCATATTAATCCCTACAGCTCTGCACTCCAACAAAGCCCATCTTTATTCAGTTGCAGATTCCAACATGCTACCTGTACAGCATATTTCTGCTAAGTAAAAGCATTCATTAGCCACTGACGTCAGCTGCCATAAAGCACTGAAATATTTCAATAGCAGCCCTTATAGAGAGGATGCTGCTTGTAACAGCATGCCTGTCTAGATTAGGGAGGTCTACCCTTTGAAAACATTCCAGGCAGGTGTTTAGACCTCTCCCAGTGGTCTATGCCAATCATTTGTCCAGGAACCTGCTCCTGCCCCCGAAAGCAAATTTATACGCTCATGTGTTTGTCAAAGATTTGTTTTGTGCTCTTATGAGGGAGGCTGTAAGTGACTGATTTGGCCTCCAGTAAAGTGGCACACTGCAGCCTAAGACTTGTACTGCTCACAAACCAGCTAAGTAATGCCTGTCGGACTCGTACATACAAAATATTAGAAAATTTGTAACACTTTAAGGAAAATGAATGTTAATTTATCATGGAAATCATCACAAAACACCATGGGGTTGACCTTTATTGTTTACTAAAAAGCTACTGGGTACATCTGTACCAGCACTACTGGGGAAATAACATGTAATGGCCAATACATATGTGCAAGGACATGATTGCTGGGCATTCAAATTCAGTGCCTAAGATATTGCACAAATACAATATAAATTCAAGAATATATGCAATATACCGCAAGATACATCATTCAAATATAAAGATATTCCAAAATACAGAATACAATAATACGTTATCCAAAAATGTTCTGGTCCCGACCATTTTGAATAAGGGATACTCAACCTGTGTGTGTGTTATATATATATATATATATATATATATATATATATATATATATATATATATATATATATATATATACAGTCCAGGTGATCTAGCACAGCCACTTTGATGAATGCTTGGGCGGGTGCCAGTACAGCCAATTCAGCAAGATACTCCAACAGAGGTACAGCACTCCAGCCACTTAAACACGAACTTTCTTTATTGTGAATAAAACAGCAACGTTTCAATACACTCAAGCCTGACGATAATACTTGAGTGTATTGAAACGTTGCTGTTTTATTCACAATAAAGAAAGTTCGTGTTTAAGTGGCTGGAGTGCTGTACCTCTGTTGGAGTATATATATATATATATATATATATATATATATATATATATATATATATGACATTGGAGGGGCTCTGCACACACTAAATTAACTGATAATAAATAGTGGAGATTTGGTTCATGAATTGATCAAAGCATTTAAGCCTGCAGCCCCCGTCAAGGGACCCCACTGTTCTGCAGGTCCTACCACTATTGCTGAAAATGGCTGCAATACACATAGCTATCACATCAATGTTTGATACCAGGCATGCTATCAGGTCTGAAGCTCACAGCAGACTTTGCTTTTATAGGTGAGCAGCTACCAACACACCTGTCACTAATCATCTAGGGAAATGGCTAACACAAGCTATGGAATCTTAGTTAAAAACAGGGTGCATGAGAGAATGTGACCACAATAAGACTAATTTTTTTAATTAGTCTTATTGTGGTCACATTCTCTCATGCACCATGTTTTAACTAAGATTCCATAGCTTATGTTAGCCATTTCCCTAGATGATTAGTGACAGGTGTGTAGGTAGCTGCTCACCTATAAAAGCACAGTCTGCTGTGAGCCTCAGACCAGATAGCATGCCTGGTATCAAACATTGATGTGATAGCTATGTGTATTGTAGCCATTTTCAGCGATAGTGGTAGGACCTGCAGAACAGTGGGGTCCCTTGACGGGGGCTGCAGGCTTAAATGCTTTGATCAATTCATGAACCAAATCTCCACTATTTATTATCAGTTAATTTAGTGCAGGGCTGGGCAACACCGGCCCTCCAGATGTTAATGAACTACACATCCCAGGATGCTTTGCATTCGTTTTGCTATGTGGCCATGCTGAAACTGATGCAAGGCATGCTGGGATGTGTAGTTCATCAACATCTGGAGGGCCGGTGTTGCCCAGCCCTGATTTAGTGTGTGCAGAGCCCCTCCAATGTCTGTTTAAACAATGTGGTCACAAGCCATAGGGCACCCCAAAACTAGGAAAGGTGAGTGCCGATGTTAAGTGTATATATATATATATATATATATATATATATATATATATATATACAATGGTGGGCGGCACTCCAACTATGGCAAATGCTGGCAAAGCTTAGTTTTAGGTGAAAGAAAACGGGTGCCCTCCGGGATGCAGCACTGCGGCTGCTGTACATACACTTCTGGGGGATGGCGGCACTCCAAATAACGATTGTCCACACTCAAGTAGGATACCGACGTTTCTGGGCTGTTACAGCCCCTTTATCAAGGTGCAAGGAAGAACGTTCTTCCTTGCACCTTGATAAAGGGGCTGTAACAGCCCAGAAACGTCGGTATCCTACTTGAGTGTGGACAATCGTTATTTGGAGTGCCGCCATCCCCCAGAAGTGTGTATATATATATATATATATATATATATATATATATATATATATATATATATAAAAGCTTAATTTGCACAGGAAGTAAATGTTTGCATGCAGAGTAAATACTGGCTGCTTTTGCATGTAAGCACACAAATGCTAGACAGCTTTATTTTTACACTTCTTTTCATTGTATATTGTCCATTTAGAATTATAGTTTATTTGGTACTTGTTTCCTAGCACGGCCACAATCGCGGGCATCGTGTACCTTTAAGTTAAGGTACATGATGCCCGCGATGGACCCGATTTCCTTTGAAATCAGGTCCATTTTGCCGGCAAAGGAAAATTCGCGGGCATCGCGTCGGTCGGGACCATTAACATTGGCCCCGACGCGACCGACGCAATGCCCCCGATTTTGCCATAGGCTTCAATGTTAAAATATTTTTTAACATTGAAATCGGGAGCATCGCGTCGGTCTTGTGCCATTATAATGGCACAAGATGAGATGGACTTGATTAAGTCCATCTCACATAGTAAAAAATGTGAAATGGGCCAATATGACCCATTTCACATTATATATGGCCCCGTCGTCGCCCCACAATTGACGTGAACCCGAAGCGTGGCGAGCGGCGGCGGTGCGCGTCCTCCGACCTTTTCATTTCCCTACTATCCACGTCGGCGTGGAGTTGAGAATATAAAGTGTGGCGAGCGCAGCGAGCCCGAAGCGTGGCGAGCGCAGCGAGCCCCACAAGGGGACGGGTATACCTGTGAAGTTATACGCGTCCTCTCGCCACGCTTCGGGCTCGGTGGCTCGCTGCGCTCGCCACACTTTATATTCTCAACTCCACGCCGACGTGGATAGTAGGGGAATGAAAAGGTCGGAGGACGCGCACCGCCACCCCTCGCGGGCTCGCTGCGCTCGCCACGCTTCGGGTTGGCGTCAATCATGGGGTGGGGTTTACGGTGTAAAATTGGGGGTCTAGGGAATATTTTACATTGAATCCAATGTAAAATCGGGTCCCAGGGACCCTATTCACATTGGATTCAATAAAAAAATCGGGTTGGTCGCATCGCATGCGACCAAATCGCATGCGATGCAACCGACGCAATTTTTCCGACACGACCACCCCGATGGAAATCGGGGTGGCCGTGCTAGGAAACGAGTACCGTTTATTTAATAGCAGGACATTATATACTGTAATAGTGTATACAGACTGTCAACAGCCGTGCTATTCTATCCCAATTAGATCGAATCGCACAGCAAGCCAAAAGACATGCGTGCAATTTTGACAATATAGGCCCTTATTCTGATCGGTGCGGATATTCCCGCATTCTTACGGAGCGGTCCGCACGCCACGGTGTTCTGCCGCGTGCGGCCATCGCCCGTAGAAACGCCCACGTGTCCTCCGCATTCGGACGGACTCACTCTTTAAGAACAGGGCGTGTTTACGGACGACATACAAACCATGCGTGTGCGGGAGAAACACTCAGATTCTGCACGGTATTACAGAGTATTACAGAGTATGCTCGGGAATACCGCATCCGAACGGGAGCCAAGCGGTGCTACCGCCCGTAAGCGGAGTATTTACGCCAAACAACCCACTATTATGTATCTTCTGCAATACATCACATGACCCACTTATTCAATTACCTATCCTCATAAAAAACTGCTTATTTTGAATTGGAATCAATTAGATGCCAATATATCCTTACAAGCATGCCTAACACATGCATTGCACACATTAACCCTTACAGCAATTGAAGTGCAATGGTTTCAATTAAAGCACTGACAAGCGTCCTATTAGTGATTAATGAGTAAAGGAGTCGATTTTATTGGGTTCAGGTGTTAATGCTTGTAGTCATTAGGCGGTCCGTTCGCCTCCCGCAGGAACGAGTGGTGTCCGCAAAGCAATAGTGGCCTTTTGGACACCGCACATTTCTTCCCTTTTTGTTCGCGTGCATTCGGAGTGCTATCCGAATGCACGCCCCCCAACATAAGTGTACTCCCCCGTGTCCGCCCATGTTTCCGCCCCGTTTTGCCCACTTTGAAACTACGCCCATGTGTCATTCCGCATGACGCCCATAATACGCCCATATTTCCCGAATGATTGCGGTGACCAGTTTTGTACGGGATTTGCCCGAACAGGTACGGAGTCAAGGCGTGGCACATGCGCGTGGCGTTCTCCACGCATGCGCAGACGCCGTAAAGACGCGATCCGAAAGTATGCGGGAAAGTACGCGTCAATCAGAATAAGGGCCATAGTGCAGATCTGTACTATATAGTCAATGCAGCCCTGTCTATTTGGCTTTGATTTGTGCTGATGGGAGCGTGCATCGGGATCGAAAGGGTAAAAAACTTGTGCGATCATCATACGATCCCGATGCGATTTTGACTATATAGTCAAAATTGTACGGTGTACACACCATAACACATTAAACAAAAAGTTATAAACAGAATAACAAACTCTGTTCCCTGGTGTAAACCTCACCAGACTTTGAAATTGCACTTTGGGGGGGGGGGGGGGGGGGGGGGGGGGTTAGAAGAGTGCGTTGCCGGGGGGTGTCCAGTCTGGTGGGGCTGTTCTAACACCTGTCACCAGGGAGAGGAGAAGGGGGAGAATACAGCCTCCCTGCATGTTCTGGGGGAAGTAATTACAACTGGAACGGTCCTGACCACACGGGGAGGCTGTAATCTCCCCCTTCTCCTCTCCCTGGTGACAGGTGTCACAGCAGCCCCACCGAACAGGACACCCCCGGATTGGCACCCCCCAGACTACAAGCTCCAGAATGACAGATATTGATGAATGGAGCCTGTCCAGTCCGGTGTTCCGTGGTCCTGTTCGGTCCGGTTTTTACCTATACCCAGATGGGCGTGTGTAGGTGAGCATCCACGCTGCCTAGCAAGGAGTCTAGCACTACATTATGCTTCGCACAGACAGAGATATTATTCCCATGTGAACACAACCCTGTCTCTGTGGGGCGAGTACAGCTTGAATCACATTGTGCTGTTGCAGTATAAGTAAGCACCTGTTCAGCAGTAGACATTGTAAGAAAGGAATCTGAAGTAGCAGCAGGCAGCAGCCACCTCAAACCCCTACAATTTTGCTGATTTCAGAGAGCCACTTGTCGGTAGACTAAATTACAGTGGAATGTTCACCTGTTTCCTGGGTCAGCCCTGCACCTACAGTGTAACTGGGCAGATCTAGCATGTTGGGACCAGTGTCAGCCAAGCAGCACAGAGGCATGTGGGGAGTTGTATGATATTGTTAATTCTGTTCCCTGAGGCTATGTCAAGACATATTCCACGGAGAAGAATGTGCTTGTGTTAATAGCAGGCAGCAAGCCAGTCGTGTGCTTGGAGAGGATTGTAGCGATGTGCGGGAAGGTGTGTGCCCTGAGGCGGCTCAGCTCTGCACCTGCTTGTTGGGCTGTGATCCTTGTTCCTACCTGTCTATTGTGTAAGGCTGATTTGCAGTTAGACTTCTCCCACTTTAGACAATGGGGGACGTTTATAGTCATCTTTCTGAAGAATGCTCCATTGTTAAAACAAGACTGTGATTAACTGCTGCATCACTGCAATGTCTGTCAGCATTTCTTTACTGCCCCTGATGTATAAAGGGCACACGTTATTTTAAAACACCCTAAAAACAGTGGTTCTCAACCTCGGTCCTCAGGTCACCTGGCAGGTGCACTCGTTGCTCACTGACACATTTTAAAAGATCACAAGTGGAGCTATTTATTTCACCTGTGATTCTGTGTGGAGAACTGGAAAACCGGCACTGTTTGGAGGGTCCTGAGGACCGAGGTTGAGAACCACTGCTCTAAAATGAATAGTATTTCATCCAACGTGTCTCAACAATAAATTCAGACAATACAGTATGCCAAAATAAAGCTTTGGTCATCATTTATTCTGATAAACAGGTTCACATAAACATTGTACCATCTGCCACAAATGATAATGCTGCCACTAGCTATGCAGGTCACAACGAATAGTACTGTACATGTGCTTTCTGTTCTGCAAATGCTGCATTCATGTTATAGTTACATAGGCACCAAATCGCTTTGTGATATACAATGCTGTCTGCCAGCTCCAGGTGACATCTTATGTACAGTTTTCTAAACCTGGCTACACATTGCAGATCGGTGTGCAAGTCACAGAAATACTCCGATCCTCTGGCCGATTATCCAATCAGTGGGGCAGATTCAGGTGTAGCTGGAGTGAGCATCCGTGTTTTTTACTTGGATGCAGCAATGATGATCAGATATGTTAATGCAGCAATAGACGCCTCCTGCATGTGTTTGTGATACAGTGCTGCGTCAGAGGATGTAGAATCAGATCACCTGTGACACCACTGGCTGGCTGAGTGACCAATGAGGTAACGCGGACCAGACGCAGCAGCTCCATGCAAGATTGGGATATGGCCTCGGCACTCCCACAAAACTGAGCAGCCATGTGACAAAACAGCAGTGTCCCCAAACAGCTACGGTCTGTCGGTTCCCTGACATTTGCAGCCGTACTGTGTCTGATGACAGAGGACTCATACTGCATATGTACAAAATACCAAAAAATGAGTCTCGGGGGGGGGGGGGGGGGGGGGGATTTTATAGGATGAGAGATTCAGAAAGTGAGAGACTTGGCAAGAAATCTGTTTTTTTTTTAAAGCAGCAATCATTTACACTTCAAAGTCAAACTGGTTTTGCAGTGTAACTGATTGTCGCTTTCTGAATCTCTCATCCTATTAAACCTCACACTTGGTGTCTAATGTGCTTCTTGCTTCGGGACCTGAATCAGGACCAATGTGCACACTGTGCTAAGCATTGTGTGTGTGCTTTCTTAAGAGAACATAATATATAGGTCTATGTACTATAAGGCTAGGAGATAAATAAAGTGGACCCAGATAAAAGTATCAGCCAACCAGCTCCTGTCATTTTTCAAACCCAACCTATCACATGGTAGTAAGAGATTGGCTGGTACTTTATGTATGCCCACTATGCCCTCCAAGGCTTAGTACATAAAACACATAACCATCTGATCGGAGTATTTGAAAACATGTATCCGCTAATGCTCCTGCACACACACCTATGCATGACGATCAGCGAATATTGGGTGAGTCATTGGATAATTGCTGATATTTATGTTTACTCCAATGCTTCTCCAAGAAAATATTTTTTCTCTACTAATAAAAAGAAACAATCGTAAGGTGGTCTCATGGTATCAGAAACATGACCCCCCCCCCACACACACACACACACACACACACACACACACACACACACACACACTCCGTCCCCCTTTATACTGTACACCAGGCATGAGAGAGGCACACACTGCTGTGGCACAGTCTTTTCAACGCTGTGACTAAATATCTACCCTGTCTGGCTCTTGAGCAATTACTTACAGTTAAACATACTCTGTGGCATTTAAAATTGCCAACAAAAATATTGGGAAAGGAGCACGAGGAGAACAGAGTATGTCATGCTTTGATTAATGTCATATAAAAATGTTTATTTGGAAAAATGGTGCAGTCTACATACTTGACACACAGTATTTTTATTTAACATTTCTTAGGCGTTTCTCATGATCATTCAAGGATTTTATTTTAATTGTGACAAAACTGAATAAAAATAATATATGCGAATAATAATGGTATACAGGTTGGCACTATTAAGGTCGACATACATTGGGTCGACGACTGAAGGTTAACAGGCCTTGTGTTGATATTTTGACCCTGTTGACCTCAGGCATGTCGACCCTTTTCCCCAATGGGTGTGTCGAGATTTTGACCCTGCCAACCTTTTTCCCAATGACCCATACCCATAATAAACATTGTACTTTAAAATTAGCTACTAAAGGGGCATACAAACTGAATTCTGTAATCCCTATTTCTAAGAGCTCTGACTAGATCACTTAGAAATAAAGCAGGGATCACGCCGTGTATGCCCCCCAGCGATTGCGCGTCTCCATCACCTGCAGAGATGAACAGTGCATGTACGGTCTATTCTGCTTAGATCGCAGGGTTTTGCCTATAAGCATACACAAAACCCTGCTCAGAAACAGATCCCTCAGCACACAGCAACGCCGGTGCATCGCACTGTGTGCAGCGATGTGTGCTAAGCCATCTGTGCTTAAGCATCTCGCTCAGTATGGGGCTGCAGTCACCCCGTGTGTATGGGGCTTTAGATAATAATAGGGGACATTGTACAAGTTCAAGTCTCAGACTATATTGATAATATGACTAATGTGCCTATCTAACACATATGGGTATATTCAATTAAAGCCTTATCCATGCCGACATTCATTTGTAGGAATGGATCTGATATGCCCTATTCAATGCAGCCAAATCTGACTGTCTGATTTGGCTGCTGCTCACCCAGCCGACACCAGGACTGGGTGACTAATGGAGGAAGTGGCGGGAGGTGGGACAGTGAAGAGGGTACCTGGTGAGCTGCTGCTGCTTTCCTGGCCCGGTGGCAGGACCAGGTGAGCGATGGGAGGAGCCTGCAGGATGGGCAGGGGGACAGTGCCGGGTGAGCTACTGCTGCTCACCAAGCGTCTTCTTCCCTCATCTCCTCCATCCGACTTTTTTTTTTACGTCAGATTGAGATTGTCGGAAACGGGTGTTGGATTTGGCTGCATTTCCGACAAAAGTGGGTAGATTGGCGGCTATTCTGCAGCCCTTATTGAATGTCAGAACCCCTTCTGACCTACAGATGGAGCCAGCCTCCCCGTTGCCGACAGATTTCACTAGCTGGCGGAGGCTGGGCCGGCGGACATGGATGCGCAAGCATCCCATGCGCTTACGTGTCCACAGCGGAGAATATGGCACGCGAGCATATGAGATGCGCACGCACCCTGGTTGGCGGACGGTGCAATGGGAGCTGCTTTGATGACAGTGGCGCCATCTGTAAATCAGTTGGAAAGTGCAGTCTTTCTGACAAGACAGTAGTTTCGATTGTAATTGAATATACCCCTTTTTTTTTTTTCAAAAACGTTTTTATTAAAGTTTTGCATGTAAAAGTTGTTGTACATAATTAAACATCAAACTCTTGTTTGAAACATTCAGCAAATAAAGTACATTTCCTTTTGAAAACAATGTATAATTGGTGTTTCTTTCCATGGGTGTTTCCCAGTCAGGTGTAAAACATTTCCTTTCTTCAATCTCTGAAAACTCGCTTTTCTTATTACACCACTTTCCCTTCTCACTATATTACCCCTCTTTCTTACATAGAGGTGTGATCAAAGGAGTAATCCTTTAGTTTCCTCTTCTCTACATACATTCGCCTGATTTCATGTCTAATGCAACTTATTCCTTATACATTTTAACAACTAATCAACTACCCCTCCTACAGTAACTCCCCCCCATCCCCCCCTCCCTCCCCTGCCCGCCCACAACTAAGACTCGGTGCGCCTTAACTGTCCGTTAGTGATCTAAGCAGGTACCAGGTTGTGCCTTCAAACACTTTCATAACATGTTTCCTTTCGTTTTCCTCCATTGACATTATGTATTGTGGAAGTCTAGGTACACACACGCCATTTTGTGATAGTATGGCCGCCATTTTGGTTCGCAGAGTTGCGCAAATAAAGTTTCCATACCCGAGTATGTGTGACAATGTGGACCAGAAGAGTAGACATACTATCACACATAAATTCATAATAACACACTTACACGAAATGATATATAGTTAAAAGGTTTAGAACGCCACACATAGCTTAGTTAGCCCTGCACACACCTGATTGTATCGTGTTTAGTACCGTTCCGTTCAGCTCATCATGCAAAGTATTCCGGTCATTGCGAATATTTCGCAATGTACACTGCACGATAGTTATGGACATAATCCATATTCCAGAGACAGTTTCTGTTGTAAGTAGTTAACAAAGGAAACTAGCTCAAACCGGTTCTTATCCTTGCTGACGCCGAAACCACCAAACAAAGGACTCTTAAAGTTCACTCCCCTGCACCTGGTCAGACCAGGTACAGCGTCTAACCTCCAATCACAGTGGACCGGACATATGATCTCTGACCAATGAGAATGGCCTTTGACCTCCCCCTTCTGACCCTATAAGATAGGCGACCCGGAGCAGGCTCGGTCTCTTCGGCACATCTACTTTCCCTGGACCTTCCTACCGGACTATAGTTCATTCCTGAACGATAGTGAGCTCTGACCGGACTGCGCTTCGCTTACTAGATGACCACGGTAAACGGTTGCATTTTCACGGTATTTATTCTTATAAGTATTGTTGGCTGATTGTGTCTTGTAACTGTATTCTTTCCCCTTAGTAGAGTCTGTTTAGTATTCATTGTTAGTATATTGTATTACCTGTTATACCTGTTTATTCTTATTTCTGTAACCCCCTTTTTGTCCGTTAGGGACTTAAATACAAACCTTTTTATGGAGTTCTAATCTCCTTATTCCTATTCAGTGGTCGTGTCTGTTTATTCGCATAGTAGCGATAAGGTACATTGCGGACTCTGTCCTTTAAGGTATATTCGCAGATTAGAGACAAAGTACTGCGAAAGGATCTCGTATTAAGGTATTGGTTCTTGGTGCAAAATACACAATAAAAGGTACGCTACGCTGCGCTACGTTTTGTTCGCACGTAGTTAGGTATAAAGGGTAAGCAGGTTACGGACACATTACGTAACCTGCACTTTTCACTCATTGTCTCTCTGGTCATATGTAATGCACTTTAACAGTATACCCCCCATTTAGCATGGAATTTCTTGACTCCTTCTTCCACCAAAGGCAAAGTGGCTTTCCTATCAAAATACAACAGTTGCGTTAGCGTGGACTTAACGTCATGTAGTAATGGGGATGCTGAGGTAGTCCAGTTGCGTAAGATCACTTTCTTCGCAACTGTCACTATCATAGTGAGAAATGGAAGCAATTCTGTTTTCCTGCCGTGGAGGTTCCATTGTGAAAAATTCGCACATAACATAGCCAACGGATCTTTAACTAGGTGTAACCCACATATATTATTTATATACATCATCACCTTGTCCCAAAATTTCCTAACTTTCCCGCATTCCCACAAATGGTGAAAGAACGTTGCATTTGAGCTTTTACATTTAAGACATATCCCCAGTTCTCCCGGGACAAAGTGCTTTCTTTGGGCTTGTGAGATATATGCTCTATGCAGCGTCTTTATGTGCACCTCCTGCAACATAGCCGACTGCAACACCTTCAATGTTTTTCCCATGTGTTTATGTAGTATATCTCCCGAACCCACTCCCGGAATGTCTGCCTGCCACTTAAGCCCCATTGCTTGCCATACTGCTTCAGGTGTGGCTGGTATTATATTGCCATATATATATTTAATTCGGAATGGCCCAGTAGAACTTAAAGCAAACACTTGCTGCATTACATCTTGTCTTTCGGTGTCTATCATTGGGTTTCCTTTTGACTGTATGAAATGCCTGATTTGCAAATACATAAAAAAGTCCCTATTTGGTAGAGAATATTTAGCTGAAAGCTCTTGGAATGAGAGCATATGCCCCCCCGGGTTGAACACATCCTTAACTGCTAAAATTCCTTGTCTTTTCCATCTTTCATACCCCTTCTCTGTCATCCCGGGAGTGAATCCGGGGTTTCCCCAGAAGGTGTCATATTTTGTGTTTTGGAAGTTTCTGCCCATGCACTTGTTGATTGCCAACCATGCGGAGTATGTATCCCTAACAATAATGTTATCCCGGACCTAGTGTGGCAACTTTGCCCGTGGAACGTGGAGCAATCCCGCTAAAGAATATGGTGAGACAGTTTCCTCCTCCAGAAATCTATGGGTATAGGAGCTAGTTCCCTGGAGCCAGTCCAGGGCGTATCTCATGAAGACTGCCTGGCTGAAGGCCAACACATTTGGCATTCCTAACCCCCCGTCTGCCTTTTTGAGGTATGTTTTAGATCTAGAAATCCGAGGTTTCTTGCCCTGCCACAAAAAAGAGAAGAAGGCCGTATTTATTTTCCCTATATCTTGCCTAGATACCCGGATTGGGAGCATTTGGATGTAGTAGGATAGTTTGGGGAACACTATGGCCTGTAGTACCGCAGTTCTTCCCAGCAATGAGAGTGGCAGTTCCTTCCACCCCTCCAGCAACTTTCTGATATCTTCAATTATAGGAGAGAAATTGATTTTGTATAAGTCTCTAATTTTGCCTGGAATATTTATGCCCAGATATTTAATGGCATCTGTACTAAGCTTGAAGGGGAGGGTATCTTGCGCGGAAAGCTCAACTGTCTGGGGACCTAGCACCTGCAAAATCTCTGACTTATGGAAGTTTATCTTATAACCTGCAAAGGACCCAAACTCTTCTATCAGTTTCCTGATGGCAGGCAAGGATTCAGTCAATTTTGATACAAAGAGAAGCATGTCATCAGCAAAGAGACTGACCTTTAGTTCTATTGCTCCCAATGTAATGCCCCTGTAGTGTGTACTCTCTCGTAGAGCTATTGCTAAGGGCTCCAAGGCCAGAGCAAATAGCAACGGCGACAGTGGACACCCTTGTCTCGTCCCTCTTTGGACCAGAAACGGGGGGGATATGTGACCATTACATGCCACCTGCGTGTATGGTTGTGCATATAGAGATTGTATAGTTCCGATGAAGGCTGGGGGAAATCCAAACTTCTTCATCGTTTCATATAGATGGTCCCAGGTGACCAGATCGAACGCCTTCTCAGCATCCATAGACAGAACGACCCGGTCACCTGAGCCCCCCTCCCCTCCCAACTGTTGGATTACGGTCAACAATTTGCGTACATTTACCACCGAGTGCCGACCACTTATAAATCCAGTTTGGTCCTCGGAGATAACTGTAGGCAGGATATGTTTTATTCTTTCGGACAATATTTTTGTGAACAATTTATAGTCAGTGTTCAACAGTGAAATGGGCCTATACGAGCTCGGCTCTTCTGGGTCCCTACCAGGTTTCGGAAGAACCTTGATTACTGCTGAGTTAAAATACAATGGGGTTGGTTGGCCCTGCAGTATAGCATTAAACACCTGCACTAAAGTTTCTCCCACCCTTGCTTTTAGTATCTTATAAAATTCCCCAGAGTATCCATCTGGCCCCGGGGCTTTAAGGGGTTTAAGCTTAGATATAGCTTGTGTTACTTCCTCTATTGTTATAGGCGCTACAATACGCTCCGCTGCAGAACTAGATATTTTGGGTACTGAAATAGAGGCCCAAAAATTTTCTTTCTTCTCCCGATTAATTTCCCCCTGGGAATACAAATTTGAGTAAAATCCCCTAAGCGTATCAATGATATCAGATCCCCTATGTACCCTTGCTCCTCCCGGGGTTTTGAGGGATTTAATATATGTTGATGATCTAGTGCCTCTCATTAGATTGGCCAGTAATCTCCCATTTTTATTACCATGTTTATAAAACTGGAAGTTTGTATTGCTTATGCACCGTAGTGTCTGAGACTCTAGCAGTGCCTCGAACTGAGTCTTGGCCTGGAGATATTTCTGTTTATGGACCAAGTTAGGGGATGAGCTATAGGTAGCGTATGTTGTTGTTAGTAGTTCCTGGGCCTTGACTATGTCCTCAGATCTTTCCTTCCGATATTTCTTGACAAACGAGATTATTTCCCCTCTAAGCACCGCTTTAGCCGCCTGCCATTTTAAAAACGGATCTACCTCATGTTCCATGTTGTTATGTTGGTACTCCATCCACTTGGCCTCTAAAGCATCTCTAAAAGTTTTGGAGGACGCCAGATAAGAAGGGAACCGCCACTGACGATGTCCCCCTACATCTAGGGCTGTCTCCACTAGTACCCATATCACAGCATGGTCCGACAAACATATCGGTTCCATACCGGTATCTAGTAAACGGCCGCAGAGACCCGTGGATAGGAGTATGTAATCAATGCGTGACATTGTTCCATGTGCTGCTGAAATACAGGAATATTCCCTGTCTGTGGGGTGTAGCAACCTCCAGCCATCCACCACCTGGAGCTGAGTTGCAATTTCACCTATCCCCAATGCTGGTTTTGCAGGGCTTCTTTTTGGTTTAGAGGATTTATCTAAGGACGGTTGGGCTACCATGTTAAAATCTCCCCCTATGATTAAGCGGGAGTCTGAATATGGCAATAATTTTGTCAATAGGTGAGCAAAAAAATTTTTGGAATATATATTGGGCGCGTACACACTGCACAGAACAAATTGTTCTCCATGTATGGTCATCTCTACTACAACATAGCGTTCCTCCGGGTCCTTGATGGTGTTGCTGACTACCACTCCCAGTGTTTTGCGTGACAGGACTACTACCCCTCTAGCTTTGGAGGTAAAGGAGGCATAAGCCTCAACTTTAAACCCCAAGGCTCCCAATTTAGCATGTTCACTATCAGTGAGGTGAGTCTCTTGAAGTAGAGCTATGTCTGCCTTTTGTTTTCTAAGGTATAAGAGTAGTTTTTTCCTCTTAATCGGGGAATTGATGCCTCCCACGTTCCACGAGCAAAATTTTATATTAGCCATAACACATTAGCACTATGATACTTCCTAGACATTGACGCACCGAGTCCCCATTCCCACCCCCCTTTCCCCGCCCAACTTCCCCACAAAATATACATAAAACCCTGAAGGACAGGTCCCTGTGCCTTCCCCCCCTCCCTACCAACAATAAGAACAAAAATAACTCTCAGATAACACAGCAATATATTCCCTATTCCTGCAGCGAGGAGTAGGCCCCACCAGTGAAGCCCCTCCCTCACCAACACCCCTGTTTTGGTATTTACCTGACTTCCTTTACCTCTACGCCCCTAGATTAAACCAGTTTCCCGGGCGGCGTAGCAGGGACGGCACCCCTATTATCTAATTGCAATATACTATCAAACAGATCACAATCCCCCCAATATTAGCTTTATAACATTACTATAACTGTATATATTAGTGTTAACTTTTCCACACTCATAACGGCAATAATATCTCCCTGCGGCTGTCTTAAGCTGGTAACATTGATAGGAGCATGCTCCTAAAATACCTATGCAGTCCCGCTGGATAACCTTAGCATGAATCCATCAAGTCATATATATCACATGCGTGTTCTCACGGCTGTGCAGTTTCTGCAAATTCCATCCTGAGATATTCTCTCGCATCTGCCGCTGTAGAGAAGTCTCTGAAGGTGTCCCCCTCAAAGACCCTAAGTCTGGCTGGGTAAAGCAGCGCGAATTTCTTCTTTTCTGCGATTAATTTAGAGCAAATGCTGGTGAACTCCTTTCTGGCCCTAGTCACTTCAGCAGAATAGTCCTGAAACAGGTGTAACTTGTGGCCTTCCCACTGTAATGCTCTCTGCTTGCGTGACGCTGTCCATAATATTTCCTTATGCAGGTAGCTCAAGCATTTTAAAATTGTGACTCTAGGTCTCACATTCACCCCCTCCTTTTCAGGTCCCAATCTGTGGGCTCTTTCTATGACCATATCAGTGCAGTCACTCTCTACCCCCAACAATGTAGGCAGGGTGTTGCGGACAAAGTGTTGCAGAGCGGGGCCCCGCACTGTCTCTGGGAGTCCCACAAGCCTGAGATTAGATCTTCTCGACCTATTTTCTAGGTCGTCAACCTTGTTGGTGAGGGCATATACAGTTTTCTGGAGGGCGGCATTGTGATCCTTCAATTCTTGTACCTCATGGAAAACCACTCCAACTTGTGACTCATTATGGGAAACCCTCTGTGTGAGCTGTGAAATGTGTCCCTTCAGGTCATTAAAGCTCACATGAAATGCTGCTGCCTGTTCTTTAAACATAGGCGCAATGGTTGCTTTTATAGCTTTCACCATGCTTTGGTATGCTGCAGTGTCCCTGTCTTCCTCCTCTCTGGTTATGTCCCGCAATAAACATTCAGGGGTACCCTGGAGTGAGTGGGCAAGGGAATCTGAGGTGCCCAGTACCTGTAGCTGCACTGTCTGTTGCTGACAGGGTTGTCCGGGCGAATGCTGTGCCTCAGAGCGCGTTCCTCCTGCTGCATGGGACGGAGGAGTGGCCGCCATCTTGGGCTGCTGTGGCTGCTGCTTCACTGCGGTGCGACGGCTCTGGCGCTTCGGCATGGGAGAGAGAAACCTCTCCATACACTGCTGCCCCCTCTCTTAATGCTCTGCCTTCGTGTGTGAAGCAGGGGGACCGCAATCCGGCAAGGTAGGGGTGCCGCCCGTCCCGCCGTCCACGGAGCTCAGCTCTCACGCGGCCGTCCTGTAGCTAGCCGGAACCGGAAGTCGAATATACCCCTTAATGTGTGAGACTGCCAAAAGCTGGAAAATACATTAGTATGGTTATTATTAAAATAAGTGAAACTATAAATAGGTAGAGCTATAGTTATATTTATAAATTATATTCTAAACTGAAACAAATGTTTTACTATTAATTGAACCATTAATACATGGGCGGTGCCACTGTGCATGCGTATAGCACACATACAGTATTGATCACACATGCACTGATGGTCGGACAACTCCTGAAGCATTTGCTGCTGTATATCCATAGGTGGATGCGTTCCTGCATAGTCTACACAGAATACTGCAAGATTTAACCATCTCCTAATGTAAGCATACATAGTGATTGATATATACATTGTAATATATCTATTGAGTAGAAATTGCAATGACTTGAGAACCATTATGGTTTGATTGTTACATTACCCAGACATTTCTTCATTGATATACTGGTACCATCTCTCTTGTGGGGACATCCTGCAGGACGAATGCTGAGAGGGTCTGTGAATGAAACAGGTCATGCATATGTCTATTCAGACACATTGGCCTAAAATCACTTGGGCATTGGTTGGCTGTATCATGGTATAAGAAGCATGGTTACTATGTGTGGCCATCTTAACTCTAGAGATAATTCAGCCTTTGGAGTGGAACACTTTTTAAAGTAACTACAACCCCACTGTCACACCTGCGGGATGTTCTGGCGTGGGCTGGTGTTGGAGCAGGAGCAGAAGGTGCATTAATAAAGCTTGGCGGTCTGATCCGGCTCTTGCTCATGGAGTGTTGAAGGTGAAGGCAATCCTAAATTAAGGAAGAAGTCCAGAAGCAGAGCATTTTGTACGTAATGGAATGGGTCATGTTGGGGGGTATGGATCAGGTAGAGCAGTAGTTCTCAACCTCGGTCTTCAGGACCCCCTCACAGTTTGTTTTCCAGGTCACCTGTGCATTTTTAAAATGTGACAGTTGGTGATACAGAGGACAGCTGCTGGTGAACTGGAAAATGTGCACTGTGTAGGGGTCCGGAGGACGGCGGTTGAGAACCACTGAGGTAGAGCAACTTGAACAGGACTGGTCATGCAGACCAGACTAAAGACAGAGGTTGACTGAGACCAACTGGTAACAAAGGATAACTGGACTGATTTGGAATACAACTGGAACCAGGCTGGACTGGAATACAACTGGAACCAGACTGGAGATACAATACAACTGGAGCTGAACTACTGGACCCGGTCTATAACTGGAAACAGACTGAACCCAGAATGCAACAGGAAATGGACTGGACCCAGAATGCTACTAGAACTGGACTGGACGAGGACTAGTAGTCCCCTAAGTTTGGGACTGGAGGCCAGAGGGCACAGTGACAGGCTCAAGACAGGTGGTCGTGGTAAACAGTACTGGTAAATCAGAGAGGAGCCATAGAGATATCCAGCATCTTGGACTAGGGACTTTATCAAGAGTGGAAGCTGCAATGAGCTGCTCTTGAAACAGCACCCGGATGGGCTGTAGAGTGTCCACTAACTACATTCAAGATGGCAGCTCACCCGCCTGAATCTAAACACAATGGAGCAAGAAACTCAGGAACTTACTCACTGGGGACACTGTACGGGATCAGCGTGAATGGACATCATAACCAACCAGGAGCTATAAATAGCGTGAGGGGACCTCAGTGCTAAGCAAGACAGGCACTTTAAATGTAAGAACTTATACATGAGACTCCAGAATGTGACACACACTATCTACATGAGATCCCCTCAGTCACACAATGCTCACAAAAGACTTGATTTGGTTTAGACTAAAGTTTACCATGTCCACCCTTCCACCTGCCCCTATCACAATTATACTTCAGGCAACCTACTCAATACTTTTAGTACACTAGCCATTGCACTGGCACCTTGTGATAACATTGCTATAGTTCAGAAGCGCACACAGAGGTATCCTCCAGATTGGGCATACCTTTCTTCTAATATGCTAAGGGTTAAATGTACACAGATGGGAGTTGTACTGAAGACGGTATCGCAACCAATCAGATTTTACTTTTTTTTTTTTTTATAGCACCTTCTAGAAGATAATTGGATTTTGCCCATAGCAACTAATCAGATTCTATTATCTTCTAGAAGGTGATTAAAAATAATAAGAAGTAGAATCTGATTGGTTAGACTCCTGGAGATATAGCTTGGTTGGAACACCAGAGAACCAGTGTATTGAATTGCCTGTAAAAATGATTGTTCACTAGGAAACGTGTCTTCCTCACTCTGCATAGCCTTACAATTGTATTCCTATTAGTATTTCATTTCTATTGTCAGTGACCGGGTTATAAAGTATTCTGCTGTTTTGGTCTCCCAAGGCCCTGAGGGATGACTCACCCGTTATTGAAAGGAAGCCGCCTGGGGCTCCGCCAGCACCATCTCTCTCCCTGTACACAGAATGCTGACAGGTTGACAGGTGAATCCATCCGAAAAGTTTGCTCAGCTCCTACACCATCTCACTGTGTGGTACAAGGCAGTCAGGCCCCATGGACACCTGTTCAGGAAAATAAATCGTAATACCAAAATAAATAAACCTCAAGTCTGTTCTCAGTTCTTCTAAATCCACAGGCTGAGGTTGGACATACAGTAATATACAGTAGTGCCGGTATAGAATAATTACAAATACAGATTTGTCCTTCTATTAACTACAGAGCTGTTGACATTCCACAAATTCTTAACATCTTCCAACCTGTTGACACTTTTCAAATAAAGAGAACAGGTTTCAAAACAGTTCTGGGTTGTAGACAGCCTGATGGTTTACTATGAAGGATCTGGCAGTATAAATAGTATACTGTTTATTCTTTTTACTTTTTAATATCTTAACAAAATGAATGATATAGAAGTTACGTTTTTTTAAACATGTGGTACATGTCCCCAAAAGAGTTCCAAAGATAGATTGAATGGCAATCCTGGGCTGGCAAGTTTCAAATTTGCCTGAAGTGGTGGTGTGCCTGAGTGTTGTAGTGAGCTGCCCTGTTTGGAATAAAACAGCCACATAAGGTAGTACATGTCCGTTCTCTACATGGCCTGTGATGCTCGCACCCTGTGCGCCTCTCCTGGACAATGGTGCACTCCAGCATGTGTACATCTTTGGACCCATGAAAGGATCCGTCAGCCGTGTCTATTTATTCTGCCTTGTGATAGCCAGCCCACAGTTTTCTATCTTTGGTACGAGCAATTTCATATTATATTGTCGTGGACGTGGCAGTTTTATATGAATAACTAACTTGTTTAATGCACCATGAAGCACCCCTCCCTATCCTTTTAGAAAGTGAGTTGTATGCTCCACTTCCCCAATAAAACAACAATATTGGGGAAGTGGAGCATACCTCTAAGAATTGGACACCATTGCATTTTTATTTACTTGCTATCAGAATTTTTTTCTTTTAAATATGATTGTTTAAATGTTTTTTTAAAAAACATATATTTTATGATTATATGATTTGGGGTATAGTAATTACCGGGTTATTCGGCGCCACTGTGTGAAAGCGGTATTACTTACTATTACTCTCTCTCTCTCTCTATCTATATCTATATATCTATATATCTATATATCTATATATCTATATATATATATATATATATATATATATATATATATATATATATATATATATATATATATATATATATATATATATATATATATTAGGGCCAGGCTTCCTGTTGTGTACTTGGATTACATATAGCCATCTCTATAAAATGTGGATTTTTTTTTTTAAATAAATGTATCGTTAACCACACTCCTCTCTGCTTCAGAATGATGCCACTAATTCCGGCGTCTGCCAGCATTGTGTTTGAGGCCCCTAGTTAATGTAATGGATTACACCTGTAAGGTGGGGCAGAAATTGTGGAAGCAAACAGGTAATTACTTGTAATTAAATAACGCTACTCTAATTATTCACATTCTCAGCCAGCATGCTCTAATCTAAAGTTTGGGGAAAATAAATGCCCTTGTATCTCGATGTTTTAGATAAAAACTCAGGGCATTTAAGCATGTGAAATGCGATAACTGCACACATATCACGCTGCAGCAGTTGATCAGAATAATAATGCACAACATAGGGTATAGATTTGTAAGGCTTCCCCTTTCTTAAGCACTTCCTCACCCACTGTGAAGTGAGGAGATGTAATGTGTTGCATACGATAAGTGGCATATTAGCTCTTATATTTACTGTTGCTTGTTATTATTCAAATTATACTTTATATAACCCCTAACATTGTGCACAGTGCTTTATAGAGAATGTTTGTATTAATCAAATTAGACCCTGTCCGAGTGATGTCAGCCTAAATCTGTCTCCCAAATACAAGCCATGAACAGCAAATTAACAGATGAATTGCATATAGAATTGGGAGAGGGAACCGGAGCAATGTAAGAGTACCGCACAAACATGGCCAGAGAATTGAACCGCCACACATACTATTAGATTATTAAAATGACAGATAAGCAATCTCAGTAATAGGATTACCACTCCTGCCAAGTACTTAGTATGTACAATGCAGGGAAGTGGGTGCCAATGTCGGCCTACTTTGTGTACTTTGCGGATATAGCTCTATGAATATTGGAGGAAATACCATATATACTCAAGTATAAGCCTACTTTTTCAGAACATTTTTTATGCTGAAAAAGCCCCCCTCGGCTTATACTCAAGTGAGGTTCCCACTTGAGTCAATACGTTTTCCCAGGTTTTTTTTGTTGTAAAATTAGGTGCCTCGGCTTATATTCGGGTCGACTTATACTCGAGTATATACGGTAGATTCTCCGTGAGGTGCCGCCAGAAATCACCACGATGTCCCGACTGTACATAATGCCAGTATTATGGCATGGATTCTTACTCTATCTTTCTGTGCACATGTATGGGGTATATAGGTAAGGGGCCTGGACTGTACATCCTCACTACATGTAAAAAGAGGTGCTTACTTTCTCAGACTTGTAATGCTACCACAAACAGAGAGAGAGAGAATGCAGTTGCACTACCAAAACATTACTAATTATAATTATTATACATGTTGCCATAAATTTTGCATCTAAATAGTTTTTTTTTGGGGGGGTGGGGGGGGTGGGGGATAATATTGGCCAAAATTATGGCCTAACCCACCACGTCCAGGCAAACTCATAGTACCCAACTATCTAGGTGTTCAGGTCTAGGGCATAGGACAGTGGTTCCTTCAATCACGGCACCCCTAAGTATCAGAACATTTCGTCATGGCACTCCTAGGCCAAATGTTTCTAATTGAGAAAATAAGATATAAATATTAACGTAAGTAAATTGTGTTTATAGCTATTCCTTGGTGTCAGTTATGTGCTGGGGGGACAGGATTCACTTCTGTTTGTCCACATTTGCCTATTGCATTGGTCGTAAAATTATTTTAATGGGTCATGGACCACCAATCCAGGGCACCCCTGCAAGTCCTCTAAGGTGTCACAGCACACATAGGACAAAGTAACCCAACCAACCACCCCAAGGTGTGTACAGTATTTATGAATTGCTTTGGCTGGGCTGCTTCAAGGCACCACAGTGAAACATTCATTTCAGCACTTTTTTGTAATCTATGTAACATTTTTCATGCACATTTACCCCTGTAATACTCCTAATATATAGTAGCTTCTCTCACACACTTTGAGGCTGTCTGGATGTGGTAGGTAAGCTCATATTTTTTTTTCTTTGTGTGCAGCACATCTATGGGGTGAAATACATTGCACAGAGGGAAGCCATTCTGGAGGTGCTTTACAGCACATCCCGGTGAATAGAATCACTCTCACAGTAAAGTCAGACAAATGGGATTTAGTATAACACCCTTCATCTCTTAAGTGTACTCACTTATTGTCATTATGGACATTCTCAATAACTTTAATGTCGGGATGCACTAGTCTTAAGGGGGCTACACACGGGGAGCGGAGTGATACTAGATCGCTCAGCACACAGCGCTGCACAGCAATATGCCATAGATTTATCTAGCCTGCTGAATATTAATCTGCGAACCCGCACATCGCTATCGCTATGCATATTGGTAAATAAATGTATCCCAGCCCAGGGGGGGGAAAGTGGCGGCCCGGCCAGGGGGAAAATGGCGCCCCTGGCCCCTACACACAAAGCGATGTAGAGACATTTTCTAAGTGATCTAGTGAGATTGCTTAGAAAATGCCCGGGGATCGCTACATGTGTAGGCATCATTACACTCTGCGCAGGGATAGATTAGAAAAAGAGTCTGATAAACAAATACTGGATGTTAAACTTAGACTGCTCCATCTCCCACGCAGATAGAGACACAATAGTGAAGTCTCTGATGCTGTCGTGAAAAGACATGAAGGTTGCTCCGGGCCTCAACTTACTTTGTAATTTAGAGGGAAAACACGTCTTCCAGGCAGAGATGAAGACATAAGGTGGGGTAGAGTTAGTCACCTGTGAAGAGATCTGGAAGGGCAGATACTTGATTCTGTGATCTCCTGAGGTCAGATGAGCATCAGAGCTGTGTACGTGATGCCTGACAATGTATGGAAAGAATTTGCAGATTAAGGGGATAAGACAGAGCACGACTGGGAGCGGGTCCCTGTGTGCGAGGACTGTCTGTGTACAGAGAGGTTACAGGAGCGGATCGTACCTCCTGCATCAGGTGCTGACACACAGCACTGTATTGCTGTGCCCGTGCTTTGCTCTTTTGCTATAAATTGAATGTTGTTAAATGCTTTGTAATCATTTCTTATGTAGTCTGTAACCTCCATGAGCAGGAAAGTTAATCTGGTCATTGCCCGCTGTATTGTGACACTTGGTGCACTGCAGAAAGAATGACATGTAACCATAAATAACACTAATACCAAAGAGATTTGTGTTTCAATAAATTGATTATTGGGTATAACAAATATTTCTGACAACATGATGGGTTGCCATGAGAGTGCACATTGGATTCAGATCCCATCAGGTGGGCTGTGTATGGGCAGATTTGGTGGGTGTGGGGTTTTCTGTTTGTCCTTTTATGGAGCTTTGGCTTGCATATTATCTTTAGAGTGGTAGTAATCCAGAGGTAAAGGGCTAATTACCCAAAGCACTCCTTAGGGCTGTGACTGAGTGCAGCGTGTTCCTCACAGGCAATCAGGTGGAATGAAAATAGTAAAGCAACTGATTTGTGACCAGTTCTATGAATTGTGTTTATGCATCAACAAAACATAGTAATACAGGATGTGACTACAATGTACAGCAGCATATCTATGCATTTCCTCACCAATCCTGTGTTGTCTAAATAAATATATAGATGCAGAAAGTACTCAGACACTCTGTAGTAATGTACTGTGAAATAGTACCTGGTGATGTCATCTAATTAACCGCAGTAGTTACACCTTCTAGGCCACCTTCCTATACTGACCCTGTTCCTTTTATATATAATTATTAGTCTACAGAAGCAATTGCAGCCAAGTATATATCTGTGTACAATACGTAGTTGCCAACTGTATGGCAGCTCCCCATGGGAGAGGCAACTAAGTCACCCAGAGAGAGGACAGTGCAGAGTGCATGGCTTGGTATATGGGTGGGGGGAGGGGCAAGATGCTGTTAAGGGGTGGGTGGGGGGGGGACTTGGCTGTATGATCGCGGCATTAGATTACTGTCATTATAAAGTGAGGATTATATTTACAATGACTCAAATCCCACCATCCTGTGCCCACTTTACTTGGCATTGGGCAGTGGGACCAGGCTAGATCCAGGAGACTTGTCCAGTTTTCCAGGCAGCCAGGAGTGCCACCTTATTTTCAGGAACTTCCTGATGGTTTCGGATGAGTATGCAAGTATGGTACAATATATTTAAGACAAGTTATTTTTATTGCCAATAGTGGCAAGTTTTTATATAATAGTGATCTATGGACACGGGGGATGGGGGTTCAAACAAATAATAAAATATCTGAATATATTATTAATTAAAAATACTTTTTAAACGCTGAGATTTAGCCAATCAGCGTCCGGTCAGTGTTTTCAAATTCAGCAGCACCGCCGCCCGGTGAATAGAGCCGCAGGGACCCCGCTACCCGCCCCGCACGGACGCCGCTTCCCAGACGGCACTGCCCGCACCCCCCCTTAGCTGGCTGGACCCCACAGCCTGCCCCCCCGCTGCACGGGAAGGAGGTCCCAGGATGGCTGGTCGGACGGCCAGCAGGTCCGACCACCTGCTCGGGTCCGATGCACCCGAAATCACCCCGATTTTGGGCCGATTTCACCGCCGGATTAGTCGCAATTGGCCCAAATGTGTGTAGCAACCACTTCATCAACATCTGTAATGCCTCCACACAGTCAATGCTCAATACATTTCTATTACTGTGCATCTCAATCACAACTATATAACACGTGCACCATGAGTCTCTAGTGATTTTCAGCAACATGCAGTAGCAAAATATTGCTCAACATTGCATGCAACGCCTACATCAAGCTCCTAGGGTAGTGTTAAACAGGTGTTTATTTCCCCAGAGTGCATGCAGTACTTTAAGAGCTGAAGGTATTTTGAATGTATTATATAATTTGTTGCTACAGGTAAATCCTCTACAACAGTGAAATTCCACATTGGAATGATTCTCCAGCACTGCACAATTTTTAATAGCTTTGGATTCGGCATTTAGCACTGGATTAATTTAGATTAAGTCAAATCTGTTGGACTATAAACACTATCGGCCTGTGAGTGCAATCATCTTCCAATCAAGCTACAATGTTTAAGGGGGAGTTTTATTAAGCCTGGTAAAGTGATAATGTAGAAAATTATAATACAGCAGGCAATCAGCTCCTAACTGTCACATTACAGGCTGGATTTGAAAAATTATCACCAGCCACTTTATCACTTCACCAGGCATAAAAAAAATCTACCCCTGAGTTTCCTAAAGGTGCCAAGACCCATTATGGGCTGGATTGCATCGCAACGCATGCAATTTGCATGCGATGCAATCCGAGGGCAGTACAAAAAGTGTGCAGCGCATACTTTTTGTACTGTGCGTTGCAATGCCTGTGCGTTGTATGTGCACCTTAAGGCAGTTTTCCACCTGCAAGGCTTGGCAGAGGCATAAAACTATCTACCCAGTCTGCCATCTGTCAGTGGCAGGCCTTTTACCTTTTAATGTGAACATCAGCTTAAAAACACTGCTAAACGTTATGTATAAAAGGATAACATTTACACAGTGCTGTATGGAAGTAAATGGTAAACAGATATTATATACACTTACAAAACCGAAACAGAAGGTAGAACGTGGGAGGTTACAACCTAAAAGAAGAGCGGTAAAAAGATCTGTAATTCCTATATCCAAAGCTACAAACCAAATGTCCTTTTCTACATTTATGTTACTTAAATAATTGGATCAATTTGGATTTTCTTTAGTAAAGATAAGAGAGGAGACAGCTGCTTATTAACATTTATTTATATAGAGACAGCCTATTCCACAGTTCTTTGTAATTGGGAATGAACTTGGTAATAAACAGGCAAAGTGGTGAAAGGTCCCTGCTCGCAAGGTTACAAATAACATATAAATAGGTATAGAAGTCAACAAATAACAATTATTATTAACCTTTGTATAGCATCAACACATCACACGGTGGTTCACTGATAATTTCTATCCACATCAGTCCCTGGCATACTTGCCTACTTAGATTTCACCTCTCCGGGAGAAGCCCGGAGAGGCAACACGTCAGGGAGGGGGCAAGGCTGACATCACTTGGTCCAGCCCCCCATGTTGGAAAACGATGTGATTCGCGGTCCACGGAGAGGGGGTGGGGCTTAAATTACGCGAAATGCCGCGATCGCGTCATTTAAGCCCCGTCCTTCACTGTAATTAAACCAGCGGGCAAGGGGGGAGCGGGGGCTATCACCAGAAAGCAGGAGACTTGCCCACCTTCCTGGGGGACTGGGAGAAGGACACTTTTTGGGAGGCTCCTGGCCATTCCGGGAGAGTAGGCAAGCCTGGTCCCTGGCCAGCAGAGCTTACAGTCTAGGAGTTACACACTCTCCTGGCCATTTGCTGCGGAGAAAGGCGGCTGGGGGTGAACACCGGACAGGGCCAGACCAGGGCGCCCCCATAAAAACACTGGGCATTCCCCCGGGAATCCAAGGGCGGGAATCCTAGTGCTCGTAAATAAAAGTCAGTTGAGACTGACTTTTATTTGCAAGGGCAGGAGAAATCATTCAATGGTTGGCGAGGGAGGCATGAGAAACCTAGAATAAGTGGATGGACATCTTAAATGCTCTATCACACATACGCACTAGGGCAATTATGTCCAAAGGCAATTAACCTACCAATATGTTTTGGGGAAAATTATTGTAAACACATGGAGAACATGTATGTTCAAATGCAGACTAGGTCCTGGTTGGGATTTACTAATTTTTTGAGGCAGAAATGCTTAACACTGTACAACCATGAGTATATGGTTGAATTTTTTTTTGCAGTCAGCTGATATATATGTACACTCATGCAACACCAAAGGGAACTTTTTTTGGGGGGGGGGGATTCTGGTTGGTTTGCAAAAGATAACTCCTTATTTAATGGGAAAAACCATGTGCACTTCAGGTGGGGCAGATGTAACATGTGCAGAGAGAGTTATGCTGGGTACACACCAGGATGATCCTGCTCATGAGCGGGTCGTCACAGGAGCTGAAGGAGCCGCCGACCGGCACAGGAAAAGCACCTTATGTGACCGTGATCCGATCGCGACCTGCACCTACTACAATGGTCATTTCTCAGATCCTACCTGCAGCAGGTAGGATTTCAGAAAAGACCTAACGACCCACGGGGCCACGCATCGGATCAGGATCGCATCAAAAGGGCAGTGAAATGGCCCAAAACATGGCCGATTTACATACAATCGGTCGAGATTGTATCTAAATTGGCTCGTTTTGGGCCATATCGTCCTGGTGTGTACCCAGCATTACATTTGGGTGAGTTATTTTGTTTCTGTGCAGAGTACATACTGGCTGCTTTATTTTTAAGACTGTAATTTAGATTTCAGTTTGAACACACCCCACTCTAACTCTCTCTGCACATGTTACATCAGCCCCACCTGCAGTGCAACATGGTTTGGTTCATTAAAGAAAAACTTTGCTTTTGCAAACCGACCAGAATCACCCCCATGTGTAGATTCTAGCAAACTTCTTGCACAAAACCTTCACTTGATCTCTAGAATGTCTAATAAATCAAATAAGTTTATTTCTGTTCTTGAAGCAGTCATGAGAACCAGATAAACTGTGCTTTTCCTTTTATACTGATCAATGTAAATAAAAAAACTGGTGGTTTACAGGGAAAAGTTCATGTTTTAAATACAACTGTTGATTTTGATTTATATTTTATAGCATATATTTTGAGGGTGAAAGAGGAACTACATCAATAAGCAATACAGTGCATACATAATACATATTTCACTTCTAATATTTAAGTATAATCTTAAAAAGAGAGTATTGTGTGGGTATATTGCAGTAATAGATGTATTTTGTGTTTACTGCTATGAATAGAACAATGTGGCATGGATTTGTAAATGAAACCAATGTACAAGGTATAAGCCTAGTTCTGAATCTAGGCGTATGAGAGCATTTAGTCACACTTCGCCGATGCCAGTGTGAGATGGACCAGCATGCCTCATTAATACCAGCCAGTGGATTAGCATTTCTGTATACTTGTCAGCCAGCAGTCAATTGTGCCAGTGTAAATACATTAACTTCAGCCACTGTGCCAAAGTTGGAGCTCGCCAGGATGAGCTAGGCCCCTTGGGACTGCCTTTTGCTGCACTCTCCAAACAGGACACCAGGACCGTTCTGGATGAGGCCCAAATGAGAACAGGTGTTTTAATGTGACTGTCTGCAATAAGTTTCAATACTTAATTAAGGTGAAAGATGAGGTACAATATAATAATGTGTTTACCATTATTTCAACAATATATTCTTTATACCTTTAAGGGATGCCTCACAATGGAGTACAGATGGCGGGAAAGCAGGAGAGATTCTATATTCTTCTGGTTGGGGAAGAGAGAAGAATAACATATGCAGACTGATATATTCCATCTATATAGAGAAATGTAAAACAAACAGTTACAGGAGGACAAATATGGCATAAAATATGAAAATATTCAATTTACCCCAAGATTCTAAATTCGTTTTAGATGCTCGTGACATACTGTACGCAGCAGTGGATCTGCACTAACACATGCCATAAAATTGGGAGGTCCCAAAGTAAAGGCTTGGGCATTCCTGACATCAGACCAGAGGCCGATTTTAGACCTCATGGGGCCCTAAGCAAGATACCAGTTTGGGAACCTCCAGAACCATCTTTTCTATTGGGCTCAATGGGCAGTTGACCAGGGGCCCCAGGATTCCAAGTGAATTGCTTTGCCTGGGGCCTGCACTGCTGTTAAGATGGCCCTGGGACCATCCTCCCTCCAACAATCCTTAGCACTATATATTTATGCTGCTGATTTGCAAGCAGCATCCATAGGTATGTGCAGTCTACCGATAAATGCTCAGCTGCGTGACCATCGGCATTGCGTACAAATCTGAATCAGTCTATAGGTCTTTTGGAATTTGGCTTAATACCTGTGTCACATTTAATGTAAAGTGACTGCTCGCTTTAATGTACAAACATTTTTTTTATCCTATCAAAGAACATCAAAGGTACTTTGGGAATGTGAACAGGTCCATGTGATGTCATGACGTCACGCGGTAGTGGCGCAGTGCTCCTATGGGAACATTTTTGGATGGCCAGGATAAGGATATCTTTATGTGGCCCCTTGGGACCTGCTGGGTTGCCCTGTGGAAAATCCACCTATGCATCAGACCACACCATATTGCAGTTTAACTCACCTAGGGCCAGATTCTCTAAGCTCCAAAAGTGAGAAAATGGAGAGTGATAAACAGCCAGCCAATCAGCTCCTACCTGCCATGTCACAGGCTGTGTTTGAAAAATGTCAGAAAGGAGCTGATTGGCTGACTGTTTATCACTCTCCATTTTTATCACTTCTGAAGCTTAGTACATCTGGCCCCTAGTGTGTCTTCTGGGTCTGGTCATAATTGATGCCAACTTCCTTGGCTTCTGTTTGGTCTCCTCTCTTATGTTGTTCCCAGAAGCCCAGCGTTTAAGATTGTCTCACTGAGAACAGAAATCTGGGATCAGGCTAAATTATTGCTGTGCTGTAGCCAAACCCACTCATTCCACAAAGGGCCTCATGTCTAATTTATATGCAGCATAAGGAGGATTGGGAGGAGATACGCACTAATCCTGCCCCTACAGTAGCTCTGTTTGTGTACAGATCAAAATAAATATACTTAAGCTATTACGTAAGTGATATTATGTCCCAACTAGACAATATAAATCATACGGATAAGAACTGTTGGGGAGCCTGTGCATCGGATGGCTCTAATCCACAGATGGTAGCACGGTCTCAAATTCTGCCCTTTCTTGGTAGAGATTAAGAATCTGGTTACTTCCCTACTTGGCATTAATGTCCTGTTCCTTCCTGCCAATTGGTATCCCAGGTTTATCATAATTCCAAAATGATATATCACAGTACATCAGCTTTCATGGTTATCAAACTGTTGCAAGTTGTATGTTTCCTGTTGCTCCCTTGTTCCAAAATACTATTCTGGAGATTTGATAAATCTATTAATTTGCCAATAGAATATGCAAAGCATACTTTATAACTCACCTCTATCCTTTTCTGGACCATGGGATACCTCGAAACATAGAATTTGTTTCTTTTTTAACCATATTGTTACCTCAAACCCTATTGTATCCTTATTTCTTAGTAAGACTGTTTATATGCCTATCCCATGCATATTGAATTGCTTTACTGTCGGTAGGCCTTTACTGGCCTCTACCACCTCTAATGGGAGGCTATTCTACTTGTCCACTACCCTTTCTATTAAGTCATTTTCCTCTGAATTTACCTCCTCTCAGTGTCCGTGCATGTCATTGTGTTCTAACACTTCCCTTCTCTGCTCTAAACTTTACATACAGTAATAGGATTTTTTTTAGTCTTTACGGGTAATTTATGAGATGTAGGCCAAATACCATTTAAATTGCCCTTCTTTTTACCATCTCTAGTGTATTTATGTTATGTAATATCCTTCTGAAGATATGGCCTCAAGAACTGGACACTGTATTCTAGATGCGGTTGACCTATACAGTGGCATTACTTTCTGCTACTGATTTGTCTTCCTATGCAACCAAGCAGACTTGCCTTCCTCATTGCTTTGTTACATTACTTACCTGCCTTTAAGTCCCCTGAAATAGTGACTCCTAGATCCCTTTCCTCCTCAGTAGTTTCCAATTCATTATTGATCAGCATTGTAGATGGTGCCATATGGCCATGAACATACATTCATCATTAGGGAGGTCTATGCCTTGATCATTTATATGGGGGACATAGCTGTATAGTTTTTTTTATTAATAAGGGTCAATTTAACTTTGTGTTCTATTAGATATATAAAATGTGTTTTTGAGATATACACAGCTGCAAACTGTATTGTTTCTTCATTTTTTCTTTTTCTATTTTATAGAATGTACTAGAAAAATGATAGCTAGAATCTGATTGGTTGCTGTGGGTAACACCTCCAATTTAGATTGAATACATTTCCTATATACTGTTCTATATAGTGTATACACACTATGTGTGAATAGGAGTTTGGGTGAAGGGGTAACGTGGGGGGAGATCAGGGTTTAACACAGTTGAAGGTGGATCTAGTTCCATCTACCATTACAGGGGTGGAACAGAGTTCCACCACCAGTAATGGTAGGTGGAACTAGGTCCACCTTCAACACAGCACTGCACAGTAATACCCTTTTCACATTGCAAAAACCTGCTTTCAACCCGTTTTTCTAAACGTGTCTTAAAACTGGTCAAAGGCCAGTTAAACCCCTTTCATATTGCATGATGTAAAGGTATATTACAGTTTAAATACCGTTTTGTACCTTTCAGATTCAACCCGTTTCACCCATAGAAAGCCATACAATGTAATTTTAAATGTTTTTTTTCCTGCTTGTGGGCGGGGATCAAGTGTGGTTATCATTTATAGCAAATACCGTTTCTGAGCTGTTCACACTGCAGGTGAAACGGCTCCGAACCGTGTAGGATCCTCCCAGTGTTGCAAGTAAGGGGGTACGGCGTGGTACGGAGTACCTGTAAGAAATATGTTGTAGGTACACAGTACCACTTACCCCATGTCAATTCTATTTTTATTTTAAGTCTAAATATAATGCATCCGCAGCCCGCCCACCCAGCGTTGTGATTGGTGCTGAATGCAGCTACCGGCTACAGCTGATTTAGCCTGTCAAACTGACAGGCATCAGCGGTGCCAACAGTATGAAGAGCAGGCTCCACAATTGTAAGCACAAGCTGCCCAGCTCTCCCCCAAGCAAGAGCCAACACACACCCAGTCGGGATTCCCTGTTTCTCATTCCCTGTCTCCTGATGCCATGCTACTATTGTCATTTAGTCACTCCTCTAGCTTTGTGTGACCACACCCCCTCATGACACGTGGCCACGCCCATTTTTGGTGGAGGCTATAAGTACCACCAAGAAAAAAATTCTACTTGCACCACTGGATCCTCCTTTTAACACGTGTCAAAATGCCGGTTTTCTGTAACCGGTAAATTGACAATGTAGCTTTCACATTGCTGCTGGAAACGTTTTAAAGCACAAAAAAAACGGCAATATACCGTGTTACAGCTGCAATGTGAAAGGGGTATAATTCCAACAGCAAAGACTGTCCCACCACCCACGTCAATAGATGCAGACAGTGCTAATGTCACTGACAAGCTGCAGCCACCTCCTTCTTCCTCATGATCTGCCACTGCCAGCTCCATTGTACATGGGAAATGAGCTCCACCACCTCTGCAGGACCACTTTAAGCCTTCGTTTGGATGTTGTTCACCTTTTGATGTTGTTCACCTTTTGATGGTGATGCTCATAGTGCTGAATAATAGTATTGCCTGATTTTGATCCCTACAGGCTGATTTTTTTTTTGCCCCCTATCTTTTTAATTACTAATTTGACACTGTGTGGGATATTTTTTTCACTAAAATATTTAAATACATTTTTTATGTATTTTTTGGAAAACAAATTGTCTGGTTAGATCTTTTTAAAATTAGTTTTAATGTAGTGGAGAAAAAAAATCAGCTATTATACACTTACACATTTATTCTTATAAATATAATCTTACTTCAACAGGTAACAAAAGGAAGTCATGTGGACAATAATAATAATCTTTGGTAAAATAAAAATCAGGTCATAAATTGCAGTTATCTCTGGCATCTGCTACAGCCACCTCAGCTGGTCCTCATTCTACATCCCATAATACATATGTTGTTATAGCACATAAATAAAATAAGAGTTTTGGAAACTTAATTTACAGTAGAAAATGGATAATCCATTGCAAAGCCTCCATGTATTTATTTTGTTTACATAGCCACTTTCTTGGCATCCTAGAGATTTATCTGCTCTATTGTGGTTGGTAGTGGCAGGTTCCTCCTTAGTGAAGATAAGGTTTGTATTGATAATTGAGCCATTTAGTCAGTTCTGCCTGGTGGTGTGTTAGCTATGCCATGATTTGTCAAAGCTGCCGATAGCTTGCAAATGGCAATGGGCATTACCATTGCACAAGTCTGTTACCGGTTTAAATCTATATGTCCAGGCCGCAGATGAGTGCTGGCTTAGATAGACTGTGGCAAAGTAAATGTTTCCCTAAAGGCCCATACACCCGTAGCGATTTTGGGCTATTTTCTAAGGGATCTATCTAGATCACTTGAAAGTAAGCATGGATTGTTCCATGTGTACAGGCTTTAGCATCATCGCTCAGCACATGACTCCTGTCACCCTGTGTGTATGAGGCTTTAGTGTTCTCATCATTATTGGTAATCGTTTAAGTAGAGCTACCAAATTACCAGGTTTGCAGTGATTTATTAAATCATGTGTATCTGTTTTCAAAGAGGTCAAAACTTGATGATTTTTTTTTCTTTATTCAAATAAGATCTTAAATATTTTAGTGGAAAATTGTTTTCCGCTATCATTGTATCGTTACTCTGCCACTCCCTGGTATTAGTAGCATTACCTCTACCCACCCGTGTCTATAAGTCCCTGTTGTGTCCCAAATGCAGCGGCTAACTAGAAATTTTGTGCCCTTGCCATACATTTATACATTTTTTTTTACCTAAAAGCTCCTCAGGGATTACATACTCCAAGGGAAAAATATATATCTATCGCTATCTGGAATCTTCCCGTTAGCGATATGCACTACCCATTAGGACCTCTAGCATTTGTCCACCAAGGTGACAGATATTTTTAGAGGGACATTTTCAGCAGCTTCCATACAGGTGCCCAGACCCATTGGAATCTGCAGAGACCATCCACCCCCACAGCCCCGGCTCCCCCAAGCCACCGCTTGGGCTGCAGTGCCACTGGTACACCACTGCCCAAACGGACATATTTCTTTATTGAAGTATTGTATTCCCTTAAGCATGAGTTTCCTTACACCCCCCTCACCCCCAGTAAAAACACATTCCTCTAAGGTAGAGCACAGCATTGTGTGACATAGTGAGGATTAATCATCAGTACTCCTGCCGCAGCTTATTTCTCCAGATGTGCGGGACAGGTTTCCTGCAAGACTGTCGCATGTGTTGCAACTGTTTCATTTAAGGTTCTGGATCAGTGCTATGCACAAAGAACATAACCATCACTCACCAGTGTGCTACAAGAAAATAGCCACTGCTCACCTGCACTGAGGACTGATGTCCTAAAACAGGTGTCTATCATTTCTCAAGGCTTAGTACATCTGGCTCTATGACTGACAAAGTGGAGAGAAAGGAAGTACCCAGGCAATCCGCTCAAACTACAATGGTACAGGCTGTGTTTGAAAAATGACAGTAAGGAGCTGATTGGCTGGTAAATTAACTCCCCATAATCTCTTCTCTGGGAATATCTTCTAGACTCCGATGCATGTGATGATGACACTGTCAATGCAGATGCTTTAGCAAGTATGGGCACATTTGTGGGAATAACCACAAAAAGGAAGATCTATAGTAGCTTAAACTGTATAACAATTTCATTGTAAAGGTTGCTTATTTTTTTATGATTTATTAAAAGTAACAATATGTCAAAATGTAATAGAAATATGTAATTGAAGCCCAATTTATTAGGCTCGTTCAATGCAATAAAGTGTTATTGCAGTAATAGTGCTTATTTTTATGCATCTACTTATTCACTTTTATTTATTGCAAAAAATTAGGAAAGCCATGCTTCTACGTGGGAGACATTGCTACTTGCAGTAAATCTTTTACACTATAAGGACAACATGATAGGCTTCACCTTGTGTTTGATGGGTAGAGCTAAACACATCTTAGCCCTGTAATATACAACTTTTTACATACTGATTTTACGTTCGGTAAACATGGGTGATTTTGAGCTGATTTACCAGCAGATGAGTGGCTTTGGGGACGGCGCTGTGCTATGCAAAGCCGCCCAACCACCACTGACAGTGCTGGGTAGGGGGAAAGCCACTCAGTGGGAGCGGCTTTCCCCTCATCGATGACAGCGGTCATCTCTGTCCATACACACTGGGCATAAGTGTGTATGCACGCCCAGTGTGTATGGACCTTAAGTTGTAATAGGGACTGATCTACTGTATACAAGCTCTCTCTGATTTAGGGGGAATTATTTGTGGCTGATAAGTTTTCGCAGACAAAACAAAAAGGCCCATCACATTGGTCACATTTTCACATGAATCTGGTTCTGAGATCCATGAGTTTTTCACAGCTACAACTACAAAAATGGGTCAGTTATCAGGAATTTTTATTTTGTCTGCATTTGGGCAGGTGAAAAATAATCCCCAATAGTGCTGGCTTTTGGGACCTGTGGAATCAATTAGCTGATGTAATTTACTACGACTAAATGAAATTCCCCCATAGGGTACAGTTCACCATTTTTTTAAGCAGAATTTCAATTTGGCCTATTCAATTAAAGTGACAAAAAATTTGTCACAGTCGAAAGACATATTGATTGGCGATTTACCTGCTGATCCATGTGTTTTTGTCGAAATTTCATGCAATTTCGCCTGGCTTTAAGTCATTTTATTTGCTGATGCCTTTTGAACTCCAAAAAAAGTGAAAAGGTGAAAAAAGATTTTTTTTTTTTAAAAAAGCAAAAACCACAGCAATTGAATAGTTACTTGTCGAATTAATACCATATTTTCAGGTAGCTGAAACAATGGTGCCAATTGAATACTCCCATAGTCTGTTACCATTCATAGGAGTACAGAATAATATATTGGCTGGCTCTGATAACAGTATAGCAAAAATTAGCTATTGAATGCCAAGACTGTTTTAAATCACAAATTTATGATGGCTGAAATAGGATATCTGTCAGTGCACATGGCCCCACGCGAGCCCCATGATGGTGCTATAATCACTTCACAATCTTTAGACTGATAAACACTTTTCTTTTTTTTTCTTTTTGGGATAAATTAAACATAGCCCGGTGTAGTGATGACATCCCAGGGGTATGTCCGGGCACTTTTTAATAAGCGAAGTGTCTGTGACAAGAAGCAGATCTGGCTGCTCAGGTGGAGTAAATGTCTTGTTGTACACACTGCACTATAAATAAAACACTGCTCTCGTAAAACATCTCCAAGTGAGCAGCATATTCAGACATGTCCAGCTTTTAGCCTTTTACCAGTTTTCATATTCATACTGCATTATGCACCTGCGGCCCCTTTACTGGGCTACTGTAGCACTGTGTGACTGTAGTCTACTTGCTGACAAACAAAACAATGGCCTGTTGCTATTAAGTTATAAAGTTTGATACAAGTAATAAAGGAAAAGTTTACTCAGCAGCAAAACCCACTACATATATGCTTGTGAATAGCACAATACTATGTGTAACCTACATGCCGGCAATGTCAGTACACGCTGGCTCATATATAAACTTTCAACATGGGATGTCAGGCAGCTGAATTCATTGCTTGTGTCATCAATAGACACAATTCCTATGAATATGTGAGATGTACATTGGCACCTTAAGGGTCATATGTGGTCACATCAAAGCTCACAGCTATAAATAAAGGTATTTAGAATGTTTATCTGAGCGCTGGAGTCTGCGGTAACTTGTAAAGTCCCTTCTTGATGTTAATACACTCTCTGCGCTCTGTGTGTTGACATAAAAAGGAAACTTGTCTTTTAATGGCATTAGCTACTGCATGCCATTGTACAGCAGGAGGGATGGAGGAGGGATGTCTCAAAGCACAGGCATCTGCAGAAATGAATGCTAAAGTGGACTAATATGTACATCAGCCATCCAAAAGGTTAAGAAATTTGCTAGTTAACAGACAGCGATGTCTGACATAGGTGTCACTGACAGAGATGATAAAATGTGAAATAGCCTATTCTTGGGCTGTGCACAAATTATTTACGCCACATAGGGGGTTCATTCGCAAGGGCATGCACATGGAGGTTACCCAGTAACATCCATTCGCAGGCCGGGGGGGATCCACCCACATCTTTCGATGGTTGCCGTCCATCGAAAGATGTGGAAGGTGTTACCCATATGTATGGTTGTTCTGAGCAACCTTACATATGCGTGCACGCTGGGAAGAAAATGGGCGGGCAGCTGACATCCGGTGATGTCAGTTCCCCCCCCCCTGCACCTGCGTCATGGCTTCGTGAGCATGAGAATGCCCAGCATTCTCAAGAGAACGTCCATGAAACGCTGGGCGTTCCCATATGCTAATGGAGCCATCCCATGCCCCTTTCCAGCCCCCTGCCCACCCGCTGTCCTGGGTGCGAACAATCTGTTCGCCGTGGGTGCACGCAGCCTGCATATGTGCAGTAAAACAACATCGGTCCCCGTGCGAACGCAGCCCTTCTGCGAACAGACCTGAATAAGGTCTAGAGAGGTCTCTACCTGCTGTTACTTGTGCCCCTCACCGGTACTAGTTATATCCTGCTGCTTGCAGCCATATCTTCTGTTACCCACCGGAAGCATCTTCTGACAGGGAAATGCAGCTAAGATGCTGTTAAAGCGGCCATTAGTTATAGAACAAATGTAGAGTTCTGGAGTAAATAATAGACAGTGTCTAGGTCAACGCCTAAAAGGGTCTACAAGCACTAGGTCTACATTGACAAAAAGTCGACACAAGCAAAAAGGTTGACCTCTGAATGGTAGACAGGCGTTTTCCATGGGGTTTTGGTGTCTATGTCAACACGCACACCGTATTCAAGTGTCCTGCCTCTGCCCACTGGGATGATGAAGTATGAACAATTTGGTGTAAAAAAAAAAAATCACGAAAAACTCATATTGACCCTTATCATGTCTACCTTTTGCGTTTGTCTACCTTTTTTCAATGTTGACCTAGATGTTGTCGACCCAATACCCAAATGTAGGGGGATAGGGCTTTCAGAAATGAGAGTATATCTAAGAATTGTGTTAAATAGCAACATCTGGCAGATTCACAAGATGCGGCACTACAGTATGACGGGCTGTGCACTGGATGAGGGGGTTAGGGAGCGGAAAGGGAGGGTTTGGTGGGTGTGGCACTAAGGGGGGGCATCAGGTGGGGATGAATAAGGGGGTATGGTAAGTACACTTACCCAGTCCCTATTGGGATTGTGATTATAGGGATGCCAGTATTCTGACCACTGCATATGTCACCGTCAGTCTTGCATATGTAGTTAGACCACATTTCTCTATGATTTTGCCATTGTACTCCAAATTCTCTCTACCAGGACTGCGGACACTCCATTCTATCTAGGCACTGATTTTGCCGCAGAATTGGAAAAGACACCGGCTGGAGAGATGTTCTATTATATTTTTTACTTCTGACCACGCTGATATTCATGAAGTCGAATCGTGTTATATGAATACCAACCATATCGTGATTAACGAATACCAGCTTTGGCCATATTTTTAACCTGTACATCCTAGAGGTTTCTCTCACAATATATTTATGAGTGAAAACCATTCAACCAATTGATCTCGGTGTATTACCCCTGAAGAAGTCCCCAAGGGACGAAACGCGTAGGGTTTCTTAGACCAATATACATCTAAGGTCAAATCAGGAATCAATACACCTATGTGAAAATACCTACCGGAAAACTTCTATACTTTGTATTTTATATTTTATTATTTGGAATAAACATATTCTATGTTTTAAGATGAATCTGCTGTTGGTGAAACACATTTAAGCGCACCTCTACATCTTTTTCTTTATCTCTTTCCTTTGGACCTCTATTAACAGCGAGGCCCTAGAGTAGTGCTGCTTTCCAAAAAAGCGCAGGATAAGGTCACAACCCCCCTTTTTGTGAATATATATATAATAATATACATCAATTATCTAAGAGCTCACCTCCTAATTATGTGAATATGTTACTATATAATTATTGCAGATTTTTTAAACTACTCAAATTGGTTCAAGATCTAAGGAAGTCTCCTTTGTTGAGCTGAAAGCTTATTTCTATTGAGTCATTTTTTGTACCCCTGATGAAGTCCTAGCGACGAAACGCGTTGGGTCATTGGAATGATGAAAATATGACTACTTAAAGATGAAATATTGCTGAAAAATTGTTTTATTTATTTTTAATAAATTGTATAAATTACAAAAAAGTGTCAAATATACACCTGTTTTATGGTGGTGGTGGTGACACACACAAAGGCGCACTCTATATCTTTGTTGCATATATATATATATATATATATATATATATATACACATATACATACAGTGTAGAGCGAATGGGGGCATTAGTTGTCATGGATGTAAATCTTTTGATACAGTATAAGCATTTCTCTTAATGGCCTAAAGCAGGGCAGGCATTCCCTAATGGCAAAACTGTGGCTAAGCATTATGGGATGTGCAGTTTCACAACAGCTGGAGGGCCATAGTTTGGACATGCCTGGCCTAAAACAACTTCCAGCAGTGACAGAGAACTGTAGTAGTAAAAGACATTTAAGTTATATTTGTTTGTTGTGTCTTCATCACTTAAAGTGCCCATACACTAGGGCGATTCTCCTGTGATTTGGTCACTTTTCATCCGATATTGTCGATAAATCGGATGAAAAGTGACCAAATCGCATGGGTTCGACATCAGGTCCATTGCGGTGCACGCATCGCATCGGAGCCTTAAAATCAGAAGTGATGCACTATAGATAAGGTTCCTGGGCGGCCCAAGGGGGATCGCAGGTGTATGGGCAACTTAAATTACAGTCACAGCACAAGTTACAGGGAGGACATACAGATGTACAGGGATGGTAATGATTAATAAGGCATAACTCTGCCTCCTGCTCACTGTGACACACAGCCCTTCATGTTATGTATCCTGGCTAATCTGCTTGCTGGTCATTTTGAACAATAAGGATAGCTAGGTATCATCCTCATGACTAGAGGTATCAATCTGTTCCTCCATATGCTGTCTCCTTTCAAATGGTTGTTTCACCCAGGTTGTGCTTCCCCCGGGATTTAACCTAATAAGGTGAGAGGTTGGTTAGTGTAGCCGGTACCGCACTACCCAGTATTATCTGTACCTACATAGCCCTTGGCACAAAGCCACATTCACTGACCACCATTCTGTCACTGTGCCTCGATGGTAACACAGTAACTGAATCCTCCCTAATTACTGGCATTAAGTGCTTTTAAAAATGGTAACATTTGAAGCCCAGATGTCACAGTATATCAAAACACAAAGAGCCTGAACTCCTTAGGATAAACACGTTTTCTTAGACAGTTTAATTCTTTGTAAATTTGAAGGCAAGTTTATTTGTTTTGTGCTTTGTTTCATCATACGTTTCTGATAATATTACAAATGTTCAGTCTGTGCTGTAATGAAAACGACTATTCCCAAATAACTGTTCTGGCTTGTTTTCTCCGTGGAGATTGTGTGACTATTCTGTGAGTGCATATAACAAACATCATTGTGGTGTTTATTATTACAAAGAGCAGACTCTAGACGCCAGAGAGGAGCTGGGTGATCAAAATGATGTCTAAATAGTAAAATGAATGTTTTTTTTTTTTTTTTTTATATATATATTTTTCTAAGTAGATTGTATGTTATGATTTCCCTGTTTGTGAGAAGCATAGAATCTGAGAGATACCAGCTAGCATAACACCCAAAGACCAAGCATTTATGACTTTCATGACTGCTTCCATCACCAAGCACCTTTATATTGAAAGTTCTACCACAACTGGGTTCAGTATGATTTACCATCAATCAAAATATCGACAATCAAACCACCGACCATCTTTGGCCGGCAGTCAAAATACAGACATACATTATACCGACACAGTCAAAACGTCAACATGATTTTTTTGGGATGCGTATGTCGACACGTACACCAGTGTACCGTGTACCCTCACATGGTTCGCTATGCTTGCCATACTTTGGGCACAGTGCCACACTATCCTAATCTATGCCCACTTGGATCATGAAGTAAGAACAAGTCGGCTTCAAAGAAAAAAACATAAAAAACTGATGTTCACTTTTTGACATGTCAACATTTTAAATGTCAGGGTTTTTTTTTTTTACCATTTCAGCATTTTGACCATGTTGGTATTTTGAATGTGTCGGTATTTTGACTGTTGGCCAATGGTGGTTAGTATTTTGATTGGTGATATGACTCTACAATAAGGGGTTTCTCTACACCACTGAAGGTTGTAACTCACACTTTTCAGGTACCTAAACAACAAAATTCAAATCCCCTGCTAACCCGGAAATTACTTGATGCAGCTGTTTGCGAAGCCCTTGCAATATTATCTTAATCCCATTAGAGCATAAGTTAGTGATGATGACGACACAGAGGGGCTTATTCAGATCTGAGCTCAGTACAAATTTGTTTGGAAAATTGGCAAAACCATGTGTACTGCAGGTGGGGCAGATGTAACATGTGCAGAGAGAGTTAGATTTGTGTGAGTTATTTTGTTTCTGTGCAGGGAAAATACTGACTGCTTTATTTTTATAATGTAATTTAGATTTCAGTTTCAGCACACCCAACCCAAATTTACGTCTCTCTGCACATGTTACATCTGCCCCACCTGCAGTGCACATGGTTTTGCCCATTTTCCAAACAAATTTGTACTGAGCTCAGATCTGAATAGGGCCCAGTAAGTAGACGTTCTGCTCCTATAATGGAGCACCTAATGTCGTTGTAAATCCGGGTACATACTAGATGACATACTAGATGAAATTTTCCAATACTGACCATTCCTTATGAGAAATTCTCTAAAATCGCTCAGTGTGTACGGAATATATCGGGGGTGATGCACACTCCTGTGAGTATATAGCGATGTCCTCTGTTGTCTTTACATTCAGCTCAATCTGAGGATATGGTCAACAAAGGCTATACTCCTGTATGTGGTAGGGATAGCCATCGACCATGGATAATTCATAGTCATTGATGGCTTATGCCCGATGTAAAATAGTTTTGCTATTAATATGGGAGTACCAGGTGGTTCCCCTCCATTGATGGCACAGCATAACTGAATAGTTGTTTTTTTTTTTCCCCCCGAAGGTACCGGGACACCGGACACCTGTGGAGCCCCACCCCCAAGTTCTGGTTGGACTGCTCCAGCGCTGCATTAACCTACTATAACCCTTATTGTCTCCATGTGAGGACAATCTTGGTCTGATTAATAGATGGACGCTAATATAATAATGCTGTAGCCAGATGGAAATGTTTTGTCATCCAAGCAACTAGTGGTTGTAGATCGTTGGATAAAAGACTCCCTGAGGGATCTCAGATACTGGTGCAATGATTTCTGTGTAAAAGATTGGGGTGCAGGCTTACACACCCTGCAAAAAAGGCTGTGACATGCTAGCATTTTTTTCTGCCCCTCCCTATTACTGCCCACAAATGGTCCCTGACTGTCAATCACACTTCAGAGAAATGAATGCGAGCAGTATCGCTGAAGTATCTTGGTGCATGCTAAAGTGTGAACGTGATGTATGCGCACAAGCTGTACCCATTTCTTTAATACTCTGCCATCTCATTTTGGATGTCTTCTCGCCAACTCTAATTCAATATTTCCAAAACAGAATTACTTATATTCCCACCAGCTAAGAACGGTTACCATCCTGATATCTCCATCACTGCTCCATCACTGTTGACAACTCGACAATCTACCCTACCCCACAAGCTCGTGGCCTAGGGGTCATCCTCGACTCTTAATTGTCCTTTCTTCCCCACATTCAATCTGTCTCCAAATCATGTTACATGCATCTAAAAAACATATCCAAAATACAACCCTATCTCACTCAAGACACTACTAAATCTCTTATCCATGCACTCATTATATCCCGCATTGATTATTGCAATAGTCTCCTAACTGGTCTTCCCCAGAACAGACTCTGACCACTACAATCCATTTTAAATGCTGCTGCTAGGCTGATCTTCTTTGCAAGACGCTCATCGTCTGCTGATCCGCTCTGCCAGTCCCTCCATTGGTTACCTGTATCTTACCGTATTCAATATAAAACACTTCTACTCGCATATAAAGCTATTATATATATATATATATTTGCGGTGAGCTGCCCTCCCTCCCTTACCCGGCGCTGCTGCGCCAGGCTCGCCTCCTCCCTGCACCCGGAAGAGGATCATAGTGCAGGGAGGAGGAGGTCACAGGTGCGGGCAGCGCAGCTCTGTGCTGCCAGGACACAGGTAAGGGGGGGGGGGTCGGTGCGGGGCAACGGTGGGTTGCGATATGGCTTCTATGGGGCATCGCCAGATTTTTCTGGCGATGCCCCCCGCCGCGGTAACCTGGCGGGGGATGCTTAGAGCGTCCCAAAAATGCGGTAAAAACCCCTTACTCAGCAATTTGAATAACAATCAGGATTGCCTCCGGCCACTCCAAATAAGAGGAAGAATTGTGTATCACTGGGCTTAACTAGAACACTGACTCATACATACAGACTATACAAATTTTTGTAGATAATAATAATAATATTTATATAGCACTTTTCTCCCAATAGGACTTAATGTGCTTTACAATTGTCTTTACAGCTCAAAATACAAAGCAAGCTTAACAGTAGATGCAGTGAAATGCTTGAGCAAATAAGTACGTCTTAAGTCTATTTTTAAAGGATTCTACAGTGGGGGCTTCTCGCACTGTGCGAGGAAGAGAGTTCCATAGAGTTGGAGCAACAAAGTTGAAAGCTCAACCCCCAGATTAATTCAGGAAAATTCTGGGTACGGTTAGTAGTCGTTCTTCAACGGATCGTAGTAGGAGAGTAAGGAATCAGCAGCTGCTGCAGGTACCTTGGGCCCTGGTCATGTAGGGCCTTGAAAGTGGGTAAGCCAATCTTCTAAACGATTCACCATTTTACAGGTAACCAGTAAAGGGCGTAGAGAATGGGAGTTATGTGGCAGGAGCTGGGCTGGTTAGTTAGTAGTCTGGCGGCTGCATTTTGTACCAGCTGCAAGCGGTGCCATTCTTTTGATGCGAGATCCAGGTAGAGAGCATTGCAGTAGTCTAGTACCCCTTTTCCATCTGCAACCCGTGTTAAACACGGGTTTTTGAACACGGATCATACCCGTGTAAGACACGGGTAAAAACACTGTTCACACTGCGCACAGACCCGTGTTATACCCGTGTCGGAGCCTTTTACACTAAACCCGGGTAAACTTTGAAAAATCCCAAGAATGCCCACAAGACATAGCTTTTTTCCAGTCCAAACCAGTTTGAAGTCACAAAGGGGACAAAGGGGAGGGGTGGTGGGTGGTTACTTCTTGCAGCATTGCAGCAATGGAGTCAGAGAGAGTAGCTGTGTCTATGCTGGGCTTGCAGACATTTTGCAGTATTTTGCTGTACTATTCTGCCATGGACAGCTTGATGCAGCTTATAACACTCTGCTACCTACTGCTGCGCTGGAGGAGGAGGACCCAATTCTTTGCGGAGAGGGAGAGTGCTCGTCGCCATTATTTGAGGAGGAGGAGAGTGCTGTTATCAGCGAGTGTTTCCACCATCCTGCAAATGAGCACTGCACCAACCAGAAGAATGTGGATGAGAGATCGCAGACATGGGGAGGCTTTCATGCAGACAGTTCTAAGTTTCCAGGATGAACAGTGGATGGCACATTTCAGAATGTCCCGTGCTACATTTTTCTATATTTTGGAACTACTGTCCCCTGCCATCACGAAACAGACCACCAAGTTCAGGAAGCCTATTGAGCCCAGCAGGAGGTTAGCAATTGCTATTTGGTGGTACGCTACCCCTGGAGAGTATAGAACACTCTCTTGTCTATTTGGTGTAGGAATTGGCACAGTGTGCAAGATTGTATACCAAGTCACACGGGCATTGCTGAAAACCCTATACCAGCGCTTTATATCCTTGCCGCAAGGACAGCGGCTAGAGGACACTGTCAAGGGATTCAAGAGGCGTGGATATCCTCAGTGTGGTGGAGCAATCGATGGTACCCACATTCCCATCATTGCCCCCCGTGATAACCCCGCAGACTACTATAACCGCAAGGGGTGGCATTCTATTGTCCTGCAAGCTGTAGTGGACCATAAATACTGGTAAGCAATAGTTTACTATTTTTTTTTGTAAGGATGGGCATTTTCTTTGGAGGAACAATATGTAATATACCATTCTTTTTAGTTTCACAGATGTGTTCATAGGTTGGCCCGGTAGGTCACATGATGCGAGGGTGCTAGCCAATTCAGATCTGTACAGTATTGCGGAGGACCAGCTAGGTGGATGTCTGTTCCCTAGAGAGGTAAGAAATTTGTACCCTACAGTTTATGTTCACCCATAAACCAATATTTATGTTTTGAACCAGGAATAAATATAATTATTTTTACAGAAATCGGTGACTGTTGATGGTGTGGAAATTCCGGTCCACCTCATTGGTGATGCAGCCTACCCCTTGCAGCACTGGTTGATGAAGGGCTACACCCAGCATGTTCAACTGTCGCCACAACAGATTGCATATACCCATGCCCTCAGTTCTGCCCGTATGGCAGTTGAAAATGCTTTTGGCCGATTAAAAGGACGCTGGCGTTGCCTCATGAAGAGGAATGATGTGGACTTAAAAATCATGCCAGATATTGTCGCAGCTTGCTGCATTCTGCACAATATATGTGAGCTGCAAAAGGAAAACTTTCTTCCTGAGTGGAATGTGCTGGACCAGGAGTTGTTGGGAAACGTACATGATGCAGCAGGCTATGAGGGGGTGCATAGCGTTGCCGCAGAGCGGATAAGAGCCACAATAACTCAAAACCTTACATCAATGTTGCAGTAAGGGACACAGAGAAATATTGCTGGTTGAACAGTTTGTGTTTATTCATTTTTTGTATACTTGAAGTATAATTATAAAACATGTCAAAAAACTTTCTTGTATGTTTTCAAAACTTGACATACAGGTACAAAATGGCTTGGTAAACATTTATGAGTGCAAAAATCTAAGTGCAAAGAGAACACAAGAGGGAGGAAGATGTATGACGCAGTGATGGGGGGGGGGAAAGAAGTCATAAATTGGCAATCCTATCAGCTCCAAACTGTCCCTTCAGAAACCCTTCATACACTTAACAGTTTGGAGCTGATAGGAGGGCCTAAAGCACTATCACTGCTCCATACATCTTCCCCTCTGCTATGGCCATTCCAGTTATCACGTGGACCTAATTATTTCAGGCCTAAGAACGTTCATCCTTGAGGTAGGAAAATGTATATCTAGATATACTATATATTTAAAACAAAAAAAAAATGAGCACCCTAGTACTGCGACCTTTACTTGCAGGTACAAAATGGCTTGGTAAACATTTATGAGTGCAAAAATATAAGTGCAAAGAGAACACAAGAGGGAGGAAGATGTATGACGCAGTGATGGGGGGGGGGGGTGAAAGAAGTCATAAATTGGCAATCCTATCAGCTCCAAACTGTCCCTTCAGAAACCCTTCATACACTTAACAGTTTGGAGCTGATAGGAGGGCCTAAAGCACTATCACTGATCCATACATCTTCCCCTCTGCTATGGCCATTCTATAGTTATCACGTGGACCTAATTATTTCAGGCCTAAGAACGTACATCCTTGAGGTAGGAAAATGTATATCTAGATATACTATATATTTAAAAAAAAAAAAAAAAGAGCACCCTAGTACTGCGACCTTTACTTGCCCTTCTATGTATATAAATAATTATATATAAAAAATGTGTACCAACTGGCCCAACTTTGGCTTCTCAACCTACATTGTGCAGAAACCTAACAACCTGAAAAGATACATACAAACATTGCTGTAGCAACAACAGGCCTAACTCAATTGCCTATAAACCCGATATTGTTCGGGTTGTGGGGTTGATGTGTTAGGATACTGAGCATGGTCATAGTTGTACTGGCCATATGCCACTTGTGTGTGGTCTTTTTGTGGTGCTTGGGTATTGGGAGGGATACGGCTAAACATACGCTCAAACAATGTCATCTGCCTCTCATGCATATCCGCTATTTGTGACATAAAAGAATCATGCATTTCTTTTTCAGATGCTAAAAAACGGGCAATTCTTGCATCTTCATGAGCATTCAAATCGCTATCCGCCTCACGTAGATGTTCCAGAATAATCGTTGTCATTGCTCTCACAGATTGTTCTGTTCTGTTTGGTTTCGGCTTCCTTTTGGGAACGTTATAGACTGTGTAGGGATAAAAAATGATTTGTTACACACTGATGATATATAAACTTTGCATAGTTTATCCAACACATGTTTGCGGCCTTCCGGCACATACACACTACCTATCCATTGCCCATTATGTTTTCAATCCTTTTTCAAAGATAGTTTAAAGGTATTGCGGTGTAATATTGTTCGAGGTTGCCATTCAAGTATCCACATATCCCACCATGTGTTAACATAAGTTTTGGTCTTACGTATGGACTACTGCAGCAACTATGACACAGCATGCTAGGATGTGTAGTACCAAAGGAGCTTGAAGTATGATAGTTTTGACACCACTACATAATGTTTGTGTATGTGCTTGTCTCTGTGCAAATTTAATACTTACTATTGGAGCGCAAAGTTGTGGGCTTGGGTGCCTGGGAAATCTCCGTCGACTTGGGTGCCTGTGAAGTCTCCGGCTGAGAAGCCTCTACCTCCTCATTTATGACAGCGCTGACGGAATCATCCTTCATGCTTGACTCTTCCAAACTGCAGTCTGATACGAGCAGTGGGGATGATGGTCCACATTGTGAGCTGGGGAGGCTGTGCTGTGTTTCGGCATGGTCCTCCTCTACTGACATCTGACTATTGGCACAGCTGGATGATGATAGTGCGATGGGATTAGTTAGGGCACTTTTGCCAAAGACACTGTAGCATAGCTCATAATATGGCCAATCAATACGTCCTACGCCACTTTTCTTACGATTATGGTCGTGTGTTTTCATAAATTGCTTTCGTAGTGCCTTTAATTTGTTCACCACTTGCTGCTGTGTTTTTTTTATGCCTCTGTCGGCCAGTATAAGGGATATGTTCTTGTAGACAAAGGTATCCTTTACTGTACCCGTCATCTGTCTTCTTATTTCTTCCTCTCCCCTAATATTAAGCAGCTCTCTTATCTCACTGTCTGTCCAACTATGGCTAGACATGGTTTGCTGTCCAAATACCTGCTGTGCCCAGCGTTGTAGGTAATGCTGTGATGGCTGCTTGGGCCCAGCGTCGCAGGGATTGTGGCTGTGATGGCTGCTTGTGCCCAGCGTAGGTAGGAGGCAATGTGCTGCAATGGCTACTTGTGCCCAGCGTGGCCAATGTGCTGCGATGGCTGCTTGTGCCCAGCGTGGCCAATGTGCTGCGATGGCTGCTTGTGCCCAGCGTAGGCAATGTGCTGCGATGGCTGCTTGTGGCCAGCGCCGGAGGAGCTGCTGCTGGGAAGCCTCCTCGTGGTCAGCGTCTCCCAGCGTCTTCCGGCGCGTCTCCAGCAGATGACATCATCTTCTGGTGCCCCTGAAGAACCAATTACCGGCCTCAGCGTGTTACCCGGATCTAAAACACGGGTAATGTGCATTTACACTGCGCACAGACCCGTGTCATTGCCGTGTTTTACCCTGGTAGATACCAGGGTAGAATTCCCTGGTCTCTCTACCCGTGTTTTGTGTAAAGGACACGTTCACACTGACAAAAAACCCGTGTCGGTGCGCGTCCTCGAGCAAAAACCCGGGTAGAATTTGCTAGTGGAAAAGGGGTATAGGAGTGATGATATAAATGCATGTATGACTTTAGGCATCCATGAGCAGCTCTGTTTAGTTCTTTATTTTATTTATATATTATATCTAATCTCACCACACCATAACCACCAGGTTGCGTGCCATTGCCATGATAGTACAAATGCTTGGTAACTCAAGTCCCAGGTGGGGGATGAGGAAACCGGCACGGTACCGCAGCACTTGAGATTCAACTTTATTACCTCAACAGCGTTTCAAGGTCCAACCCCGGTATCAAGAGGAAAGCAAAAAATTAATTATATAATGCGTGTGTATGTATGTGTGTGTATGTATGTATGTATATATATATATATAGGGAAAATCTTTTGTCAAGAAGAGAAATGTATTGGATCTATGAGTTGGATACTCTAAGTCCAAAAGGTTTAAATGACAACTATGAGATAGCCCCTTTCCTATAAAAACTGAATACCCTTTTATCTTTTTATCTTTTTATCTTTTTTTGATTAACTTGTCCCTATTATGGTGTATATTACAATATTTTTATAGTGAAGATCTGTTTTCTATACTTGTCAAGAAGCACCTTTCACGAAGCACCAAGCACTTTTAAGACTAAGCACTTTTCTATTAACTTTCCCCCTACCTGTGTATATATATTTTTTCCGCATGTAATATAGTGTTTTATGGGCAAACTAATAGCTTTTGCCAGTAAGAAAAATGGCGGTAGCAGGCTGAGCGGTACTGGGGTCTCCTTGTGACATGAGGGGTGGAGTGTCGGCACTGTGACCAGACATGAACTCCCTCCGTTGTGTTTATAGGAGTAACCGTACCACCCATCCAACAACTAATATACGGAGATTGCAAAATAAATGTCTGCCATATAATTATATATAAAAAATGGCCGTGCGTGTCATAAACCCGGACGTGAGAGCGTCATGCGGGTCAAACAAAATAATGGAGACAATGACGTATCTCCGATTGTATACTTCCTTGTCTTTAAAAATGGCCGTGCGGGTCAAATACCCGGAAACAATGGACACGCGAGTAGCGTGCGGTCCATTAACTAGGAAGTAGCTCAATAGCAACAAGCTCACGTAGCCGCAACCGGAAGTGACGCTTCCGGAAGGTAACAGACGGCACGGGGCGGCACTTTGAGAGCTGTAATTAACAGCAGTATAAATATAGGCAAGGTGGGAATATCATTTTATGCTCCTGAAGAAGTCCAGGATATTTGAAAAGGACGAAACGCGTTGGGCAGAGGGGTAAACCGTGGAGGTTACCCTGCAATCCAGTACTCACTCAGATAAGCTCTATTTGTTTTTATATCATGTACGGGCAAATTTTGTCTATTGTTTAAATAAAATCCTTTGCATTACAATATTACACTAGGATTTCTCCTTCTGTGTTTTTTTCTCCTGTGTTATTGTGCAAGTACTATACTGTGGTCTTTTGGACTGAGGAGGCTCTCTTTACAATTCTGCCTATGACTTGGGAGTGACGCTAGAACGTGACATACGAGGTGGTTGGATACCACCACAAATGGTACACCTTCACGATTTGGGGTGTTGCTTGATTGGTGGAAGTGTCATTTTGAATATTTAACTACTACACTAGGAGGCGCTCTTTTCACCCCCTTTTTTCCAGATTCTCTATGAACCGGGCTAAATTGGACTAGCCCATTGGAAAAGTGCAGCCGCCCTAAGAAAGGGAAAGTGGTGTAGGAGAAGAGATTGTGTTCCTTCTAGAAATTATTACTGACTACTTGCTTTCCATATATATATATATATGTGTGTGTGTGTGTGTGTGTGTGTGTGTGTGTGTGTGTCTATGTATATGTGTATTATATATATCTTGGAGCATTAAACAATTAGGTAATTGTGTATGAGCTCATGCAGCTTCCGCACCTCACACAGCCTATGCTCCCAGCTGCTTACTGGCCTGACACATCTCGAACGAAGAGTCAGAGTTACACAGGCCATACAAATGTCCTGAGGCAGGAAATAGGTAACATCTGTCAGTAAAATGCCGAGCACCCGCTTCCTTGCCGAGATCCCGGAGTACAGCGGCAGTGCATGCTCTCTCACTCAGTCCTGCAACAGTAAGCAAGATCAGGCACCTGCCTGCTCTGTCCATGAAACCTGCCAACGCACCACACTGTTCAGGAAGCTCAGTGCATTTTGCCGTCCTCATTTGTAATAATTCCAGGATTTTGTCTAGTTTAATGCATAAAAGGGCTTGTGTATTGTTACAGATTATGTCAGGAATAATAGAATGTTAATCTGATTCACAGTAAATGGAACGCCTTAAATTAATTTGCATTCTACAAAAAACAAAAAAACAAAACGCAGTTTATTATTTGGGGGGATTTGAAATACCGGTGTTATAATTACACTGTTCAAATTTTTTATCAAATGGATTTTTGTCTGTTAATGCGGTTAGTGCTATACAAGAACTAATTAGGTGAATAGATACAACTGATGTTGTATATGGGAATATGGTCCTGCACCCATTAATAAGATCTTGTATAATGTCTACAGTACACAGGCCCTCTAGTGGAACGCTGGAGGACTGCTCTAGAAGGAAGCTAGTGCTGGAAAATCTCTTCTACCACATAAAAAATTGCACCGTTAAAGCCCATCAACTTGCATATACTGTAGATATAGACATAAGTTATAAGACATAGGTTATGTCATATTGTTAGCATTATATATTATTTTAATAACAAGAAAAACATATATATTTTTTTTTTTTACTGAAAGTTCCATCTATTTTGCAACACAAAGAGGAGGCTCCAACCTGTTTTCACAAACACCAGGGTCTGATTCAGCACCAGTTGTAGTTTTGAGAAAAATCGCATAACTTTCACTAGTATGCAGGGGCCGCCAAGCACAGGAGTAGGGCCCCCCACACACCGGGTCCCCCCTGTGATGCGATCACAAAGTTTTGCAATCCGCAATCAGAGAAGCGCTCACATTCTTATGATAGCCCCGCTGGGCTGCCATGTTTTGGATCACAGCGGCTGCGTGTAACATCACCCAGCCACCAGACCACACCAACCGAATTGCTGCCCCCCACCGGTACTTAGAATGCAGTCGCATTTCAAGGGGTTGCACATGTGCAGAATATCATAAATCGACACATATATTGATTTTTCAAACTTCAGCATGTGATGAGGTATCTCCCTGCTGTCACTGCCACTTCCTGCCAGCCCCAAACATACACATTCCTGTGTACACATGGGGGGTGATTCAGGTTAGTTTGCTAAGCAGTGGTCATTTGCTGCCTAGCGAGCCCCTTAACACCACCCGGCCAAACGCAGAATCCCCTCAGTACCATGTGAGGGTATGAATGCAAACCCATTTCCTCGCATGTGGCCGAAGGGGAGAGAAATCTTGCAATGGTCGCCAGCCAACGCATGATTTCTCTTCCCTTTGGAAATAAGTCAGTTCAAACTGAATCGGGCCCATTATCTCTTGTATCGAACATTACTGATTGCTAGCCAAGTGCTTTATATTATAAGGAGGGCAGCATTTGTGATTCAGAGCCTGATTCAGTTTTACTTACAAATCTGATGGTGGTACACGCCTGTGGAGAAAGGGGGCATCAGACACGACAATGCATGACCCGAAGCCACAGCCTGATTGAAAGACTGCGGCTGTTTGGGGGCGCTGCAGACTTCCTAGCCTCAACAGTGTGAACGGCACAGTCCATATGAGTAACCCCCAGTTTAAGCAAAAGGTGGATTTTCATGCCAGTGATCCGCTGCTGTGTTCCCAACAATGGTATATATGCCATGCTACGCATTACATACAGTCACTTGACAGGAAAAAGAATGTATAAGCTGCAGGGGAGCTTAAAACATAATACTGATGGGAATAGATAGAGGGAATCCTATAATTAAAGGATATATTGGAAACGTGTCAGAATCTGCATGTGGGATGAGGCTGGTTTGAGAGCAGTTTAATGGATTATAGTTTAGGGTTTGTGGACAGCTGATCCGCGTTAGCACCAAGTGAGGTCCCTCAGGGTGTGTGGGTGAGGCCTCTGTTTCCGTGAAATGTGATTTGTGTTATTTTTATTATTAAAGTTAGTATAATATACACTGTACCGGGGATGCTGTAGATGCCACCTTTCAGTCATGTGAGAACTGCATAAGGATACTGTGGGGTAGCTGTATGAAGCAATGATAAAGATGAAGAAGTCACGCAACCAATCAGCTTTGAAGTAATCCTTTATCAAGTACATTCTATAACACTGTAGAAGCTGATTGGTTGGTTGAAGCCTTGTCACACGTCTCCACTTGTATCACTGCTTCATACATCTACCCCAGGGTGACTTGAAAGTACCCCCACAGTAGTAACGGAATCCATTATAACCAGGTAATGATATAACATTACTATATAGCATAATCTTATAAAGAAGAAATATGCTGCGTACTGCCTCTGCCACTTATAATTGTGCTATATTCATTGCATGGTTCTGTGTTTGCCCAGCAGGTGTCATACAGATCAGCAATTCCTCATTCAGTGATGAAGAACCAATCAATGATGAGTGAGATGGTACATATACATTGCATCATTGATAGAAATAGATGTAAATGACTCACTGATGTGGCTGGAATGTGATGATAAAGTGTCAGAGAGCTATCAGCAGCTATTAAGGATTGAGAAGATCACAGTGGGACTGAGCAGGTGTAAAAGACAAACCTCTAGGCCAAATAGTTCACTTAAAGTCATTTATCCACGGACTGTAAACAATGTCATTTGGGAGGAGACAGCTTGAAGGTATAAACAAAAAGGTCTATAAAGAGGAAAAACAGGTTGTGGGATTTGTGTAAAGGCTCCCTGAGGAAGGGGCTTTTAGGCCAGCCTGGAAGAGAATACCTCATACAGGATCATAGCAAGCATAATAAAGCAGCAAATATAGGTCCACACTTGTAGACAGGTCAGTAAGACAGAATAGCCAACTGTGTTGCCATGGATTATACAAACTTTAACGTAACTATTTAAATGACAGTTTCTTATATAGTGCAGCATATTCAGTTGCACTTTAAAATTAGAAACAACAGTGATAAAGCAAACTTGGTAGTAACAGTGTGATCTAGAAGTAGGAGGGCCCTGCTCGCAAAGTTACAATCTACAGTGTATGGATAATAGGTGGGATACTTAAGGATAGAATTCCATAGCATGGCAGTCCCACCATATTACAAAAATACTGTGCAATTTGGCGCTGCCTGCCTGAAGGGTAATGTTAGCAAATCAAATAGATGTATATAGGATAAGTGCATAAAGAGATTTAATAGTAAAAATAGTGCATGCAAAACAAACTTGATTATTGGGCAAATATATGTATATGTTATGTCTAAATTGACATTTCTTAGTCCATATATTGCAGATGTTATGAGGGGGGTACTGTGGTGAGAGGGGCTAGCGTCCCGTCCCCTCTCAGTGCACAGGTCCCTCTCAGCACTCACAGTTCTTGGGGTAAAGTCTTTTCCGTATAAGTCCCACGTAGCTGCTCGGTCCCACGATGCCACTCTTCTGGTGGAGTGGGATGTCTCTAGGTGTACGCTTGTGTTCAGCGGGGTGGGTGGAGGTACACTGGGGTTTGCGCACGGAATGGGTTTCACCTGGAAGGCTGCTCGCTACCACGGCGGAAGACTCGCAGGGCTCCTGGTGGGGAGTTCCTCCGTTCACCGCTCGTTATAACCCAGACCTTTCTTTCTGGTGTCCCCAGATCCGGCCTCCCAGGCGGCTGTGTCCCGGCGTTCTCCGGCCTTCTCACTCCGTCTGCGGGGCGCCGATGGATGACGTCACCGTCAGATGGGGAGCTGGACGTCGGGATGCCGCGGTTTCAGCCGCAACTGTGCTTGCATACGCTGCGGCCCCTGGTTACAGGCTGGTGCCGGCTTGTCGATGATGGCTTTAGGGTGCGATGTATTACAATGGGTGAGTGGATAACCAACGCGTTTCGGCTCTCTTCGGAGCCTTTTTCAAGGATGTCTTGAAAAAGGCTCCGAAGAGAGCCGAAACGCGTTGGTTATCCACTCACCCATTGTAATACATCGCACCCTAAAGCCATCATCGACAAGCCGGCACCAGCCTGTAACCAGGGGCCGCAGCGTATGCAAGCACAGTTGCGGCTGAAACCGCGGCATCCCGACGTCCAGCTCCCCATCTGACGGTGACGTCATCCATCGGCGCCCCGCAGACGGAGTGAGAAGGCCGGAGAACGCCGGGACACAGCCGCCTGGGAGGCCGGATCTGGGGACACCAGAAAGAAAGGTCTGGGTTATAACGAGCGGTGAACGGAGGAACTCCCCACCAGGAGCCCTGCGAGTCTTCCGCCGTGGTAGCGAGCAGCCTTCCAGGTGAAACCCATTCCGTGCGCAAACCCCAGTGTACCTCCACCCACCCCGCTGAACACAAGCGTACACCTAGAGACATCCCACTCCACCAGAAGAGTGGCATCGTGGGACCGAGCAGCTACGTGGGACTTATACGGAAAAGACTTTACCCCAAGAACTGGGAGTGCTGAGAGGGACCTGTGCACTGAGAGGGGACGGGACGCTAGCCCCTCTCACCACAGTACCCCCCTCATAACATCTGCAATATATGGACTAAGAAATGTCAATTTAGACATAACATATACATATATTTGCCCAATAATCAAGTTTGTTTTGCATGCACTATTTTTACTATTAAATCTCTTTATGCACTTATCCTATATACATCTATTTGATTTGCTAACATTACCCTTCAGGCAGGCAGCGCCAAATTGCACAGTATTTCAGTATATCCAGGGGGCTGGGGAATCCCCCTTCATTTGGCAGCGCCTCAAACCATAGGTTGAGCGCAATAACCATCCTTTAACCTATACCACCATATTACAAGACAGTCCTGATGGGATGCAATTAGATACAAATGCTACTGGAGGTTGTTTGGGGGTTCCAGAATATGTTAAGCTAGCCTGAAGAGGTGGGTTTTCAGAGAACGCTTGTAAGTCCTGTAACTGTGAATGGGACCTAGTAATGAGAGAGATGCGCAGAGCTTGTGCAGAGTGGAGAGGTCAGGTGGGGATATATTTTGAGATAAGCCAAGATATGTATGTTGTAGTCAGGTTATTAATGCCTATGTATGTGAGTAGAAGTATTTTATATTGAATACAGTAAAATACAGGCAACCAATGGAGGGACAGAGCGGATGAGTAGATGTTGAACTTCTAGCCAGGAAGATCAGCCTCGTAGCTGCATTTAAAATGGATTGTAGTGGTGGGAGCAGAGGTGGAACTACTGGCGGTGCTGTGCACCGGGTCCAAGGAGTTAATGGAGCCCACTGCTGTCCACACACATGCCGCCGTTTCCATTTTATAAGTGCAGTGGCCACGGGCCTCCATCAGGGAGATAGTGCCGAGCCTGGTCTAATGGTGTGTACACACGGTCAATTAAGCTTGCTATTTGATCCCGATGAGATCAGATCGCATCGGGATCGAATCGCACGGCAAGCCACCCGACATGCTTGCGATTTGGACGATATAGTGCAGCCCTGTCTATCTGGGTTTCGATTTGTGCTGCCATGGGAGCAGGTATCGGATTGCAAGGTAAAAACCTGTGGGTTCTGCATGCGATTTTGACTATATAGTCAAAATCTCATGCTGATTGTACCCGTGTGTACACACCATTACTGCTCTTCTCCGCCAGCAGCCCTGTACCTGCTTCGAGGCTCTGAACAGCTCCCAGCAGTGGAAACTCCGTCCACGCTCTGCATGGAGACTCCGTCCCACCTTCGCCGGGCAACGGCAGCTTTGTCCATGCAACAGCTAGGTTCCCTGTCTGTATTGGACACTATTGGGGCATTGTCTGTGTTGGACACTACTGGGGGCATTGTGTGTAACGGACACTACTGGGGGCATTGTGTGTAACGGGCACTACTGGGGGCATTGTGTGTAATGGGCACTACTGGGGGCATTGTGTGTAATGGGCACTACTGGGGGCATTGTGTGTAATGGACACTACTTGGGGCATTGTGTGTAATGGACACTACTGGGTGCATTGTGTTTAATGGACACTACTGGGGGCATTGTGTTTAATTGACACTACTGGGGGCATTGTGCGTAATGGACACTATTGGGGGCATTGTCTGTGTTGGACACTACTAGGGGCATTATGTGTAATGGACACTACTGGGGGCATTGTGTAAGGGGCCCTAATGGGGGCATTAACTGTATAAGCAGGAGTACTGTGGGGCATTAGTAGAATAATGTGTAATGGGCATTATGGTGCGTGGCATAATGTCATGGGCATTATGGTATGTGGCATAATATGCCATTTATTGTGTGTGTGTTTGGGGCCCAAACCATATTTTTCGCCTGGGCCCACATCTCGCTTGTTTCACCTCTGGGTGAGAGTCTTTTCTTAGGAAGACTGGTAAGGAGATTTTGCAATAATTAATGCGGGATATAATGCATGGATTAGAGATTTTGCAGTGTCTTGTGTAAGATATGGAAGAATTTTGGATATGTTTTTTAGATGCATGTAACATGATTTCGAGATTGAATGTGAGGAATAAAGGATAGTTCAGAGTCAATGATAACAACTAGGCAGCAAGCTTGTGGGGTAGGATTGATTGTAGTGATAGATATATCAGGTTGGTAATGACTCTTGGCTGGAGGGAATATAATTAATCCTGTTTGGGAAATGTTGAGTTTGAGGTGGCGAGATGACATCCAAGCTGAAATGGCAGAAAGACATTCAGAGACACGGAGCAATACTGATGGTGACAATTCAGAGGAGAATAGATAGATTTGAGAATTGTCAGCGTACAGATGATACTGAAATCTGAAAGAGTTTTAGTTTGCCAAGAGAGGAGGTATAGATTAAGAAAAGCAGAGGACCTAAGACTGAGCCCTGAGGTCCTCTGACTGATAGGTAGTGAAGAGGAGGTAGAATCAGAGAAGTGAACACTGATGGAGCGATTGCATAGGTAGACTGAGAACTAGGAAAGGGCTGTTTCTGAAGACCTAGAGACTGTAGTGTTTTTTATGAGAAGAGAGTAGTCAACAGTGTTAAAGGGTAATTTTGCCACTACATAAATCAGTGGTATGACCTCATCTAGAATAAAGTCAACAGTTGTTGTCACCATTCAAGAAGATGCGTCTAAAATGGGAATATGATTAATATATACAAATACCATTCTGTTCACCAGAAGGACTGTACGCATTCCACATGTTAGGTTAGGTACATGTAAAGTCTCATTACAGTAAGGGCAGATACAGCAGTGTAACTAGAAATGCAGGTCCACCCTGCCGAAAAAATTGAACCCCCCCCCCCCCCCCCACACACACACACACACACACAGGGACAGAGCAGGTACAGAATAAACAGTATATGGGGGGGGATATTGAAATGCACACCCTAATAATATACATGCATCATGAGGTGCCATCAGGCTGGGACCTGTAGTTCTACAAAGAAAGAACATGTGGTGCCTGATGCACACTCTATAATATTAAGCTCTGCTATCTCATATAGATATGATATTGTTAACAATAATGTTCAGTGACGTCAAATTGAGCTGTATGCACAGGCTAGGTCATTAAGGAACGCCAGGAGCATGCATCATTCTTTGTTTGTAACACACACTGGCGGATATCTTAAACTAACTTATATTGCTTAGATTGAGCATGATCTTTCAAAAATAAAAATCGCCCTGTGTGAGCGCATCTTAAAGGTGCCCATACACGTTACAATTATTGTATACAATATCTCATGTCATCGCATCTCGGTTTTGTGATGAGATGAGATCTAGTACAATAAGTGTGTGCAGCACATACATGATTAGAGTGTAGACCCAGTGCTTATATTTTAGCATGATGTGCAGGGAACATATGTAAACATTTATAGCGCCTAGCGTAGGAAGCATAATGTGTATCTTTTAGGGCAGAAAGTGTGTAGAGAGCAGTGCTTCACATGAGTACAATATATGGAAAGTATAATACATAATAATACAGTGTGTGTGCTATATTAGTTAAGTGTGTAGAAAGTATAGTGTCGCGTGTCATTTACCTACTTTGGGCTTCTTCTCGGTTTGGGGTATTGTATTATGGCGTGATTCATTATGGCCCTGCTTATACCAGTGCTGGAAGCTGGAACTGCGTTCCACCACCTGTAATAGTAGGGGGGAACTCAGTTCCTCCTCCATCACAGCCCTGCTCAGTAATTCCAACAGAAAAGCCAGTCACAGCAGCTTTCTTTTCTGGCATGGCGCATGTGATGTCATGCCGTCACCACAGGTTAAGTGAAGAGAAGAAAGGAAGCTGCTGGCGGGACAGAGAAAAGTATGTGTATAAAGGGTACACACTGAACATTTTGTGTAAGGGATACTACTACTGTGGGCATTATGTATATAAGAAATACTACTGTGGGCATTGTGTGTAAGAGACACTACTGTGTGGCATACATGTACAGTATAAGGAGTACTACCGAATACTGAATAATGGACACTACTGTGAGTCACAACATGAATAAGGGGCACTACTAGGTGGTGTAATATGAATCAGTGTCACCAGTGGCGTAAGTTCGTCCCAGTTGCGTGGAGGCAAGATAAATATTATTGGTGCCCCCCAAATAGCTCAGTAATGTGTCTGTCTCCAGTAAGACAGGTCATAGGTTCTATTACAAGGTATGACAATTGCTAAAATGATGCAAGAAGGGGGAGACAGCCACAGAAATTATATTGACAGCTTTCAAACTCAGAGTGGTAAAGGGGTAAGTGGGCACATCTGTAGAATATTGGTCCATCATGTGTTGTGTAGTATACAAATTTTGGTTATACCTGCGCACTGAAAAGAATTGGGGGTGATGAGCTGCAAAAACACTTTGGGATCTGACTGTATCCCAAGGGTTAAATTCTATAGTATGGGGGGTAGTGCTGCGCTCAATCTATGGTTAACGTGTATGTGATTCAGATGGCTCTGAATTATAGTACAAATAGATCTGATACAATGTTTTAATGTAACATTTTACTTAAAATAATGTCAGATATTGAAAGATACAGGCATGCAGTACTGTGGTCTTAATACTTCAAAGGATGCACTAGTTATCACCCACTGTGCACAATCTGCAGTAATTATCTCCCAGTCTGTACGCCTGAAAAAAGTCTCAATGTCCCAATTTGCAATTTTCAAAAACAATCTGCATAAACTGCAGTACAATGAATCTCAGTTTATATCTAGACTTTGTTTGCGGCGTCCCGTCAAACAGTGGTCTAGATTTGCAAGATGTCAGAAGTCTTCGGGTACCCCTTTTAAACGTGTTGGTTATTCAATGGGTTTTCGGAGGGGGGGGGGTGTGACCGGTGCAGCTTAGGGTGCCGGTGTCAGGCCCGCTGCTGTGCGGGATCGCGGCAGTGATGTACGAGTGCTGTGGCACTCAGTACCTCACACGCCGCTCTCTCGCTGGCTACGGTGACTAAGGGCAGCGGGGTGAGGTGTTTGGGGCAGCTGACCGCCGCCGTCGACACCGCCTCGCTTAACCGCCCGGGGGGACCTCCTGCCTCACAGTTCTCTCCGTCTCCTACTCACCCTCTCCACGTTCGCGGTCTTCTCTGCACGATGGGCAGCCGGGTCGGATGTTCAGCTTGCGACGGGGGATGATGACACTCCGATGCTTGTTCTTGCTGGCGTGTATGGATCTCCCTCCAACGCGTTTCAGCTAATTGCCTTCTTCAAGGAGGTGTGTGTTGCTGGAGTTCCCGTCTGTTTAAATGCCCTGGGTCGGTTCTCTCACAGGTTGCTGGTTGGTTAATTGGAGTGTCCGTCATTCTTCTTGATTGGCATTCTGTTCCCTTACTAGCGTGATTGTTTGATGGTCTCTGTTACGTATAATCACATTTTGCTATCAATTGTGCATGATATATTTGTATGGTTAAAGTGACATATTATTTCTTAAAGGGTTCTGACATTTATTTAGGTCTCTAGATGTGTTCCTATCAGTCTTATATATATATTTTTAAAGCTGATTATTGTCTTAGGTTATGCATGGTATGCTAACATGGTCTTAGTGGCACATTTTGACCATGTATTACTTTATAAAGGGGGTTATGACATTTCTTCAGTCTCTGAGTGCGTTCCTATCGGTCTTGCATATATATTTATAAAGCCGATTTTCTGGCATGAACAGGCTGTTCATGTTCTGGGTGTCTGTCCATAAAAATGGTAATTTTACCGGGTCAGTCACATAAGATTTTCTTATGTGGTTGTGGTAGGTTATATGGTCGTTTATTTCTTGCCTATCATGGATTTCACCTCGTTGTCTAGATTTAATCCCCTAGGTGCAAATGTCTTTAGTTTGTACATCCATTTTAGTTCATTCTTATTGATTTTGTGTATGAAATCTCCTCCCCTCCAGTTCGGTTGTACTATTTCTATTCCCACAAATTCTAATGTTTTGGGGTCACTGTCATGGTGTAACTTGAAGTGTCTCGATAGATTGTGTTCCTCATGTCCTTTCCTTATGTTCCTTATATGTTCACATATTCTGTCTTTCAATTGCCGTGTTGTCCTACCTATATATTGTTTATTGCATCCACATTTTAATAGGTAGATCACCCCCTTGCTACTGCATGTAATTTTTTGTTTTATTTTAAATGTGTCTTCACTGTTTGTGGAATGGAAATCGGTGGTAGGTTTTGTGCTTCTTTGTTTTTGATTTTTGCATCCTGTGCAACCTCCACAAAAGAAAAAACCTTTGCTTGATTGGCTTTTATCTATTGTCAATTGTGTGTTTAATTTTGGGGAAATGTGATTTTTTGTTAATTTTTGTTTTAGGTCAGGTGCTTTTTTGAAGACTATTTTGGGTTTGATTGGGAGGTGGTCGGCTAGGGTTTCGTCTTCTAAAAGCAATGGCCAATGTTTAGTTAGAATTTTCTTTAATTGTCTTGACTGTTCGGAATATTGTGTAATGAATAGCACTTCATTAGGGATGCCGTCATTGTCTGTCTTTTTGTTCTTATATTGTAGTATGTCTTCTCTATTTATTTGTTTCATTTGTTCAAATGCTCCATGAATTTTGTGGTCCTTATACTTTTTCTCTTTGAATTGATTTTTTAGTTCTTCCCCTTGCTCTATGTAATCTGTTAATTTGGTGCAATTCCTCCTGATTCTCATAAATTGGCTAGTGGGCACTGAATCAAGCCAACTCGGATGATGCCAGCTTGTGGACAAAATCTAACTGTTTACGTCTACAATCTTTTTATATGTTTTTGTGTGTACCTCTGTGTCTTCTGTGTATATGTGTAAGTCAAGGAAATTGACTTCTTTCTTGGTATATACAGTTGTAAAGATGAGGTTGTCCTGGTTATTGTTTAGGTGTGAAATGAATTGTTTCAAAGAATCCTCATCTCCTCTCCAAATGAATAGCACATTGTCTATGTACCTCTTCCAGAGCACGAGATTCTCCTCCAGCCACCACTCCCCTCTCCATATGTGTCTTTCCTCCCACCAACTCATGAAAAGGTTGGCGTAGCTGGGGGCGAATCTCGTGCCCATAGCTGTCCCGGTTGTCTGTAAATAAAAATTGTTATCAAACCATAGGTAGTTATGTGTTAAAATGAAATTAATGCTGTCCAAGATGAATTTTATCTGCTCTGGTGTCAAGTCTTGATCTTGTGTGAGGTGATAATTGATGCTTTCCAAGAACATGAACAGCCTGTTCATGCCAGAAAATCGGCTTTATAAATATATATGCAAGACCGATAGGAACGCACTCAGAGACTAAAGAAATGTCATAACCCCCTTTATAAAGTAATACATGGTCAAAATGTGCCACTAAGACCATGTTAGCATACCATGCATAACCTAAGACAATAATCAGCTTTAAAAATATATATATAAGACTGATAGGAACACATCTAGAGACCTAAATAAATGTCAGAACCCTTTAAGAAATAATATGTCACTTTAACCATACAAATATATTATGCACAATTGATAGCAAAATGTGATTATACGTAACAGAGACCATCAAACAATCACGCTAGTAAGGGAACAGAATGCCAATCAAGAAGAATGACGGACACTCCAATTAACCAACCAGCAACCTGTGAGAGAACCGACCCAGGGCATTTAAACAGACGGGAACTCCAGCAACACACACCTCCTTGAAGAAGGCAATTAGCTGAAATGCGTTGGAGGGAGATCCATGTGTTGTGTAGTGTTTGTATATCAGTGCACTATGCAAGGGACATTGTATATATTGTGAAAGCATGTTAGTGCAATGTCTAGCTACAGTAGTGTAGTGTTTCCATACGGCATGATGGGCGCCCAGTAGTTTGCACAGTAAGTAGTATAATGTAATCTATTATTAGTTTGAGATGACATGGTATGAAGAGGCAGTGATTTTAATTAATTTACTTCAGACTATTATCTTATCACTATTCTATTGTGGCATGGTTTTATCTAAAATGGTTTATTTTCAGTTTACAAGTTGAGAAACAGCAATGACTGGACACAGTGATGAGCTGCTTTACTGTAAAGAAAATTTAGAAAAAAAAAACTTGCCAATATCCTTGACAGTAAATTTTTCGATACTTGTTTTCTAGCACGGCGCCCACAATTTTCAATCGTATAGCATCTTATGCATTGTATCGCATTGCATGCCATATAGCCGCATGCGATGCGATTTTAAATTGTATAAGCACCCTAATGGGTGCTTACAATGTTAAGTGCACCCCCACGCCACCCCCACTATGAACGCCAACCCGAAGCGTGGCGAGAGCAGTGAGCCCGCGAGGGGCAGCGGTACGCGTCCTCCAACCTTTTCTTACCCCCAGTATCCACGTCGGCGTGGAGTTGATGTTATATGGTGTGGCGAGCGGACGCTTATTACTTTACATGTATTCTGCGTCCCCTCGCTGCGCTCGCCACACTATATAAAATCAACTCCACGGCGACGTGGATAGTGGGGGAATGAAAAGGTCAGAGGACGCGTACTGCTGCGCTCGCCACGCCTTGCGTTCGCATTGATACTGAGGGTGGCGTGGGGTGTTTTTAACATTGTAAGCACCCATTAGGGTGCTTATGCAATTAATAATCTTATAGGGGTTCCATTTAACATTGAAAACACCCATTAGGGTGCTCATACAATTTTAAATCGTATACCATCGCATTGTATGCCATATACAATGGTATACGATTTTAAATTGTATAACATCGGGTGCCATCGCGTCACATCGCATCGCGTACCATTGTAAGCCTTATGGTATATGATGCGATGGGCGCCGTGCTAGGAAACAAGTACCAATTTTTCCCTAGTAGCTAGTCCAGAAAATCCACCGCTGAAATAAAAATCCTGTAAATAAGTAATGACTAATATTCATCTTAGACAAAAATTATCAGACATAGCAGACAGTACAGCCTGAAGAGGGGCGTTATCTGTGTACAGTATGTGTGTGCTGCCCTTCCAGCTACACTAACCTTTCACACGTATGAAGCATGTTGGCAGGACCAGCCCCTGTCTTTTATTCTTTGATTCATAGTGAAGTATAAAGCCCGGTGACCTCATTGCATACGTCTAATTCTCCATACCACATCTCTGTGTTATATAAGTAAGGAAGGAATACTGCAAGCCACACAGAGCAGATTAATCCTCAATGTGGAGAGAGCACCAGGATAAAGGATCAAACATTCCCCTGGGCAGTACTGTAAAGGAACCATTTTCTGCAAATTAGTTTAAGAGGGATAAAATAGGCTGTGGCGCCTCAATGTATAAATTCAACCACTGCCATCGTCCTTGAAGGAAGCGGAGAATCGCTGTGAAATCCATCTGTGAATTCAGTTACGTGGTCTGGCATCTCAACCATCATTTTTTTCTTTTCTTTTTTTACTTCAGAAAATACATTTGAAACAAGTTTTTCAGATGAGACTGCCAACTTGGGAAATTTCAGGCAGTCACCCAAACTACAGCAGTGCAGTAGAATAGAGCTACTGTACAATATCGCCTATGAGCAATTCATAATCACTGATCACGTCACACAGTCACTGACACGTCACAAGATCACTGGGCTAAATTTAGGAATTGTGCTGGCTGCGGCATGGTATCAAAGTGCTGCCAGGGTAGTCTAAACGGATGCTCAGGGGTTTATGCAGTAATGCAGCACCCCTAATTTTAATGTCCAGGTTAATCCCCAAATCAATCCTTTTGTTAGATGAAGTGTTATTCTACAGGTCCAGTGTTTCCAGGATGAAGTATAATTTACAGAGAGTGATACTTTGGTTTGAGTTCTACAGATGTAGCCGGCCAGCATCTCGCGTACACGAGATGCTCGTGTGCCCCGTGGTAACGGAGCCTGCCGATGGTCCCGCTCGCCGCCCCGACCCCCCCCCCCCGAACTGGGCAGCGTCTCCCTGAAGTGGAGATGGGCAGCCGCCGTGATACTGGGACGCATGTCCCTATCGCTCGCGCTCGCCAGTGAAAGGGATCTGGCGGGCGCCCGGCAAGGATGAAGAGGGCTACATCTGTATGTATGCGTTTATAAGACAAACACCCATACAGAGTATAACATTAATACAATACATCTCTTTTATTAGTAATTATTATTTATCTATTTTATTTTAAGTTATTTTTTGTAACCAACAACCCTCATCTCCTAAACACTCAAGCCATTATCTCTGCTTTGGATCGAAAACCAATGTAGGGGTACTGACAACAAGCAATGTATTGCATCACATCTATAATGTATCTAGCATTTGTGTTCCTTCCAACGGCTTCAGACCGCCAGCACCAGAACAAGAAGCTTATGCATTACCCATATTCAGGGTAATGTAACTGGAAGTAAATTTTATTAAAAACTTGGAATCTCAAATCTAAACTTTCTAAACTCACATTGTGAATTCCCAGAATACAGCCCTGGGTTGCTGCAGATGTCGCAATGTATTTGATGAACTACAATTTGTCATAATCTTAAAAAAAACAAACAAAAAAACATTGGCTTAATGTATTTCCTTGTTGAGAATTTGTAATTTTAATACTCCGCAGAAAAATAAACAAGATGCCTAATTGCAGTCTAAACCATGTACATGAATTCTCAGTTAGACAAAACATGTCCATGAATTTTAACCCTTTGAGTGCCAAGTGAATTTGTCAAAATAATGTAGGTGTGAAAATTGACAAGCAAACATTTGTATTCATCATAATGACCTAATGTTTACTTTATGTAGGAAATATCATTTTTTTTTTTTTTTTAACAAAACATTTTTGATTTGAATAACAAATGGCATTTGTAGTGAATATTTTGCACATCTCTCACAGATGTTGGCACTCAAAGGGTTAATACCATAGTCCCATGGGAAATATTCCAGCGATTTATCTTTCAGCTGTTTCTGAATTGGGGGGTTATTCTAGTTCACTCTTTCTGACAAATTCCTTCTTAGATGGCAAAACCATGTTCACTGCAGGTGGGGCAGATGTTACTTGTGCAGAGAGAGTTAGATTTGGGTGGGGTTTTACTTCAAAGTTGGATCTATAATGCAGTGTAAAAATAAAGCAGTCAGTATTTACCCTGCACAGAAACAAAATAACTCACCCAAATCTAATTCTCTCTGCACATGTTACATCTGCTCCCCCGCAGTGCACATGGTTTTGTCCATCTAAGAAGGATTTTGTCAGAAAGCGTGAACTAGAATAAGGCCCCTGGTCTCAACTGTGCTAAAATTATATCTGATTAAAAAATGGTCTAATGAACTATCACATATGGATTGTCTACATAAAGAAGGCCAGAACTGGTTGTAAGAGAGCTAAGACCCCCATACACTACTGCAACTTGTCTAATGCCCCTTTCAGACAGCACTTATTACCTGGTATTTTACCATTTTTTTACCGTTTCAAAACAGTAATATGTGCAATCTGAAAGGTCCAGCTGGAATTTACCGTTTTAAAATAATCTGTATTTTAAAACAGTAAAATAAGCAGGGTCCTACCTGTTTCAGACCCATTTTTTTTGCAGTCTGAATGGGTCTGAAAAGGTACCCAGGCAGCAGTGAGCACTATTGGTCCCGCTCCATGTCCATGCATATTTAATGAGCGGAGGCCCAGCGCAGTGCATATTTCATGAGCGGGACCCACTCATCATATATGCGCATTTGTAACTAGCAGGACCTGCTCATTACATATGGAGCGGGATAAGTGCATCAGGGATCTGTAGTGAGCAGGGCAGCATGCGGGTATTGCCACCTGCCTGTAGCCATGCCAGGGATGCTGCTTCCTGTCTGCTGTATTCTATCGCGCTCCTCTCGGCCTGACCGTGGGGATACCAGCAGATACTGTGTGTCCTGTTCTCCAGCTGCTTTCACACCACAAACCTGCTTGAGACCCGGTATTTATGTGCGGTGTGAAAGGGGTTTTAACTTGCTCTGACCCGTTTTAAATACCGGGTCTAAGCAAGTTTTGTGGTGTGAAAGCAGCATAATTTAAATCTGATCCAATTTCTCCTAACACACACAGCAGAACCTCAGGAGTATTTTAATCCGATTTAGCACTAGATGTGCCATTTTTTACATGCAAATTATCGCATGCAAAAGGACTCCCGGGGAGCCGCCAGAGGAGTTCAAGGGAAATCGGATGCGATTACTAACATCATGGATGCTAAAAGAAGGACCCGTGATGTGCACCTGACGGCAGCGATCCAAATTATCCTGTAGGCAGCACGTCTGACCTTCGACGTGCACCGGACTGCGGATCGGATCTGATGTCAAACACCTGCAATTTGGACACTTTTCATCCAATTTCTTCACCCGATGTGTCCAAATCGGATGAAGAGAGGCCAAATTGCAGTAGGGTTTGGCCAGCTTTAGTTGCCAGATAAACATCTAAACTGCAATGACAGTGGTGGGCCTGCAGGCAAGCACATCATTTAAGGTTGCACCCTTTCTGTCCCACTTGCGTAAATGGATAAGTAACCCTAAAGAAAGTGATCATATTAAAATTAGGAAACCACAGAAACAGACGTTGCAGGGGATGAAGGGCTGTATTCAGTGGTGCATATGCTGCTATTTTGCTTGCAGGGTGCATGCACAGAGACATGCAGTGCTGGCATCTCACATCTTCCACTCACATACATAAGCAGGAACAATTGTGACACTATCAGACCTCTGGGCAACCTGTGCGTATACTATCGCTAATCATTGCCAGCACATGCACAGTGGCAAAATAAAAACACACACAACTACTATTATTAATAATATTATAGTGCTATAATGTTGCCATACATGGTACAGATGTGGTCATTTTCCTGTCGTTGTATTTTTGCATTGTTTAAAGCAAATACTTTATTAATTTTCTGCTGTATAATCTTCTAACCAGTTATTCAGATCAGTATAAACATTTTTAAGGAAATTAGCACATAGCCTTATTTTAACACATTTTTCTAGTTGTGGAGTTTTCAAATTAGTGTGACAGCTGTAATAAGCCTTAAAAAGAGATAAACGCAAGGGCGAAAAAGACTGATAAACATCCATCCAGCCAATCAGCTCCTACTGTAGCTGTCCTTTTTCAAACCTAGCCTGTAACACGACAGACAGGAGCAGATTGGCTGGACATTTGTCACTCTTTATCACCCTCATTTTTATCATTTTTTTAAGGATTAATACATCTGCCCCAGTGTCTCAAAGTTTTTTTTCGTTGTTCCAGAGAAGCATTCCCACCTTTCACATAACATACAAACGGAACAGATTATAGACAGTACACTGCACAAAGCAAAGACTTCACTGGTGGACAATTAACATACTGAGGCGTTTCAAGTGAGAATTGGAATAATTACACACATATATTCTGTGCTGCCTGGCACAATAGGAGTGACATAGAAGACACCGCTGAGTGAATTCCTTCAGTGGTAGCAGAGCCTGGAGGTAAACAGTGACTTCCATGTGTGTTACTGTCTCCTTGCCCCAAGCCATGAAAGGACACACATAATTATTATAGTAGAAGTATGAGAAGACACTCATGGGGTGTTATTGATTAGGGGGAAACAGGGCCCTGAGGTTTTCTGGCTCCAAATCTATAGCCCAGAGTAATAAGCAGTCAGCAGGCCCACAATGACCTGATTGTATGGGACACCCCAGGCAGTTGTGTAATAGCCGCAGTTTCGGGGTCTTTCTTCCTGCACAGCTACTAATTGGTAAGTACAGGGTCAGCGTGGTTATGGTCTGTGCCAATGCTAAAACTATATGAGCTTTTATTTTCTCACAGCACAAGTAGTAAACATGTATTCATTTCAGAGGTTTTGTAGAGAGTATATAGGTTATTTATTATAGAGTAGACCTGAGCATAAAAGATGGATTGTGATGATATGCTTCGAATTTTATGTGACTGTCCCATTGTAGGGCTTGTAGTCCTTCAACAATGGTCGAGCCTCAGGCCTTCCTACTTGTGTTTAAAAAATGGCAACTGAACTGGGAGAGGCTAACCTGAACATTAGATGTAACTCCAACATTTGTGAGCGTGGAGTTGGAGACCAGTTTTTGGAATACAACAAATAGTTTACACTGGACATACATTTATTGCCCTGAATAAAAGAATGTACATTTATTTTCCCATAAAAGTTTGGCTTCTGCAGTACCTGTTACATTACAATCAATGAACACTGACATATTCACTCAGGACTATGGAGATGAGGGTCACTTTTCCACTCCAGCAGAGCTCTCACTGGTAATTTAAGGTCACCTTATGTATAAAATGACCAAGACATCCTAAATGTATGGGCTGTACTGTAATGTATGACATACTGACCATATACAGTATGATCCAAGTACACATTAAGGCTAAACTTAGAAAGATTATGTAGCTTTCTTGTTAATGGAATGTTCCGAGCAGAACACTACAGCACATATTTGGACAGAGCTGTATAATATGGAATTTGTGGCTGCATATTTGTAAAAAGCTTTGCATCTTCATATATGCAACCAGTGGATCAAACGCCAAAGCAAATTATCCCTGGGGCATACACCAAGGTTCAGAATAGGGGCAATAGCTCAGCTAATACCCCATGCCGGCCCTAATATGCCCCGCATATTGTTCAGCCCTTTTGAATGGAAGTTATACACTTCCATATCTCCTCAACAGTTCCTATCCCCCCCCCCACCCCCCGACTGCAGCAGAAGTAAATCCATACCTAACCGCACAGTAGGTAGAAAACTTTCCCACTAAGGCAGAGGTTCCCAAACACGGTCCTCAAGACACAGTAACAGTTCAGGTTTAACCCATTGAGTGCCAACGTTGCTGTGAAAGATCCTCAAAATATTTGGTACAAATGCGACTGTTCGGATTTTTTATTTTTTTTTATTTTTAGGCACAATATTTAACTAAACTTCAGTTAATTGACTTGGCTGTAGTTATATTTATTTATACTAAAAGAACATTCACTGTGAGCGATGCTGGCATTTGTAGCTGTTTTTTTTTTGAGGATCTCTCAGAGCAGCGTTGGCACTGAAAGGGTTAAGGCTGTACAGGGCACACATTAAAGTAACTGGGGTACTAATTAAGTCGCATGTGGCCAAGCATGGATATACATGGACTGTTAGAGTAGAGGTTGCGATACACAATCCTCAAGGCACCCTATGGGCATTGCCTCAGAAACTGACCTTAGTGTCTCTCCACGTTCCCTGCCACAAGCTGTAGAGCATTAGTGCATACGGTTATTAAGTCCTACGTAATTAGACTTTTGTATGATATCTATTATTATTGTATTTTCTTCCAATTGTTCAGGTACCAAGCTTAATATTAAGAGTAATTACGTAGGATTTTTATTATACTGTGTAATATTATGCTTTATTATTGATATTCTATATAAGAATGAAGAAGCACTACAAGTTGCTGGTTTGGTATGAAGTGATGTTCTTTGCATGAAATGTGAGGTATGCTTCTTGTGTCTAATTGATCACCCTGCAGATATTTTGGGGCATGCCAGCGGTGTTTTCTAGGCATCCCCAACAATACACAGGGGGTCCCCAGCCTTTGGGAGCGAGAGCTGCTGACGTCATCAGCCGCCTCTTTCCCCCCACGGCTAGTGAGTCCTGGCTTACTCGGCACTGTGATTGCGCGCAGGAATCATTCAATGGTGAATGGTTCCCCCCTCCTGTGTGCACGGCTGCGCGTGTTATTGAAATATAATGCTGTGTTATATACCATAAAAAGAGGATTGAAATGAGGTCCAACACTCAATTAAGTTAGCTGCAAATGCAAGTTAAAATAGAACACATTTTTCGGTAAAAAAATTGCAGCTCTGAAGGAATATAACTTCAGAACCCGCGCACTCTCCAGATTTTGTGGTTTTCTTTACACCCATGGCAGCATTTATTACACCAAATGTAATTACAATCTGAAACTTTCAGTGTAAAACTCTGGTTATTTGATGTGGAATAACTCTTATTCAAGATCTAAGGAACTTTTTAACCTACACCACACATTTCAGTATAAAATAGTTTCCACCTCCATGTACCAACTCACCAGGCACATGAACAAATCTCCACACAAGTGTCACCATTTTGAACTGCTAAACTCACCGAGACCTTTACAAAGAGTTTGGCCTTTGCAAACTTAAGAAAACAAGGACTATCCCTTACCTGCATGACGTCCCGATTGGGGCAATATACAATTACATTTTCAGAGAGAGCAGGGCTGGATCATAAAAAATAAAACGTCTATCAATAATTTTTCGGACACAGATGTTCAGCTAGCTTCAATACACCATGTGACACAGGACGCATGGAGTGAGTGAGCGGTGCCAAGCAGTGTAGTGTTTTTTTTTTTTTTACTCCAATATGTGCCCTATGCTGGGTACGCAGTGTGCGATTCCCGTGGCCACAATATAGTTCACTAATCGGGGGAACAATATTGACCGTACACACTGACCGTGTTGATGATATATCGGCCAGTGTGTGCCCAGCTTAAGTCGCATCCAGATGTGAAAGGCCACTTTATGATACTGCACTGATGAATGTAGTGGAACTACATTTCCCAGCATGCCCTGCCACAGTTTTAGCAATCCATTATATAAAATCTGTGGCAGGACATGCTGGAATGTGTGGTTCCACAACAGCTGGAGGGCCATGAGTTTGACACCACTGTTGTAGGCGGTCCCTTAATTCAGCACTTAATGGGCCTGTTTTTATGTGGAATCTTAAAGCTGTATCTCCATTCACTCCATTGTTAATCTGAGCCTGATCATACATATATATAATTTTATTTTTGAATAAAAGTGTCTTATACCCCTTTCACACCAGCCTAAATTCCCGGGTTGGGTCCGGGAACAACCCGGGACTAGCTCTGGTGTGAAAGGTTCCAGGGACAAATTCCCGGATTAAGTTGCCGGTAATTCAACCCTGCTAGGTAGCAGGGTTGCTCCCAGGTCCTTCCAGGGTTACTGGCTGGTGTGCAGTCCTATGGGCTACAGGGACAGCAGTCCTATGCCCCCATATAATAGATTGCCCCAACATACCCTAGTTTCAATGTCCTCCAGCGGCAGCCTTCAACAGCATCTCCACCTTGGGAGCAGCAGGAGCTAAGCCTTGACCCTCAGCTGTTGTGATGTCTAGGGTGTATCTCTGGGTCATGGGGGTGTTTGGCAGTAATTTTACTTTTAGGGGCCCCCACAAGGTCATTGCCCCAGTGGCCCACCAACTTTGATCAGGCCCTGGGTTCATCACCATGATGTAGTATTTGTACTTTTACATATTTACAGAGACATTAGGGCTATTAGTGTGCACATGTCTACGTGGCACTGGTCACACCCACACAGCACTGGCCACAGCCAAGAATTCACAGCACCTTGTCTGGAATCACAGCATTATAATAATAAAAACAAACCATGGTATGAGGACACATCTGTATGTTTGAACATGATAAAAGGGAAAATCTATCAAAAAAAGATAATTTGCAGGTCTACAATAATTATTATTACAACAGCAGTCGGCAAGCAATGTTGGTGTGCCACTTCCAAGCATCTAATAGCCCAAGTATAGTGTCAAGGAAGATCAAAGCTTTGTACAAGGCTCAGTTGCAGCAATGAATAATGTGTCACCATGTCTTAGCCCACTCAGACAACCAGGCAGTTGTGTCCTGTATCATCCATTAAGGCAGCACAAAGAGCCACAGCACCATGAGAAAAGTACATCATTTATGCCTGTGGGCCGAAAATCAGTCTTTCGGGAACATTGGCTGCCTGTATAGCAGAGACAAGTAATAGGAGGACAGATTTGGCTACTGAGCCAACAAGTATTTCAGAACTGTAGAAAGATGCGTCTTCCACAAGTAGATCATAAGCAGTGTGGTCAGCTTTTGGGCATAGGTGATTGTAAATGTCTGTCTTCCTAATAAAGTATTTTCCAGACAGATGGTGGGTGTTTAAAAGTCCATTTATTATTCCGAGAACATTTCAATGGCATTCCATTTTCTGAAGCATGACTAGTTTCGACAGATTGTACTAAAATTTATGAGGAAATGTTTTACAGTAGGGCAATATTACAAAAACAGAAATAATAACAAAAAAATATAGTTTAAGGTACTTAAGGCATACAATCAAGGCGATGGACACGATTTTTGAATCTCATGGATCTTATGCATCCATAAGATGCATGAGATCCATGAGATAAAAAATCGTGAGCCCCCAATAACCATTGTTAACGCCACCAGCACTATCAACGCCAACCCGAAGCGTGGTGAGCCTGCGAGGGGCGGCGGTACGCGTCCTCCGACCTTTTCATACCGTCACTATCCACGTTGGCGTGGAATTGATTTTATATAGTGTGGCGAGCGCAGCTAGGGGGCGCGGACTACTTTACATGTATTCTGCGTCCCCTCGCAGGGCTCGCTGCGCTCGCCTCGCTATATAAAATAGCCCCAACAGCCGTGACCCTGGCCCATTTGCATTTTTGCTCGATCGCATATCAGCTGTCGGGATTCAATATCCCGCCTGCTGATTGTCGAAAAGGGGGTGTGACTGCATAAACTGCCGTGGATTGTCAAGATACGGCTGTGATCGAGACAATCCACGGCCATTCTTGGCAAAATGGGCCCGACAGCCTTTAAAGTTGGGCCCATTCTGTCCATCTGCCTCTTCGATGCTGTCGGGAAAGACAGCATTGAATAGGCGCCCACCGCTCTTGCCCCCTTCGGAAATAGCAGGGATTGAATATCCCCCTAAGAGAAACTCTGAGATTCCAAAGAAACAGGAACATTTTAAATCATAGTTTGTCTACTTTCACAGAACTTTCAAACTTCAGATGATGGTGGATTTAACCCTTTGAGTGCATTATAGTTGCGAAAATTGCCAAGTAAACATATTTATTCATCATAATGACCTGTAATGTTTACCTTGTATAAGAAATAATCTTTTTTTTGTAAACTTTTTTTATTTAAATTTATATAACAAATTTGAGCAACGTTGGCATTTTTTAGTGGATATGTTGCATATCTCTCACAGAGATATTGGCCCTCAATGGCTTAATAATTATGTAATTTCCAACACCTCAACCTGCACCTTGCTCATAGACCCAGGGCCAGTGTAAAGCTTCTCTGCACCTTACTGCCCCCACACATAACTCCCACACTGAGTCCAAAACGCACTTTGCAGACCCTCAAGTGAAAGTGTGGAGGTGTTGTCTTAGAACTTCTACAGTCCCCAACTTATATGAAGTAGAACATGGAACATATCTTCCTCATAGAAATCCTTAACTTGGTGATAGGGAGACTTAGTAAAGCCAAATCATGGTGCCCTAGGCAGCTACCTAAAGCTGTCTAATGGTAGAGCATCTCCTGGAGGGAGAAAAGCAACAAGAACATGGTATGGGGCCATTTATGGATGCGTTTTTCTTGCGTATCATAATGGGGTACCCAATTAACATACGTACGGCACTGTAGGGAAATCGCATCACATGCGATTTTTTGCATGCGATGCGATTTTCCTATGTAATTTATTCACTGCTCTCTGGCCTTGGGCGGTGAAATGAGATCGCATCTGATCACACCGCACATAAAATCGTATGCGATTTTATAGGGTGCGATGCCATTTAATTTACTGTACAGTTATAAGATATACAATGGGATTTAGGCACCCCCCCCCCCCCCACTATCCACGCCACCCCGAAGCATGGCGAGCGCAGCGGAACGCGTCTCCTCGACCTCTTCATCCCCCACTATCCACATCAGCGTGGAGTTGATTATATATAGTGTGGGGAGAGCAGCAAGCCACCGAGCCTGAAGCGTGGCGAGCGGACGCGGAATAAATGTAATGTAATCCGCTCACCACGCTATATAAAATCAACTCCACGCCGACGTGGATAGTGGGGGTATAAAAATGTCGGGAGGACGCGTTCCGCCACAATTCGGGGTGGCATGGATAATGGGGGGGGGTGCATAAATCCCATTGTACACTTATGTCATATAAGTGTACAGTAAATTAAATGGCATGCGATCACATGCGATTTTATGTGCGATGCGATCTCATCGCAGCGCCCAAGGCCAGAGAGTAATGAATAAATTACATAGGACAATCACATCGCATGCAAAAATCGCATGCGATGCGATTTTCTTACGTAGAATAGCCCACTAAGCTATTTGCTTAGTGGGCTCCCTGGAAATACATAAATACCAATAATGGATGATCTTATGATCTTAAGATCTTATGTAATTTTAGGCAAAGTACTGACCAAGGCTACAAATCTTTTGAATGTATAGAACTCCCCTTGGATTAACCTGGATAAAACATGTAATTCAAAAAATGATCAGGGCTCAATATGTGGGAATTATCCCTCTCAATAAGTGCTGGATGTGTATCTGCCCCGGTTCCACCTCGGCTTTGCAGCTGGAAGAATTTAATATATAATTTCCTGTGAAATGTTTTTCACAGAACATTTTTAGACACATCTATCTTGAGTTGTTTTTGTAACCTCAGCATTTGTAGGGTTATTACATTTTTTTTTAATATACCAGCTAATGAATTCATATGACAAAACCACATCTTTATTTTAGGTTAGCTGGGTGGCCTAAGAGAAACACACATGCAAATTCTCATTCCTACAGATTTCTCTTCTGAAATGTTAAGCTATATAGACATTTTTTATTTTATTTTTCAAATCCACAAACTAAGCACTTAACGAAACACCTGTTAGTGCTGTGATTTATTGCCGATGTCCAATTGAACTGAAATATTCTGCACATTTTTCTATTGAAACTCTGCTCTGTTTTTCTAAATATTTAGAGCATCTGTTTCCTGCCTGGAGCTACTTATAAGCCTGGATAACCCTGCTGTGTAATAACCACAAGAACAAGTGGGTCAAATATGTGCCCTGTGGATTTTTGCTTTTGTTGTTATATTTTTCTATAGTTGGAACAGGAAGTACAGGTGCAATTGCTTCCTGCTCTGGGACTGTACAGTCTTAACCAGTTGAGTGCCGAGAACACTGATGAATGAGCAACTAGAGCAATTAGTGCATTGGAGAAAGGGAGTATGCTGCTTCACTTAATACATATCATGGATTTACATATGAATAAAGGGTTCAGTATATTAAATGCTTAGGACAGTGGTTCCCAAACTGTGTGCCTAGGCACCCTGGGGTGCCTCAGGACACTTGCAGGGGTGCCTTGGGTTGATGGAACAGGATCAATTCATATTATTTATGGTCAATGTACCAGGCAAAACCAGTGCTTGTGACTGCCAATCATAGCATATGTAGACAAATAGAAGCAAATCCTGTCCCTCACCAGATAACTGTGACATATATACACAATGCACTTCATTTAATCTTTTTTTTCTGAATTTCTCGATAAGAAGCATTTCGCCTAGGGGTGCCTTGAAAATATTTTGATGCTCTAGGGCGCCGTGATTCAAAAAAGTTTGGGAACCCCTGGCTTAGGAGATAAATGATAAATTCTATATTATATCCTCATCAAGCAGATAATACACCTCTCTGTATAATACATAATTCCAGATGTAAACTTGCTGTGCCAAGCGTACTTTAAAGTGTATAAGTAGCTGTATTACTTCCATGAATATCCCTTAAAAGAAAACTCATTAAAATGAATGTTATTTCATTTAAATCATTTAAGGAATATATAAGTATGACCGATGTTTGGGTGCCGCTGGTCAGTAAACGGACAGTGGCATCTGAATAATGAAATCCCAAATAAATACTTTGTAGCTTATAGAAGAAATACATATATTAATAGCTAAAATGCAATGTTCTTTGTTTCCTAAAATAGGACCGTCATTTTAATTGTCTCTGGTCTCCCTGTTTAGGTGTGGTGCCGGCACTCCGGTTAACAATTAATGATAATTATACCAATATTTTTTTTTTCTATAAGAGTGCACTTGTAGATTAAAAGTTCCTTACTTTATAAGTATTGGTTGTGACCCAATGGGTATACTCACGTAGGGCGTTAGCGTGTCTTATGCCTATGCTGGGGTGACCGTTTAAATATAATTGGTTCCTGCCATGCAGGAATCAGCGTCTGCAGTTAGGCTGTCGTCTCTGCACCGAATGGCCGCTGGAATGGTTGGTGTGCCAGGTACCACTTGGTGGGTTTCAAATGCCCAATATACATAATGCTCACTTTTTTTTTTACATAGGTCGACATGGACACTGTATAAGTGTACCGCATCCCTTGCACTCTAGACACTATTATATTCCATGTCCACTGGGATGGTAGTGTGCCAGGTGCAAGGGCTGCGGTACACTTATACAGTGTCCATGTCTACTTTCTGACCTGTTGACATTTTAAAATTGGTATTCTGAATGTAGGTAAATCATACTGAACCCCTGGGCATTATGTATAAGTTGTGATTTGAATGTGGGCATTATATGTATAAGCAGCACTGCTACTGTGGGCATTATATGTGTAAGTGGTGCTACTACTGTGTAGTGCAGGGATGCGGAACCTTCGGCCCTCCAGCTATTGTTGAACTGCATATCTCAGCATGCCCTGCAACCATTTTAGCATGGCCAAATAGCAAAACTGTAGCAGGGCATCCTGGGATGTGTAGTTCAACAGCTGGAGGGCCGAAGGTTCCCCATCCCTGGTGTAGTGTAATGTGAATAAGAGGCACTATGTGCTTTGTAATGTGAATAACATTGTGCTACTGTGTGGCATAATTTCAAATTGGGGTACTATTCTGTGGCCACACCCCTTACATGTGAAACCACACGTCTTTTGATGAGCGCTGTCCATTTGTAAAGTAAGGGAGGGCACCGAACACCCTAGCACAGGCCCTGTATATACACCTTTTTCTTTCACAGGGAGTAACTATACATCCTGTGACAATAGTGCAGGAAGCATCCATAAAATACTTGGATTGGCGGTTTTGTCTTTCATAATACTTCCGGCTTATAAACGGAAACTAACTTTAGTGCAGGTGTCTGCTGCAGAATAAAGCAGAGTTACTACACCAGATTATACTAGCTCTTGAGTGACATAAGCTAATGTCACTGTATTCATTCGCTTAGTCACTCTTGAAAACCTGAGAGTCCAGTGATTCATGGACTCATCTCATCACTCTCATGTTAGTGTATTCCCCACAGACAGACAGCTCCACAGCTGTTATGCACAATTAAGAATGTGACATTTCTGTTTAGGCAATAGAGGACTCCTGTGCGTATTAGTTACCAGATCAATCTGTGCAGCAGAGTGAAAGGGTAGCCTCACTAATGTGTCTCATTCATGCCAGAAAAAATGCTGAGTAAGGGAACAAGACACAGACATTCATTGTTACTAGACAATATTCTACAATCATTACTGTATCTGCATACCTCCCAACTGGCCAGCTTTTTACAGGACAGTCCTATGTTTTTGGGAATTCGGTATGAATTCCCGACAGTCAAAATCCCGACAGGGTCAAAATCCTGACATTTAAAATCCCGACAGGGTCAAAATCCCGACATTGTCAAAATCCCGACATATAGAATGTACAGGTGAAACAGTCTACATGACTTTCGGTCGACAGGTGCGAGGTCGACATGGGTTTTTTCACAGTTTTTTGACCCGAATGTTAACACAGTCGACATGGACACAAGTGAACTGCAGCCCCTCGCATCGCTCGCTTCGCTTGCCATGCTTCGGGCACGGTGCCTTGCTACGCTCGGCACACTATTTTATTCTCCCACCACGCCGTAGTGGATGGTAGGGCATGAAATACCGCCTGTCGGCACATGTCGGTTCAAAAAACTGTGAAAAAACCCATGTCGACCTCGCACCTGTCGACCGAAAGGCATGTAGACTTTTTCACTTGTACATTCTATATGTCGGGATTTTGACCTTGTCGGGATTTTAAATGTCGGGATTTTAAATGTCGGGATTTTGACCCATTCGGGATTTTGACTGCATCCCGTTTTTGGGACTGTCCTGCAGTGTCCCTGTAGTGGTGGTAGGGGGGGGGGGGCAGTTGGGCATTACCCCCTGCCACTTGCTGCTTTACTCAAGCAGAGCAGTAGTGAAAACGCTGTGCGCTGTTCACTGAGACAGAGGGCATGTCCAGCAGCTAATGAGCACTGGCCATGCCCCTGCAGCGATTGTGGTCATTCTGCAAAGTCATGCCTGGTTTCCTGAAGGGCTATAAGCCTGGTCTTTTAAGAACTATTAAAGAACCATCTTTTCCAGGACAGTTTTTCTATATAATCCATACAAAGATATGCCATTTCTGAAAGCAGCGTTTTCACACACCTTTTTTAGAGACCAGAAATTGCGGCAAGATTCTACCAACTTTGTCCTCAAAGTCACATCAGTCAATTTTTGCCAATGAAATTCAATAAAAGAGATAAGTATATGGAGGGTGTACACCAGAACAGGGGGGACCAGCAAACAGAGCAATATAATGTGCGTTTAAGTGTGTATTTATTATACAGGTTGAGTATCCCCTATACGAAATGCTCGGGACCATGAGCATTCCGGATAGGGGAATTTTTCTGTTTTTGGAATAATTTTTTTCAGGTATACTTACCTGTCCCCTGATGGTGTCCGTTGGTCCCTCGGCGTCCACAGCAGGCCTCCGGCATCTTCTCTAGGTCTCCAGCGGTCCCAGGAATGCATTGCGCGAGTGTGCGCGCGCACCGGTGACGTCACCGGCGCGTGCGCACACTCGCGCAATGCATTCCTGGGACCGCTGGAGAAGATTCCGGAGGCCTGCAGTGGACGCCCGGGGACTTGGTCAGTATGAAAAGAGGGTTAGGGGGGTTAAAAAAAATAAAAAAAAAAATTCGAATGATTCCAAAAACCACGGTTTTTGGAATAATTCGGATAAGGGATGCACGGATACAGGATACTCAACCTGTAATAACAATTCAGACCATGAGAAGGTGCGCCAGCTTCAGTTATGACTTAACTATCTATAGGCCTAATTCAGAGATGAATGCAAACCTGATAGTTTGCTCACATCTACGATGCTTGTTGACCTTTGCATGTGACAAAAGGTTACAGTGCTCCTTAGCCCTTTGGGAGTGGTAAGGTTCTGTGACTGCCAGCATTACAGAAAGTGGGGGGCCCATTTTCTGGGTGTGCTGATGCCAGTGGCTGGGGGTTGCTCAGATGTCTGATAATGAAAATTATATGATGCTGCGTTTTTCATGCACAGCAGCAGATCACAGAAACGGTCAGGAGGTTTTTTCTTTACACAAGACACCTCCTGTGACATATGCATATTTGTGCAGAGCAGACTGTATTCTGCATCCATTTCTCAATCAGACCCTACATTTGTTATATGAAATCAGATGCCACCCTGATTAGTATTGCCAAGAGAAACAGTATATCCTTAACCCTTTGAGTGCCAACATCTCTGTGATAGAATATCCACTAAAATGCCAGCATTGCTCACATTTGTTATATAAATTCAAATAAAAAAAGTCTAAAAATATTTTAATATAAACATTACAGGTCCTTATGAAGAATAAAAATGTTTGCTCTCCAATTCTCACAACTATTTTGACAAATTCACTTGGCACTCAAAGGGTTAATATGTTAAACTTTCTCTTCACCTTTAATTCTCTTACATTACATCAGGTTTGATGAGTCGCTCAAATTGGTCTGGGAGATCATCAGTGGTAATGAATCTTGGATCTACCACCAAACCCCGAGACCCAGGGGACCTCAGTTGGTGGTGCATCACCACAGAAGTTCACACTCAAGCACACTATGGGCAAGCAAATGGTGGCTGTTATTGTGGCCAAGACTGGTCATATAGCTACTGTGCCACTTGTGTAGCAGCATACCATCACTGGGCCAGATACGCCAAGCAATGCCTGCCACAAATGCTGGAAGCCATTTCCATGGGCCGTCCAAGAACTTGGTAGTGGTGTACTTCATCACAATAATGCACTTGCCTACAAGTCTGGGAAACTTCTGGTCCATGAACGTGTGTGGCAGATTCGGTCAAGGTCGTTAACAAAATTATGAAAATCACATATTGGCCCCTCCCTTCCCAACGGACCAGCAATTTGTGTATTATCTCCACATCCTGCCCATTTCTCTAGTAATAAAATCAAAACAACATCAATCGGGCGCAACAACACTACCTAAGCTCCGCTAATCAGTCTCCACACCAATCTGCATTGGCTATATATAAAAGAATGTGCTATGGCTGCTCCCAAAGGCAATTCTGGAAATTGCCACTTGAAAATCGAAATTTAATTAGGAGTTAACAATCAATTAGTTATATGTGTATAAAAATATATACTGAAGTATATCTAACTCAAAAGAGAGCGCCACACATCTGAATAGTATTTCAAAAACTTCATATAAAAATGTATTCCTTTCTTTTCATTTTTTTCTTTTCTATATAATACATTTTTATATGAAGTTTTTGAAATACTATTCAGATGTGTGGCGCTCTCTTTTGAGTTAGATATACTTCAGTATATATTTTTATATACATATAACTAATTGATTGTTAACTCCTAATTAAATTTCAATTTCTCTAGTAGGTGGGATGGATGCTGGAGATCAACACACTATTATGGGATTCTAGGGAGCTACCAGAATAACCTGTAAATGGCCGTAGAGTGTCTAGATCTGGCCATGATCTCAACAATCCATGGCCGTTCTTGGCAAAACGAGCCCGACAGCTTTTAAAGTCAGGCCTGTTCTGTCGATCTGCCTCTTCAATGCTGTCGGGCAAGACAGCATTGAATAGACAGCATTGAATAGGCACACCGTTGGAAATAGCGGCGGGGATTGAATATCCCCCTATATATCAAATAAAAGAAGTGTTTATGACACCATCACACAAATTAAATATAATTGTTACTACTATAAATTACTGTATATTTATGATATAGAGAGTACTTATGCTGAAGTATGTCACAAAGTTATTACACTGTAAAAATCGAACCCACTTTGCTGGGAAATTTGAATAAAAACAGATAAAAATTAGATATTTAAGCATTGGGGCCCAAATGGGATGCATTGGGGCGTGGCCTAGCATCGTCTCTGACCAAGAAATCCAGGCTGACTGCTTAAGCGCTGCCGAGTGTAACCAATCCTATGGTATTTGTGCGTGCAGCACTTACGTCATGTTATCTATCTTCGGTGTCTAGTACCGCCTTGTGGGGTACGCGATTCCTGCCTGCAGTATTGTTTGTTATGTGTTTTTGTTATTAAAACTTTTTAAAACAGATTCATGCACTATGGAGCCCTCTTTCTCATTACTACTATAGAAACCACCTGCGGGATTTGTGCTGCCAAGTATAAGTTGGAACTGGAGTGCTAAAAAAGACCTTTACAGGAGATTAATTGCGCACCGATTTTGTAATATATGATATATATATATATTAATTTATTTATATTGACAACACTTGCATATTTATAATAATGTTAGATTGTCATGAGGCTATGCAAATATCACAACAACTTAGATCAGATAATATGTTGTTATATTTAGGTCATTGTGTATGTATGATGAAATTATCCAGCTTTTCGATTTCTGTGGAGGGAAATTACATCACATGCGCCACTTGCAGCCAGTGAAAGTACCCAGGAATGGTTTTTTCAGCTTGCTCGTCTCCTAATACATAACTTCCCAATCTACAAACACTAACGGCTTGTTCTGGCATCTGATCTCTGCTGCAGAGAGAAATAAGCGGAGATTTCCTCCTGAAGACGGCACACAAACAGATGTTTAGTAAAAAAGGATCAAATCAGGCAGAGATTTACTGTTGGAAATATAGCAGGAATTTCCTGCTGAGCTCTGCAAATCTACAGCGGACGAGAAGCCCTAGTCCTTGTGCTGAGCCGGTGTCTTGTGGCTTTTCAGCTTGCGTGCAGCCGTAAGAGCTGTAGTGTAAGCGCTGATGCTGTTTCCTGTTTATATCCTGTCAGAAGCCAGCACATCAGAAGGAATTCCTGCCCAGAGCGGGACACAGATAGGAATTGCTACAGGAAGCAGAATTTTTAACTATTTGGAGAGAAGGGCACAGTCGGCTCGGATCAGGATGTACGGGGGTTTCGTGGTTTCCTTTTAAAAATAAGGCACAGCATTGATGTTAATGAAGTGATTTATGCACAACCTGGTGTGAGATAATACGTCTCCCATTCATCCATCATTACAGCAGCACAGGTGTGGTGGAGCCAGGATCTTCCTGGTGGCTGGCCAACATCATTTAGTAATTGAATACATCCTGCAGGATTAAGTAAACCCTGTTAATAACCATAGAGCCATAATTCATAGGTTATCCCAATAACACTAGAATAAGGCAACTAAATTCTAACTACACCCCCCCCCCCCCCTTCTAGCCAGACTTCAATAACCCAGTTCTATTCATAACTATAGAGCTGGGCACATGGAGTGCTAAATTTGTTCACTTATTGGACTTAAATTGCTGCATTGTTGCAACATCACCAAACACAAATATTGCTGAAAACCTCTCCCATGATTATGCCACGCCTCCCAAAGGTGCCCAGGCCCCGTCCAGCTGAGCTCTCTATGGCCCTGATCATGCTAACAGGATTGAGCTGCCTGTGCTCCTTATAAGCATTAGTTTATTACAACTTAAATGTTAAATAAATTAACAAATTCTCCCTAGTGCACGTACACACTAATGTAAATATTATTTTCAAATGTTAAACATGTATTTTCTCCACCAATTCAGCCGTTTTTCTATAAATGCCACACTGGAACAACATAGTGACCAAGATCCATCAAAGAGGTACTGGAGTAGTAAACCCCTTTTTTGGTGTGCCCCCTGAGCCTAAAATGGGAAATTTCTGTGTGAAAAAGCACTGATTCTTTATAAACTTCAGCATCAATGGGGTTACCCCGCGCATGTACCCCCAATTATGCCCTTTTCTTGCAGACTGTTCCATGCAGCTTCAAAATTACACACTCTGGGATAACGCGCAGGTAAATACTCGCTAACTAAAACACTCCGACCCTGTATCTAGCCATTGGTGAATATGTTGGTAAGGTTTATCTTGTTTTTGTACATTTTTCTTTCGATTTTTCATGAATATTTGTTACAGAGATACTTGGTAGAAGCTGCAAATAACTAGAGAACCATTTAGTGTTATTGATTATACTTATTTGAAATTAGCCCTAATTATATTAATAATATATATAGATATAGTTTTGTGTTTTTATTGCACTGCATCAGGGAAGCAGCTGCAACAGTGGATCCTGATTGGCTGGTGGCCAGTGCTACATTTGAAATGGAGCTGGGGCTTTATTTTTATGGCTGCCCATCTAATAGTAAGTGCCTTCTACATACTCCCTACACCCATCGTGATTTTTGTTCCTCACACACAACCACTCTCACTGCTCTACTACCTCCCTCCGTCACTGTTCCCAGCATACTCCCTCACTGCTCTGACTCCCATCATGCCACACTGCTCCCGAAAGTCAGCCTCACTTGGTGCTCTCTACACCCGCTCTTACTGCTCCTCACACTGACCCTACCACAGATGGTAAAAGGAAACTTGCGATAAATCTACTATTCCGCCTAATGCAGACATGGTAGAATAAGCCCATAATGTTCAGATCCAGAATGGCCACCAAGCACTGTTAACACCTGCACACACAGATTAGTATTAGATCAAGACTTTTAGCACACAGAATGCCCCGCTCAAGACCAGTAAATAATGATTTCCGATGTCCCTGTGATTTATTAGTTTAGACATTTTGCAGAGAACTGTAATCATACACAACAAGCTAAACATGCTGCCATCTCATACAGATCATCTTTCACTGGTACTGGCCCAAAGGGGAAACAACTGCTAATGTCTCAGTAAGGCATTTTTCATCTATGAGGCGAGTAATGCATCAATTTTCCACACATCGTACCCTTGACAATAGCGTATACTTCGTTGCACAGAGAACCATTGCTGGACAGTTTGTGCATTCTAAGACAGCTGTAGGAATGAAGAAACGGATGTTCTAGCCATAAAATGACTGGATAACTGCCACGGCCATTCAAGCAGAAAAATTAATTTGTCAGTCCATGGGGTCTGCATAGAACATCTTGCTTGAAGTTGCTCTGTACATGCTCAATAAATGAGCGTATGCATATACAAGTGCGAAGGATCAAGGGCATTGTAATTAGAGGTAAATGGTGTTACAGCTGTGCAAATATTGCTACCTATTAGGAGGCATATCTTTGCACCGAGAATAGGGAATGTATAAGTATATACTGGTGATGATGACTTCTAGTAAATTCAATCTTCTCAAATTAAAGTAACAGTTGTGATCATCAGGAGAGCATGTTTGTCTGTATATAAGACAATAAATACCCTATGCGCTTCAAGACAATTCCCATCTTACTTCAGTACAAGAACGTATTATCCATTACAGAATGTATACTGTATTAGTCTCTTCCTGTATAACCGCTATTCATCACGTCTGATCACTTAATACACTGGAGATCAAACACTACATGGGGGATGGGGTTGGACGATTGAGTTACCAGCACATTTCCTCCTTGAATCAACTACAGATTGGAATGAAATGCATTTGTTTAAAAAGAGAGGAAGAAAGAGGAAATGGCGTACTGAGGAGATGAAACCAAAATACATTTCCATCTTTAATATATGATACATGTGTTCTATTTATCCATTTACTGTAACATTAATATACAGATATGCCATTCATTTCAAGTGACCGTATAGGGAAAATCATCTATTAGCATATAACTCTGCTCTCGAAGATTTCAGAACTATTTAAAACACAATTAATAGGGAACAATCATTTCCACCATCTTATGGAGGTAGTGGCAAGGCTGCTCTGTCTGATTGGTGCATGTAGTACAACCTTGGTGCTAAAGGAGTATTGTGTTATCCAGTGTATGTATGAGCATGTGTATTGCTGATTGTATGACTAACAACTGAAAACATACTAAATACTCTATGTAGTTAAACATGGGATGCAGTTATAATCCCGGCTGTCATAATTCCAGAACTCACACACCAAAAATGCCACAATCCCAACAGTAAGTATGCCAGCGCGGGTTATGGTTAGGCTATGGGATGGGGCGAAGGTTAGGCTGCAGGAATGAGGGTTGGTTTTAGGCACTTAGAAGGTAGGTTAGGCAGTGGGGTACAAGGGTTAGGGCTAGGCACTAACTGGAAGAGTTAGGTATTTTGACCACCGGTATATCGGATGTATCCCTTATTTATGAATTGGCTATTTATATAGTACACATACACTCATCCACATTAGCCCTTCCCCTAATAATGCCAGTATATTTTTGCAGGGAGAACTCACAATCTCCACACTATTGGGGCCATAGTGATAATCAAACCCAAGAGCTGTGAGGCAGTAATGCTAGCCAGGATGCCAACCATGCTGCTCATATGCATTCTCTCAAAATCACAGAAAAAAACAAACCTTGAGCCAGATTATATATGCACTAAACTGTCACCATCTAATAAGTAGCACATAAGTTGCCTACTTTTACAGTCATCTCTCCAGGAGACTGCTTGCAGTGACTGGGTGGCACAGTCAGTCACTAGGCCCTGCCCCCAAATGTTATTTCTCACAGGTACAATGGGAGGGGCTAAATAAAGCGTAATTAGCATCATTGAGTCCCCCCACGACCATCGAATGATGTGGAATGTGCACACATATCTAAGTGACTCTCTGGTCACTTAGATTTGCATGCACCCTCGGGAGGAAGTGCTCAAACCCCCCGCCCCCGGCAAAGCATGGTCGTGACTATCCGCTGCTGACCCATGCCCCCTGGCATGTACCCGACATGTGCACATGCGTAGAAATGACCTTGTGCATACACCCTCCATTGGTCCCAGTGTGAATGTTCTGGTCTGTGCGAATGGACCAGAGTAACCCCCAAAGAGTAAGAAGTAACAAAGCATAAATACATAAAATAGATAAAACCCATCCCAATATGCAAATGTATATACATGTACGAGTAAGTCACCAGATTGCACACTTCTTTCATCATGCACTCCTACAATTGAAGACACACAGGTATAACAGACTAAAGGCCCATACACATTGGCTGATTTTGAGCTGGAAGCCGCTCACTTATCGTCTGAGCTACTTTCAGCTCAAAAGCCGCTGAGTACGTATGGCCTGAGCGCTGATGCCGCTCATCTGCTGGTATTACCAGCAGATGAGCAACAGGGTGGATGGATTTCCATAGCGTCCTGCTATGGAAAGCCATCCACCCCCGGGAGTATTGCTTGGAAGGGTGAAAATTGCTTAGTGTGTATGTACTGAGCGATTTTCTGCCCAGCGATTTCCCCATAATCACTGTGCATACATGCTGGGCAAAAATACCCAGTGTGTATGCACCTTAAGGGTGAGAAATTAATGAAGGGAGGGGGCTGATGAATTAGGCCTGCACTTATATATGCATTCAGTCTTTCCTAAAACAGTGATTTTTGCAAGGTTGTAGCAACCATACAGTACACATCTAAATCCATGTGATCCACGCTGCCTCTCTTAATTTGGGAAGGTAGATTTCACTAACTGGAGTCTCTCACTAGAAAGTGTTCTCAGACTTTAACTTGGCAGCTGTTCAGGTACGCTATGTCACTAATCCTTGTCAAGCATTTCGAGCCTGACTCATAATTTATCCATTATATGCAATTTTTGTGGGTGGAAAACTCAGGGTCCAGTTTATTTCGGGTCAAATCATGTTCCTAGACCTGGCCAGCAGTGAAAGAAGAGAGCTTGTGTCATGCACAATCTTTAGATTATAAGTCATTTAACTGGAAACCAAAACTGCCCAAAATACCGCCCTGTGCAGTGTGACAAGAGGGTTTAAGCGATTTTCCTGCATTGCTTTTGTGCGGTGGATTTAGAATACATCAACGTGAAACAAACTAAATGGGTGATTAGAGGAATATCCTACAGTGACTTGGGTTAGTATATATATATATATATATATATATATATATATATATATATATATATATACACACACACATACACACACACACACACACACACACACATACATATATATAGATAGATAGGTGAGAGAGACCTCCAGAGCACCCCACAGGGTGACCCCAAAAGGATAGGTGGCACTCGGAAGGCTTTGAATTTAATATATTAAATAGCAGGTACAAGAAATGTCATGTCGACGTTTCAAAGCCCAAGTGGCTTTTTCTTCAGGACGTGTGTCTTGTTAAGGTGCATAAAGTGCTGTGCTATGCACCTTAACAAGACACACGTCTTGAAGAAAAAGCCACTTGGGCTTTGAAACGTCGACATGACATTTCTTGTACCTGCTATTTAATATATAAAATTTGGATATCATCCCAGCCTTTCGAGTGCCGCCTATCCTTTTGGGGTCACCCTGTGGGGAGCTCTGGAGGTCCTTCTCTACATATCGATATGAGGAAGGAACCAGGGCACTTTCAACATTATCGACGAGAGTGCCGACCAATCTACTAAACATATATATAGTACTTGTGTATTATCAAGGTGCCCGGCTACGCTGCCTTTCAGCGTAGGCTAAGCTACGTTGGCAGCATAGCCCAACGGCTGCCTAGCGTAGTGACTACGTGGGAGCCCTGTGTAGTCAGCATAGTGTCCCAGTCAGGCAGCTAGTCACTGTACTGTCCCTGAGAGCTGCAGCTCTGTCCCCGGCAATCCTAGTGAGCACCTCTCACACAGCGTCGTCACCCGCATGATCCCCTCTCCTGCACAAAGGGAGGGTGCGGCCGCAGGTGCGTCTCATGCACAATAAAGGAGGCATTTGCCAATGCCTCCATTTGAAACCCCCACTATCCACGCCAGCCTGAAGCACAGCAAGCATAGTGAGTTCCGCAAGGGGACGCCTTACGCATCCTCCCGACCTTTTCATACCCCCACTATCCACGTCGGCATGGAGTTGATTTTATAAAGTGTGGCGAGCAGACGCGGATTACTTTACATGTATTCCGCGTGTGCTCACCACGCTTTGGGCTCGGTGGCTCGCTGTGCTCTCCACACTTTATAACTCCACACCAACGTGGATAGTGTGGGGATGGACGCGTAACGCGTCCCCTAGCCACGCTTCGGACTGGCATGGATAGTGGGGGTGTTTCAGGAACACAATCACACCTGTCATGTCAGCCAGGTTAAAATGGTCAATGGTTCACACACAATGTAATAAGCGTTGACTGACTACGCAAGCTCCGGCTGCCCGTGAATGGGTGGGAACACGACGCTGATACTAACAGGGACGCCTGACTGACTATGCTAACCACGTAAGCTCCGGCTAGCCGCGAACACTACAGTACGCTGACTACGCTGGCCACGGAAACACTACGCCTATTCTGACAGGGATGCTACGCTGACTACGTAACTGCCACAACACTGGTAATTGGCACTCATGCTGCTTGCTTAAAGATGACAGTGATCCATAATCATTTCAACATTTCGGTATTTATTAATACCATCTTGTAAATACATAAAACAACTCACCTTAAATAAGTAACCACCATGTGAAAACAGAGAAGCGCTGACTGCAGAGCGCCGCACCCGCCACTGATTACAGGGGTGGGGTGCCGCTCAGAGCGTCAGGGCGCCTGGTGACGTCATCTGACACACAGTCAGCCACCGTAACATACAAATACGTACAGTTTATCAAAAGATCACGGACACTTTGTATATAATCACATACAAATAATAAACATACAAAAAAAGCAATAATAACTAGCCATACTTTGTATATCTGCAAAATCGCTACATGAAACAAACATCTATTAGCACATGTCGACAAGATCAACACATCACATCCCGGCATGTGTAATAGCGAAAATCTGCTTACAAGAGCTTATGGCAAAAACTTGATCTAAAGCATGCAAAGCAATAACATAGAATGCGCTGAAAATAAAACGATACAAATCTCAATGCCTACCATTATAGAAAACATGACAGCAACAGATTCTCATTCCATCCCTTGGGGCTAATGGTGTTAAGGTGATTAATCCAAAAGCTTTCACGTTTAATTAGTGCTAAATTGCGGTCACCACTACGTCTTAGTTGTGCCACCCAATCTATCATTCTATATTTCAGGCTAGTAAGGGGATGTTTAAATTGGGCAAAATGCCTGGCTACAGGCTGTTCACTTGAACTACAAGACAGGGCAGATTTGATAGATGATCAATGCGCTGCCACGCGATCTTTAAATTTGCATTGGGTCTTAGGGACACAAGATCTGATACACTGTGTGAGTGCTATTGCAATCCAGGTGATATTTAATTTTATGCACTTTCCCTGTATGCGGATGAAAAAAAACTCATCCCCGCCGATAAGATGCTTGCTTGCATGTATTGCATTGACACCTAAAACAGCCGGGTTTCTTTTTCAGAAAAGAGGCAGTAGACGGTGGTTTGCCCACACCTGTAACGTCTGATTTTCTCTTAAAACATGGCATAATAGTATGCTCTTGTAGACCCAAAGAGTTGTCAGTCTTCATCAAGGGCCATGATTTTTTAATCACTCTAATAACAGACTCAGACTGACTGTTATATTTGGATACAAAAGGAAATCTTTTGGCAAGAGATTTGTTAGCATTACATTGTCACAAAAGATTGTTTCTAGGTATCGACAGGGCTTTGATTTTATTCTTCATGAGTATATCTCTGTCGTAACCGCGCTGGCAGAATTTGTCGATCAGCACGTCAATCTGTGTGCTTGCTACAATGGGGTCACTATTAATCCTGCAGGTACGGATCATTTGTGAATATGGCAATCCGAGCTTAAGCCTGTCAGTGTGACAACTGGTTCTATGTAAAAAGGTATTCCTATCAGTTAACTTTGAGAATACTGTGGACGTTAAATTGGTACCACAGCAGGAAACCAATACGTCAAGGTAATTAAACTGATGTTGATCCATCACCATAGTCAACTTAACTGAACTGTCAGAAGAGTTGTGATGGTCAATCAGGTCCATCAATGCTTGCTGGGGGCCCCTCCAAATTAAATAAATCATCGATAAAGCGTGAATAGAAAATAATCTGTGAACTGATATTCGGGTCAGAAAAGAAAATGTCTTCCTCCACTCCAAATATAAAACAGTTAGCATAACTCGGTGCCATAGAACTGCCCATGGCACACCCGGAGACCTGTAAATAATAAGAACCATCAAACGAAAAATAATTTTTTGTTAGAACAAAAGCATGCAATTGTAACAAAAATTAGATGTTTGTTTCATGTAGCGATTTTGCAGATATACAAAGTATGGCTAGTTATTATTTTTTATTACTTATTACTTTTTTGTATGTTTATTATTTGTATGTGATTATATACAAAGTGTCCGTGATCTTTTGATAAACTGTATGTATTTGTATGTTACGGTGGCTGACTTTTTGTCAGATGATGTCACCAGGCTTCCTGACGCTCTGAGCGGCACCCCGCCCCTGTAATCAGTGGCGGGTGCGGTGCTCTGCAGTCAGCGTGTCTCTGTTTTCACATGGTGGTTACTTATTTAAGGTGAGTTGTTTTATGTATTTTCATATCCCGAAGACGGTATTAATAAATACCGAAACGTTAAAATGATTATGGATCACTGTCGTCTTTAAGCAAGCAGCGTGAGTGCCACTTACCAGTGTTGTATGTGGAGTGGTCTGGGGTGACTTGGACAAGCTCATGGGGGCACCCGCTCAAGTATTCTGCGATTCAGCGAGTGCCGGACATTGCTACTATATATATATATATATATATATATATATATATATATATATATATATAGATTATAAACGCTGGTTGGTCCGGCACTCCGAATGACAAAGTTAACTGGCTCCGGTGCCCTCACTTGGGGGATAATACAGCAGACAGGGGTGCGGCACTCAGATACGATCAAAGATCAGGAGACGTTATTTGACAACGTTTCAGTTTTATTTAAAAACTGTTTTCAAGTCTGACAAACATTGATACAATACATGAATTTATAAAGACTGACAAACATACCTCTAGTGCAGAGTACCGTGCGCACGGAGAGAGCCCGGCCCCCCACCCGGCGTCGGCATTGAGTGATGACGTCATGCCGCTGGACGGCTCCGATACACGGAGTCATAGCAACGGGGGACGCTTACCCACCAACCTGGGAGCGGAGAATACAAAAAATACAACAAGTGTAAACGAATGAGCAGAAATGCATAATATACATTACAATATGCTGCTGAAAGCTGCTAATCAAGCAAAAATAATTCGAATGATATAATCAAATTTATAGTGAAACAGACAACAGTTAGATGATGTCTTAACCAAAAGTTGACAGTACCAGAAAGAATAGGGAATACACAACAATAAAATACTTAGAATGACAGTTTAAAGTAATAAGCTGCTGGATTCTCGAGAGAATCGACAGGGTTTAAAGAAAAGATGAAAAAGAAATGGATTCATTCAGTCCCTTAGGGTGTATAACATCGAGGAGGGCAATCCATCTTGTCTCACACTGCAAGAGTTTGGCAGCTCTGTTGCCGCCGCGTATTGATGGGACTACCGTGTCGATCATCCTGTAACGTAAGGTGGTTATTGGATGACGAAGTTGCGCAAAATGTCTTGCGACTGGTTGGTCGCTTGAGCCACTAATAAGAGCATTTTTAATGGCAGAACGGTGTGCCGCCATGCGCTCCTTAAATTTCCTTGCAGTTTTGCCTATATACGTGAGGCCACACGGACACAAAATTTGATCAACTACATGTGTAGAATTACAGTCTAATCTGTGTCTGATGAAGATTTTTTTACCTGTATGAGGGTGCTGAAAGCTGTCACCAGCCAATAAAAACTGGCAGGTGACACAGCCACAGCGGATACAGCCTTTTCTATTAGTGGTCAGAAAAGATGCAGAGGTGGAAGAGGTAGTTTTAGTGGGTTTGTATTTGGACATGTCCGTTTTTACCAACCAATCTCGCAGATTTTTGCCTCTGGAGTAACAGGGCATGAGTTTGGAACCTAGTAGTCCTAATTGATTGTCAGTGGCCACTATGGGCCAATGATGTTTGACCATTTTTGTCAAGGCAGTGGATTTGCTGTTATAATGATTGACCCATGGGAATCGATGTTCCTTGGGATCGATGTTTGTATTTTTAGGGAGAAGAAGTGTCTTACGGTCAAGTTGTAATACTTTATCTTTATCTGCAAGAAGTTGAGAACGGGCATAACCTCTCTCTTGAAACTTGAGGATGAGGAGATCAAGTTGTTCCATGGCTTTTTTAGTATCGCTATTGATGCGGACTATACGCAGCATCTGCGAGTATGGCAGACCGCGTATAGCTGCACGCGGGTGGCAACTGGATGCTTGTAGTAACAGATTCCTGTCAGTCGGTTTGACATATAATGAGGTACATAATTTGCCGCAAACCAATTCAATTTTTACGTCTAAAAAATTGATACAATTTTTGCTCATGGAGTAGGTAAATTTGATGGGATGTTGACTAGCATTGTGAGAGGATAGCAATTGTTCAAATGCAGATTGGGGACCGTCCCAGATCACAAACAGGTCGTCTATATATCTATAAAACGCCATTAAATGTTGTTTGATCTGGGGATTGTTGTAGAATAATAGGTCTTCTACCATAAACATGGCTACATTAGCGTAGCTCAGAGCTGAGCTCGATCCCATGGCACACCCCTGTGTCTGAAGGAAAAATTGGTTATCATAGATAAAGAAATTATTGGTTAGGATCAGTTCTAATAATTTCAAATACAATTCGATATGCTGCAAAGGAAGTTCACTCTTTTTAATCAGGAAGTCACGCATAGCATGTAAACCAAAAGAATGTGGTATTGACGTATATAAGCTCACAACATCAACACTAATTAACCAACAAGAATCTGGCAATAAATCAAAATGCTGTAGCTTAGACAGAAAGGTGCCAGTGTCCAACAAAAAGCTTGGTTCGCTTTGAATCAATGGCTGTATGACTGAGTCCAGGAATACAGATGTGGGCTGAAGGAGTGATCCCCGTGCCGCTATAATGGGGCGGCCGGGGGGCTTTTGGGCATTTTTATGAATTTTAGGGATCGTGTAAAACAGGGGTACAAGTGGGTACGATGGAAGAAGTAGATCAAAGATTTCTTGTGATATAAATTTAGCGTCTAAACAGTCCTGTAATACAGGTTTTAATGCTTTGATGCATTTGTTGGTTGGATCCCCTGGTAATTTCTTATACACGATTTCATCTGCCAATTGTCTTTCAGCCTCGCTCTTGTAGTCCTGTATGTCTTGCAGCACAATCCCGCCACCTTTGTCCGCAGAGCGGATGACAAGGGTGATGTTATTAGATAGGGAATGAAGCGCTTCTCTTTCTAGAGGTGTCAGATTTAAATGATGTTGCTCATCTGTTTTCTCGATGGTCTCTGTGTCTTCTTCCAGCCGTCTCATAAATGTCTTTATGCTGGCATTTGTAGATTGGGGTTCAAAGGTAGACTTTTGGCGGAATTGTGCCAATTGATGTGGGACATTTGGTCGAGTAGTGTTGGTTGGAGGGTGTGTACTGAAGAATTCTTTTAGTTTTAGCTTGCGATGTAATGCATGCCTTTCAATTTTGCCTTGGAAGGAATTGTATGTTACTGTTGGTACGAACGTAAGTCCTTTTTCTAGCAAGCTTTTTTCACTGCTAGACAGGTCGTGAGAGGAAAGATTGAATATTACGGTTTCCTTGGTTTTGGAGGTTTCCCTGCCCTTCCTCTGCCTGCAGTTTTGCTTGCTCCTTCTGGTGTATCTGCGTTTTTTCCTGCCCGAATTGATCGGGTAGCTACCCCTAAAGGGTGAACACCAGGGTTATTGATATCTTGTTCATTTGCAGAGCTTCCTGATTCTTGTGAACTGTCGGTATCAAATCGGTTAAATTTTTTATTACTTCTTCTGAAAAAGGGTCTTTTACGGTCCTGAGGATTTCTGTCTGAAAGCCACTTGTATACCGTGTGGCGTTCATAATCCAATTCTACCTTGACCAACTTTTCTTTCTTGAATTTAATCAATTCTTTTTTATATGTAGATACTTGAATTTGAAGCTTCTCCAACCATTTAGTTTCTTCATCGGCTTCTAGCGTGGGAAGATACTTTGTCTCAAATTCATTGATTTTTTTGTTAATATTTTCCAGTTCTTTTGTAGACTGATCAATGACCAAGACAATCAGGTCTAATGAACACTTATTAAGTATTGCAGTCCATTTTTTACAAAATGCTGGATCATACCTGCCAATTGTGGGGCAGTTGCGCACCCTAAAGCCTCTAGGGATTTTCTTGGCTTTATAGTAATCACTTAAAGAAAGACAGTGTAGATGAAAGTCTACTTCTTTCTTCTTCAGTTTTATCCAGTCTCGATATATAGACTCATTAGAAGCTGCCTCTGCTTCATCATTGATTCCTTTTTCATATACAATGGCCTCCACTTCTGTTTCAGAATAAGTGAAGGTATCTCCTGCATAAAAATGCATGTGTGAAAATTCTGCTCCTCCCTCAGCCATAATTGCTGGGGGTTAATTTGTTACTCCGCTGTGCAAACACCCGAAAAGTGTCCAGTGTGATACGAACCAAAGAGATGATCCGCAAAGTGACAGCAAAAGAGTTCTTGAAAGTGTAATTTATACACCACAGGACAGTTTGTAATCCAATTTGAAAAGCGCTGGGTGCCTTGGACAGGAACACTCACTCTCCGGTGTCTATTCCAATATAAACGCTGGTTGGTCCGGCACTCCGAATGACAAAGTTAACTGGCTCCGGTGCCCTCACTTGGGGGATAATACAGCAGACAGGGGTGCGGCACTCAGATACGATCAAAGATCAGGAGACGTTATATGACAACGTTTCAGTTTTATTTAAAAACTGTTTTCAAGTCTGACAAACATTGATACAATACATGAATTTATAAAGACTGACAAACATACCTCTAGTGCAGAGTACCGTGCGCACGGAGAGAGCCCGGCCCCCCACCCGGCGTCGGCATTGAGTGATGACGTCATGCCGCTGGACGGCTCCGATACACGGAGTCATAGCAACGGGGGACGCTTACCCACCAACCTGGGAGCGGAGAATACAAAAAATACAACAAGTGTAAACGAATGAGCAGAAATGCATAATATACATTACAATATGCTGCTGAAAGCTGCTAATCAAGCAAAAATAATTCGAATGATATAATCAAATTTATAGTGAAACAGACAACAGTTAGATGATGTCTTAACCAAAAGTTGACAGTACCAGAAAGAATAGGGAATACACAACAATAAAATACTTAGAATGACAGTTTAAAGTAATAAGCTGCTGGATTCTCGAGAGAATCGACAGGGTTTAAAGAAAAGATGAAAAAGAAATGGATTCATTCAGTCCCTTAGGGTGTATAACATCGAGGAGGGCAATCCATCTTGTCTCACACTGCAAGAGTTTGGCAGCTCTGTTGCCGCCGCGTATTGATGGGACTACCGTGTCGATCATCCTGTAACGTAAGGTGGTTATTGGATGACGAAGTTGCGCAAAATGTCTTGCGACTGGTTGGTCGCTTGAGCCACTAATAAGAGCATTTTTAATGGCAGAACGGTGTGCCGCCATGCGCTCCTTAAATTTCCTTGCAGTTTTGCCTATATACGTGAGGCCACACGGACACAAAATTTGATAAACTACATGTGTAGAATTACAGTCTAATCTGTGTCTGATGAAGATTTTTTTACCTGTATGAGGGTGCTGAAAGCTGTCACCAGCCAATAAAAACTGGCAGGTGACACAGCCACAGCGGATACAGCCTTTTCTATTAGTGGTCAGAAAAGATGCAGAGGTGGAAGAGGTAGTTTTAGTGGGTTTGTATTTGGACATGTCCGTTTTTACCAACCAATCTCGCAGATTTTTGCCTCTGGAGTAACAGGGCATGAGTTTGGAACCTAGTAGTCCTAATTGATTGTCAGTGGCCACTATGGGCCAATGATTTTTGACCATTTTTGTCAAGGCAGTGGATTTGCTGTTATAATGATTGACCCATGGGAATCGATGTTCCTTGGGATCGATGTTTGTATTTTTAGGGAGAAGAAGTGTCTTACGGTCAAGTTGTAATACTTTATCTTTATCTGCAAGAAGTTGAGAACGGGCATAACCTCTCTCTTGAAACTTGAGGATGAGGAGATCAAGTTGTTCCATGGCTTTTTTAGTATCGCTATTGATGCGGACTATACGCAGCATCTGCGAGTATGGCAGACCGCGTATAGCTGCACGCGGGTGGCAACTGGATGCTTGTAGTAACAGATTCCTGTCAGTCGATTTGACATATAATGAGGTACATAATTTGCCGCAAACCAATTCAATTTTTACCCCTGTTTTACACGATCCCTAAAATTCATAAAAATGCCCAAAAGCCCCCCGGCCGCCCCATTATAGCGGCACGGGGATCACTCCTTCAGCCCACATCTGTATTCCTGGACTCAGTCATACAGCCATTGATTCAAAGCGAACCAAGCTTTTTGTTGGACACTGGCACCTTTCTGTCTAAGCTACAGCATTTTGATTTATTGCCAGATTCTTGTTGGTTAATTAGTGTTGATGTTGTGAGCTTATATACGTCAATACCACATTCTTTTGGTTTACATGCTATGCGTGACTTCCTGATTAAAAAGAGTGAACTTCCTTTGCAGCATATCGAATTGTATTTGAAATTATTAGAACTGATCCTAACCAATAATTTCTTTATCTATGATAACCAATTTTTCCTTCAGACACAGGGGTGTGCCATGGGATCGAGCTCAGCTCCGAGCTACGCTAATGTAGCCATGTTTATGGTAGAAGACCTATTATTCTACAACAATCCCCAGATCAAACAACATTTAATGGCGTTTTATAGATATATAGACGACCTGTTTGTGATCTGGGACGGTCCCCAATCTGCATTTGAACAATTGCTATCCTCTCACAATGCTAGTCAACATCCCATCAAATTTACCTACTCCATGAGCAAAAATTGTATCAATTTTTTAGACGTAAAAATTGAATTGGTTTGCGGCAAATTATGTACCTCATTATATGTCAAACCGACTGACAGGAATCTGTTACTACAAGCATCCAGTTGCCACCCGCGTGCAGCTATACGCGGTCTGCCATACTCGCAGATGCTGCGTATAGTCCGCATCAATAGCGATACTAAAAAAGCCATGGAACAACTTGATCTCCTCATCCTCAAGTTTCAAGAGAGAGGTTATGCCCGTTCTCAACTTCTTGCAGATAAAGATAAAGTATTACAACTTGACCGTAAGACACTTCTTCTCCCTAAAAATACAAACATCGATCCCAAGGAACATCGATTCCCATGGGTCAATCATTATAACAGCAAATCCACTGCCTTGACAAAAATGGTCAAAAATCATTGGCCCATAGTGGCCACTGACAATCAATTAGGACTACTAGGTTCCAAACTCATGCCCTGTTACTCCAGAGGCAAAAATCTGCGAGATTGGTTGGTAAAAACGGACATGTCCAAATACAAACCCACTAAAACTACCTCTTCCACCTCTGCATCTTTTCTGACCACTAATAGAAAAGGCTGTATCCGCTGTGGCTGTGTCACCTGCCAGTTTTTATTGGCTGGTGACAGCTTTCAGCACCCTCATACAGGTAAAAAAATCTTCATCAGACACAGATTAGACTGTAATTCTACACATGTAGTTTATCAAATTTTGTGTCCGTGTGGCCTCACGTATATAGGCAAAACTGCAAGGAAATTTAAGGAGCGCATGGCGGCACACCGTTCTGCCATTAAAAATGCTCTTATTAGTGGCTCAAGCGACCAACCAGTCGCAAGACATTTTGCGCAACTTCGTCATCCAATAACCACCTTACGTTACAGGATGATCGACACGGTAGTCCCATCAATACGCGGCGGCAACAGAGCTGCCAAACTCTTGCAGTGTGAGACAAGATGGATTGCCCTCCTCGATGTTATACACCCTAAGGGACTGAATGAATCCATTTCTTTTTCATCTTTTCTTTAAACCCTGTCGATTCTCTCGAGAATCCAGCAGCTTATTACTTTAAACTGTCATTCTAAGTATTTTATTGTTGTGTATTCCCTATTCTTTCTGGTACTGTCAACTTTTGGTTAAGACATCATCTAACTGTTGTCTGTTTCACTATAAATTTGATTATATCATTCGAATTATTTTTGCTTGATTAGCAGCTTTCAGCAGCATATTGTAATGTATATTATGCATTTCTGCTCATTCGTTTACACTTGTTGTATTTTTTGTATTCTCCGCTCCCAGGTTGGTGGGTAAGCGTCCCCCGTTGCTATGACTCCGTGTATCGGAGCCGTCCAGCGGCATGACGTCATCACTCAATGCCGACGCCGGGTGGGGGGCCGGGCTCTCTCCGTGCGCACGGTACTCTGCACTAGAGGTATGTTTGTCAGTCTTTATAAATTCATGTATTGTATCAATGTTTGTCAGACTTGAAAACAGTTTTTAAATAAAACTGAAACGTTGTCATATAACGTCTCCTGATCTTTGATCGTATCTGAGTGCCGCACCCCTGTCTGCTGTATTATCCCCCAAGTGAGGGCACCGGAGCCAGTTAACTTTGTCATTCGGAGTGCCGGACCAACCAGCGTTTATATTGGAATAGACACCGGAGAGTGAGTGTTCCTGTCCAAGGCACCCAGCGCTTTTCAAATTGGATTACAAACTGTCCTGTGGTGTATAAATTACACTTTCAAGAACTCTTTTGCTGTCACTTTGCGGATCATCTCTTTGGTTCGTATCACACTGGACACTTTTCGGGTGTTTGCACAGCGGAGTAACAAATTAACCCCCAGCAATTATGGCTGAGGGAGGAGCAGAATTTTCACACATGCATTTTTATGCAGGAGATACCTTCACTTATTCTGAAACAGAAGTGGAGGCCATTGTATATGAAAAAGGAATCAATGATGAAGCAGAGGCAGCTTCTAATGAGTCTATATATCGAGACTGGATAAAACTGAAGAAGAAAGAAGTAGACTTTCATCTACACTGTCTTTCTTTAAGTGATTACTATAAAGCCAAGAAAATCCCTAGAGGCTTTAGGGTGCGCAACTGCCCCACAATTGGCAGGTATGATCCAGCATTTTGTAAAAAATGGACTGCAATACTTAATAAGTGTTCATTAGACCTGATTGTCTTGGTCATTGATCAGTCTACAAAAGAACTGGAAAATATTAACAAAAAAATCAATGAATTTGAGACAAAGTATCTTCCCACGCTAGAAGCCGATGAAGAAACTAAATGGTTGGAGAAGCTTCAAATTCAAGTATCTACATATAAAAAAGAATTGATTAAATTCAAGAAAGAAAAGTTGGTCAAGGTAGAATTGGATTATGAACGCCACACGGTATACAAGTGGCTTTCAGACAGAAATCCTCAGGACCGTAAAAGACCCTTTTTCAGAAGAAGTAATAAAAAATTTAACCGATTTGATACCGACAGTTCACAAGAATCAGGAAGCTCTGCAAATGAACAAGATCTCAATAACCCTGGTGTTCACCCTTTAGGGGTAGCTACCCGATCAATTCGGGCAGGAAAAAACGCAGATACACCAGAAGGAGCAAGCAAAACTGCAGGCAGAGGAAGGGCAGGGAAACCTCCAAAACCAAGGAAACCGTAATATTCAATCTTTCCTCTCACGACCTGTCTAGCAGTGAAAAAAGCTTGCTAGAAAAAGGACTTACGTTCGTACCAACAGTAACATACAATTCCTTCCAAGGCAAAATTGAAAGGCATGCATTACATCGCAAGCTAAAACTAAAAGAATTCTTCAGTACACACCCTCCAACCAACACTACTCGACCAAATGTCCCACATCAATTGGCACAATTCCGCCAAAAGTCTACCTTTGAACCCCAATCTACAAATGCCAGCATAAAGACATTTATGAGACGGCTGGAAGAAGACACAGAGACCATCGAGAAAACAGATGAGCAACATCATTTAAATCTGACACCTCTAGAAAGAGAAGCGCTTCATTCCCTATCTAATAACATCACCCTTGTCATCCGCTCTGCGGACAAAGGTGGCGGGATTGTGCTGCAAGACATACAGGACTACAAGAGCGAGGCTGAAAGACAATTGGCAGATGAAATCGTGTATAAGAAATTACCAGGGGATCCAACCAACAAATGCATCAAAGCATTAAAACCTGTATTACAGGACTGTTTAGACGCTAAATTTATATCACAAGAAATCTTTGATCTACTTCTTCCATCGTACCCACTTGTACCCCTGTTTTACACGATCCCTAAAATTCATAAAAATGCCCAAAAGCCCCCCGGCCGCCCCATTATAGCGGCACGGGGATCACTCCTTCAGCCCACATCTGTATTCCTGGACTCAGTCATACAGCCATTGATTCAAAGCGAACCAAGCTTTTTGTTGGACACTGGCACCTTTCTGTCTAAGCTACAGCATTTTGATTTATTGCCAGATTCTTGTTGGTTAATTAGTGTTGATGTTGTGAGCTTATATACGTCAATACCACATTCTTTTGGTTTACATGCTATGCGTGACTTCCTGATTAAAAAGAGTGAACTTCCTTTGCAGCATATCGAATTGTATTTGAAATTATTAGAACTGATCCTAACCAATAATTTCTTTATCTATGATAACCAATTTTTCCTTCAGACACAGGGGTGTGCCATGGGATCGAGCTCAGCTCCGAGCTACGCTAATGTAGCCATGTTTATGGTAGAAGACCTATTATTCTACAACAATCCCCAGATCAAACAACATTTAATGGCGTTTTATAGATATATAGACGACCTGTTTGTGATCTGGGACGGTCCCCAATCTGCATTTGAACAATTGCTATCCTCTCACAATGCTAGTCAACATCCCATCAAATTTACCTACTCCATGAGCAAAAATTGTATCAATTTTTTAGACGTAAAAATTGAATTGGTTTGCGGCAAATTATGTACCTCATTATATGTCAAACCGACTGACAGGAATCTGTTACTACAAGCATCCAGTTGCCACCCGCGTGCAGCTATACGCGGTCTGCCATACTCGCAGATGCTGCGTATAGTCCGCATCAATAGCGATACTAAAAAAGCCATGGAACAACTTGATCTCCTCATCCTCAAGTTTCAAGAGAGAGGTTATGCCCGTTCTCAACTTCTTGCAGATAAAGATAAAGTATTACAACTTGACCGTAAGACACTTCTTCTCCCTAAAAATACAAACATCGATCCCAAGGAACATCGATTCCCATGGGTCAATCATTATAACAGCAAATCCACTGCCTTGACAAAAATGGTCAAAAATCATTGGCCCATAGTGGCCACTGACAATCAATTAGGACTACTAGGTTCCAAACTCATGCCCTGTTACTCCAGAGGCAAAAATCTGCGAGATTGGTTGGTAAAAACGGACATGTCCAAATACAAACCCACTAAAACTACCTCTTCCACCTCTGCATCTTTTCTGACCACTAATAGAAAAGGCTGTATCCGCTGTGGCTGTGTCACCTGCCAGTTTTTATTGGCTGGTGACAGCTTTCAGCACCCTCATACAGGTAAAAAAATCTTCATCAGACACAGATTAGACTGTAATTCTACACATGTAGTTTATCAAATTTTGTGTCCGTGTGGCCTCACGTATATAGGCAAAACTGCAAGGAAATTTAAGGAGCGCATGGCGGCACACCGTTCTGCCATTAAAAATGCTCTTATTAGTGGCTCAAGCGACCAACCAGTCGCAAGACATTTTGCGCAACTTCGTCATCCAATAACCACCTTACGTTACAGGATGATCGACACGGTAGTCCCATCAATACGCGGCGGCAACAGAGCTGCCAAACTCTTGCAGTGTGAGACAAGATGGATTGCCCTCCTCGATGTTATACACCCTAAGGGACTGAATGAATCCATTTCTTTTTCATCTTTTCTTTAAACCCTGTCGATTCTCTCGAGAATCCAGCAGCTTATTACTTTAAACTGTCATTCTAAGTATTTTATTGTTGTGTATTCCCTATTCTTTCTGGTACTGTCAACTTTTGGTTAAGACATCATCTAACTGTTGTCTGTTTCACTATAAATTTGATTATATCATTCGAATTATTTTTGCTTGATTAGCAGCTTTCAGCAGCATATTGTAATGTATATTATGCATTTCTGCTCATTCGTTTACACTTGTTGTATTTTTTGTATTCTCCACTCCCAGGTTGGTGGGTAAGCGTCCCCCGTTGCTATGACTCCGTGTATCGGAGCCGTCCAGCGGCATGACGTCATCACTCAATGCCGACGCCGGGTGGGGGGCCGGGCTCTCTCCGTGCGCACGGTACTCTGCACTAGAGGTATGTTTGTCAGTCTTTATAAATTCATGTATTGTATCAATGTTTGTCAGACTTGAAAACAGTTTTTAAATAAAACTGAAACGTTGTCATATAACGTCTCCTGATCTTTGATCGTATCTGAGTGCCGCACCCCTTTCTGCTATATATAGATTATAGATATATATCTATAGATATATATCTATATAGATAGATAGATATTATAATATCGTGTGGCACCATTCATTAAGGCCAATATCAGTAAGTGTGTATGCACTTGCCAATGCCAGCACCCAGCTGGGTCCGCTTTGGTAACTATAATGTGGCTGGTACTTTTTCACCGGCCAATCAGCTCTCAACTGTGTAGTTACAGGCTTGGTTTGAAAAATGACAGGTAGGAGCTGATTGGCCGGTGATAAAGTACCACCCACATTATCTCTTCACGATGCTTAATAAATCGGCCCCTATATCACTAAATACACATATCAGCTAATGCGCTCCCAGCTTAAAACATGATAAGATGTACAGTACATCAGTGGGAGAAAGCATTTACTCAGTTGCTGAGTTCTATCTATTTGTACAAGCGGCTTAGTAACCTGAAATGGACGTGGTATGTCTCCATGACAGTTACAGATTGCAATATGCCTTGCTTGATCTGCAATGCATCGTGTAGCATTTTAAGCAAAAAAAAAAATGTAGAATTTAATAGCTTATCCCTTTTACAAGGGATAAGCTATTAAAACGTAGGTTGAACTAGATGGACGCAAGTCTTTATTCAGCCTTATCTACTATGTAACTATGTAACTATATAATAATTCTCTCAATTTCATTGTTCATTTGCACACACATGCTTGTGTACTAGGCTACAGAACTACTAATGTTAGCAAATAAAGCTGCCACCTTAAAAATAGAGCTGCCCACCAAATCGATAGTAAACTCACTCGCAACTGTGTGCACATTTGAAGCCTATACGCAAGAACTTCAACTGTAAGGTTAGCCCCGTGGCTATGCAGACTGGACGAAGCCATAGTGATGCAGGTACCATGTTTCCCTGCATACACTATAACAGCTGAATGCAAATACACTCCACTAAAATGGCCATGACATCATGAATCGATTTCCCATTAACTGACATTTAAAGAAAATATATTACATAATCTTTCTGTCCATTTACTACAGCTGTCTGGTTCCCATACACCCTACTCTGTCATGGTAAATGCACATCTTGTACACAGTGTGATTAGTTACATCTCTCAGCGATCAGAAACTGCGGTCCGACCGTCAATAGCTGAACCCATCATTACATAATAACCAGTCTGATTACAGCTTGAAGGGACCAAAACAGTCACAATAAACTCATCAGTCCGAGATCAAACACTGAGATGCAGGAAGAAATCATTAAGCGTAATTATTAAAACTGGAGTCAAACAAACAAAACAAACAAAAACTTTACATTACACAGAGTAATCATGATGTTTCCCATCTAAATTAAAAAGTTTACATAGAAACCATGAACCAACTACTGCCTGTATAGAGGAGAAGCTTCCAACTTTCACTAGCATGAGGAATAGCCTTCAGGAATTCTGGTAATGCCGATCTAATAGCAAATGCTATCCCTGTACCGATCTATAGCAGCTACTGATGCAGCATATATCACAATCTCTAAGGTCTGTCCGTCTCCAACTTGTGTGCATAGTAGAAGCTGGATTACATGCCTCCCATCCAGAGGCTCCCACTGCTAGGGAACAGAACAGACCATGCTGGAGAGGAACAGGATAAAGCAAGGGTGGGGGAATGGCAGAATCAGAATCATCTTTATTGGCCAGGTATACTTGCGTATGCTTGGAATTTTTTGTGGTAACAGTGCAGCATCAAGCAGGGAACACAAGGGGGGTGGGAAGAGAGGCATAAACATACATCAAATACATTTTACATATATCTAGAACAGTTTGAGTTAGTATTTGGTATGTTTAATACTGTTTAGTTGGTGGACAGCTATTGGGAAGAAGCCTTTTGTAGTTCTTGTCGTCTTTGCTGGGATGGACCTAAAATGTCTGCCTGACGGAAGGGGTTCAAACAGGTTGTGGCCAGGGTGTAGCTTGTCCGCCAAGATCTTTCCTGCACGCTTATTGACCCTGGCTAGGTATAGTTCTTGGACAGTGGGGAGCTCCGCCCCCCATCCTCACCACTCTTTGCAACCTTCGTCTGTCATTCTCGTTTGCTCCTCCGAACCAGATTGTGATCGAGGAGCAAAGGACAGACTCTACTATGGCAGTGTAGAAGATGAGCAGCAGCTCCTGCGGGATGTTGAATTTCTTGAGTTGCCTCAGTCAGGAAGAACAACCTCTGCTGAGCTTTCTTGACAGTTGTAATGATGTTGGGACCCCATTTGAGGTTGCAGGAAATCTTTGTTCCTAGGAATTTGAAGGAGTCGACCCTCGACACTACTCTGTCAGATATTATGAGTGGGTGCATGGCATTTGCTTTCCTTCTGAAGTCCACCACCATCTCCACCGTTTTGAGTGGTTTGAGGTCAAGGTTGTTTCCGCTACACCATTTAGTTAGCCGATCCACCTCCCGTCTGTATGCCGACTCGTTTCCATCCATGATAAGGCCGATAACCGTTGTGTCGTCTGCAAATTTTATAATTTTTACTGACTGTTCTGCTGAGGTGCAGTCGTTTGTGTAGAGGGAGAAGAGCAGGAGGGAGAGGACACATCCTTGAGGGGCACCGGTGCTAATTGTGCATGTGTTTGACATGAATGCGCCTGCTTTCACCGCCTGTTTCCTTTCAGTCAGGAAGTCAGTGATCCAGGAGCATGTAGGTTCTGGGACTCCTAGTGAATGGAGTTTTGGCTCCAGGATGTGAGGGATGATAGTGTTGAATGCCGAGCTGAAATCAACAAATAGTATCCTTGCATAGGTGCCTGGACTGTCCAGGTGCTGTAGAATGTGGTGCAGCCCTAGGTTGACTGCATCCTCAACACTTCTGTTTGCTCGGTAGGCAAACTGCAGGGGGTCGAGGTGAGCATTTGTCACAACTCTCAGGTGGTTCAGCAACATATGTTCAAGCACTTTCATGACCACCGATGTTAGTGCAATCGGCCTGTAGTCATTGAGGTCTTTCGCAGTTGAGCTCTTGGGAACCAGGACGATAATTGAGCCTTTGAAGTAGGTGGGGACCTTGCACATTTCTAGTGAAGTGTTGAAAATCCTGGTAAAGATAGGGGCGAGTTGTGTTGCACAGGTCTTGAGGGCAGATGGAGACACTCCATCTGGACCTCCAGCTTTCCTAGGGTTGACTCTCTTGAACATTCCTTCTACCTCTGTTTGGTCCACCCGGAGAGTGTGGGGGGTGGCAGTTTTGGAAGGAGGGTGGGCAAGCCGTTTTGCCCCGGTCAGTGGTAGGACTGATGCAGGTAGCTTCCTTCTCGAACCTACAGTAGAAATCGTTCAGCTCATTCACTAGTTTCTGGTGCATGGTGGAGAGGGTTCGAGAGATCTTGTAGTTGGTTATAGCTTGCATGCCTCTCCAAGCTGACGTGGGGTCATTGGTTGACAGGTTGTTCGCCAGCTTGTCTGAGAATCTTTTTTTTTACCAGCTTGATTTCCCGTTTTAGGGAGTTCGTGGCCTGTTTGTACAGGACAATACCACCACTGCGATAGGCTTCTTCCTTTGCCCGACGGAGCTTTCTGAGTTGACCGCTGAACCATGGCTTGTTGTTGTTGAAGGTGCGTGCTGTTTTGAGTGGCATGCACAGGTCCTCGCAGAAGCTGATGTAGGCTGTCACTGGGTCGGTCAGATCGTCTAGGTTTGTAGCTGAGGATTCAAAGACTCCCCAGTCTGTGCATTCGAGACAGGCCTGAAGCTTAATTTTTGCCTCGTTTGTCCAGCTTTTGACTTATTTGACCACTGGTTTAGCTGACCTTAGCTTCTGGGTGTAAGTTAGTAGAAGGTGGATTATGCAATGGTCAGAGAGGCCCAGAGCTGCCCGGGGGATAACAGAGGAAGGGAGAGAACATTACTTTATTCACATTTTCAAACATGTGCTGCAATCATTCCTAACTGACACATTCTGCAGATCCACAGGTGGTGTGGAAAACATGGACTGTTGGTAGATCTCGAGTACAGGTTTATCTTTAAATAGCTGAAATAATCAAGAAAGCCAGTCAAAAAGACTTATGTGGAACACATTTGTAAAAACCTATAGACAAGTGACTTCTGATTTGGAAGTAAAGCAAAAAAAAAAATCAAGTAACTGAAGGTGCTCATAAATGGTGCGATGATCGCCCCCGTTATGGGCTGCATCGCATCGCAACGCATGCATTTTGCATGCGATGCAATGCAAGGGCAGTACAAAAAGTATGTGCAGCACATACTTTTTGTACTGTGCGATGAGATGCCTGCGGGAGCGCGCATCGCACAGGGCAAACGCACCGTGTATGGGCACCTTTAGTTTCTGGAGAGGAGTTTTCGGTTGCCTGCCACAGCCTGGGTTACAACTACAGTTGCCACGCGTCCAGAACTTTACAGATTTGTCCTGTAAATGTCAGACATGCAGCTTCTTAAATTGAGCCAATATGGGACATAGTTTGTCACATTTTTGGGTTCTGCTGCAAAGGCGGGGGTCTGCGGAATCAGTGGGCATGGCAGAGAGAGACTGACAGGTGCTTCAGCCTATGGCTATGCAACTGAACATGGCTGGGACTAGGATATCCAATCCTAATTCCTGGCTGGCATGAAGGAAAGATGAGCATACCACAGCATAAGGCCAGGCCGGCATCTGCATATGATTAAGTCACTCTGAGGAATGTAATCTGGGACATTTCCTGGGTCTGGACTACATGCCGAGACAGTCAGGCTCAGGCAGCAGGTGAGAGAGAAACTGAAGTGATGCCATGTGCAAATGCGATTCAAGCAATGTGGTGTTGCTTGCAGTGAGAATGTTTGTGCTGGGGCTGGCTGCAGTGCACCTAACACAAAAATCGGCACTTGTGTACTATCACGGCGCCCATCGCATCGCAGACCATAAGGCATGCGATGGTATGTGATGCGACGCGATTGGCACACGATGGTATACATTTTAAAATTGTATACCATTGTATATGGCATACAATGCGATTTTAAATTGTATAAGCACCCTATATGGGGGCTTACAATGATAAATGCACCCCCACTATGAACGTGAACCCGAAGCGTGCCCGCGACGGGCGGCGGTACGCGTCCTACGACCTTTTCATACCCCCACTATCCACGTCGGCATGTAGTTGATTTTATATAGTGTGGCGAGCGCAGCGAACCACCGAGCCCGAAGCGTGGCGAGCGCATGCTGAATACATGTAAAGTAATACGCGTCCCCTCGTCACGCTTCGGGCTCGGTGGCTCGCTGCACTCGCCGCACTATATATAAAATCGACTCCACGCCGACATGGATAGTGGGAGTATGAAAAGGTCAGAGGACGCGTACCGCCGCCCCTCGCGGGCTCGCTGCGCTCACCACGCTTCAGGTTCGCGTTCATACTGGGGGTGGCGTGGGGGGTGCATTTAACATTGTAAGCCCCTATTAGGGTGCTTATACAATTAAACATCGTATAGGTGGCTTATACAATTTTAAATCGCATCGCAGTGCATAGGGTGTATGGCATGCGATGCGATTTATATGGTGTGCGACCAAATATCGTGGGCGCCGTGCTAGTACACAAGTACCCAAAAATCAATGTGCATATTAATAATATACAGTATGCACCCATACGCTGTACCTGTATACTGTATTAGGATAATCATCATCCCCATGTGAGCATTATTATTATGTACAGGCTTTATATAATAAGAATGCCAACATGACTGATGACAGACATGATGAGGATCCTCATACAGTATACTGGCCTTGAGTATGGATATTATCATAATGCATACTGATTTTTGTTGAAGTCAGGATCATAGAGCCCTACTGCATTTAGGATCCATCCATCATTAATGATCGCAAACGACAAGCTGCATCCTGGTCACAACCTGTTCGACATCCTACCATCCAGAAGACGGTTCAGGTCCATCCCCGTCAAAACGTCCAGATCCGCAAGAAGCTTCTTTCCGTTAGCCTTCCATCAGCTGAACAATCCAATCAAAGCGAATGCAATCCCACTATCAACAGCCAAACAACGTGTCCCTACTTGGCGACCTGACCACCATAGTCGTAGCTAGAAATTAAATGCGTGTAATGTCTTTATGTAATGTCTCCCTCCCCCCTTTTCATCCCTGCTTGATGCTGCACTGTAATCCACAAAAAATTCCTAGTGTGCGCAAGCACACATGGCCAATAAAGTTGATTCTATTCTATTACATCAATGTGTTTAAATTGTCAGTCTATTACCCTTCAATGTGTTTCCTCCAGAGGGCAAATACTTGCAGACAATATTAATTACCCTATGGTCCAGATACAATGTGCTGTATATACAGTGTAGGGTCCTTTGGATACATGCTACATTTGAGGCTTTACTGTTCAAAAAGTTCACCAAATTATTTAATATTTTCTGTCCTGGCAGATGTATACCTGGTGCACTTGTAGCAGATGGGTTCTTCAGAACACTAACTGAAAAGTTGGCATCGCTGCCTCACTACACCACCGAAAAGTAAAAGGCATTCAAGCTATAGGTCTGAATGGGTCACATACTATTAGTGGGTCAGGCCAGTTCCTGGTGATAGATACAAAGCAAACTGCAGAATTTGTCATCAAGCGGTCACAGTTATACATGGAGGGATGGCTGGCCTCCAACAGCATTCTGCTGCTGTTGCCCATGGATGTGCTGCTAAAGACAGAGAATGAAATCGCACATTTCCTCATAGCTCCCATCAAGCAGACCTGGTAAATTGTTCAATTAGTATAATGGTTTATTGCCGATGTAAACTAGGCTTTATTCTAGTTTACATGTTCCTATATTATATATTCAGAAAGGACTAGCACAGTGGCTTTCAAAATTCTTTGAATAACAACGCCCTAGAGTTTTTTTCTCCATGGCATCCACAAGCCCCAAAAAATTTTTTAAAAAATCACGGCAAAAAATATTAAATGAAGTAAATTATGCTCATATGTCATCCTTAAGTTGCACAGAAACATATAATTTGATTGTGATGGTTTACTTTCAGATCATTTAAACACCATGTTCTTAATAATAATTAAATAGTTACGTCCCAGGAGATGTACGTTCTGTGTCGCACCCCAAACTGTGTTACGTCCCTGGGGATCTATTTAGTGCCTAATTGGGTAGGACTCACAAGCCAGCACTGTATAGAAGGTTCAGGACATTCCCTGAAACTGCAGGGAAATACAGTATGTTTAGTGGAAATCTGAGGAAAAATTACTTCCCAGAAAGGTAAGTGGACAAGTGGAATAGCCCCCAATCAAAAAAGCTAGATGCCAAGACAGTAGAGAAATTTAAACATGCATGAGATAGACATAAGGATATCCTAACAAAGAAATAACGATCACACAGGGTTTGAGGTAACCCATAAAACCAAATGGTAAAAAAAGGGGCAGACTAGATGGGCCAAATGGTTCTTAACTGCTGTCAAATTCTATGTTTCTATGTTCCCCTCTGTATCAAGGGAGTATGTACATTTAACTGCAATTTGCTGAGAATATATGCTACATTACAAACTTGCAGAAAGTCTCTTGATGATGGGCTGCAAGCTTAAATATTGTGATCAAAATATAAGTCCTCACGGGTTTTATTTGCTCCATTTAGATGTGCAGTATATTATTGTTACTGGGGATTTTTTTTCTGGTATATATACGTATAAGGCATTAATATTGCCACATACTGGTACCATGTACAATATGGTTAAACCTGTACACTAATATATTTACTAAATGCACCAACATTTGCACCCCGCTGATTTTCTATTTTACCTATCTTGAGAAACAAAAGTCATTGTGTAAATCACTTGTTTTCCCCTATTTTCCAACAGATAAGGATAAAGACCGTGCCCACGGGAAGATGCAGACAGAGAGACTGAGTGGCCCCGAAGCTCAAGTATCCAACTTGTTGAGAGTTTTGTGCAGATATTTGATTACATAACAATAAAGCAGCTTACCCCGCAATCCTTAACACTGCTACTAAAATAGCAGTAATATGTAATGGAACTGAGCTAGCCAACTGTGCATGCTGAACCTGAGTTCACACATAAGCACGGTCAAAGGTCTTGCAATGCAGAGGTGCCAGAGTGATGCTTTTGGATCCTTCTTCACAACTGCAGACCTCATTTCATAGGAAAGCGCGTGCCTCCGGAAACCAATCTGAAGATGATGTTAGTTCCCCCAGGCAACTGAAGCACTCTGTATTATATGGAGGACACTCTAATGGTGCAACACACAGATTGTCACGCCTGAGGTCTGTTTTTGTTTATCAGCTGGTATGTAGGTGAAAGATGGGTTCCCTTAGGAACTTAACCCACATGTGTGGGTAACCTCAGGTGGGACACCAGAGTCCGGAGCCTGATGGTATGACCAATGATGGAGGAAACTGGAAGTAAACTATAATTGAATTTATGGAAAGAGTAAGACAGGTGGAATACTGTAATAACGGTTAAGAGTCTTTGACTCCTCAGAATAGGAATCAGTAATGACCGAGAAGAGTCTTATCCAGAATGGAACCAGTACTGATTGAGGAATCAGCTGGGGACCACTGATGATGGGTCTGGTAGAAGAGGTGAGTATATCCTGGGAAGAATATGCTGGTAAGTCGGGTACCAATAACACAGGTACATATGGAGTACACCTGATGATGACAGTTACAAAAAAAAAATCGATGGCAGATGGTATTGAGATGACTCTCTGAAGGATGTGTGGCAAAGAGGAGATGGTACTTGCAGCAATGAACTGTGCAGGACTGCAGCAGTGAGGGTTAAAAAAAGACAATGTAGCCGATGTTAGTTATCGATGTTTGCTCCTGATGTTAGATGATCAATGTTACCAATGCTGGTGATCGATGATAGAGATCGGAGCTAGTGATTTGAGTAATCGGTGCAAACGATCGATGTTAGGGACCAATGTTATTGATGTTTGAGATTGATGGTGTGGAGTGGACTGACAACTTGCAAAAGGTATATGGCTATACCAATAGGGCTCAGCTGGAACAGAGTAGAACCTCCAGGGAACACTGAAGGAAGTTGTGTGCAAGATGGAAAAGCACACACAGAGACAGCAATAAATCCTGGGAGCGAACCTGAAGATGCAGCTACTCTGGACACATCATTGTACTTGCGATTTGCCTAGTCTCAACCCAGAATCCTGATAGGGCCTGCTGTAAGTGGACAGGCTGGAGTATGTGATGTCAGTATCAGCAATGACGGGATTGGCTGTGACTGATCATGTTACTGCATCCAAGATGGCCACGCCCATACCAGGGGATTGGAGAGCACTCTGGGTTGCATAAGACATAGCTGCGGCCTGCAGCAATAGCGGAGAGGAGATCTGTGGAACACAGGGCGAGGCAGCAGCTAGTTATGCATGAGGAAGCACTACAGTAATAGAGTGAGCGCTACAGTAATGGACTGCGGTTGCACCGGCCAGACAGACCGCAGCATGTGAGCCAGACATCACCTTCCTGGGAGTACAGCACAGAGCAAGGCTGGAGAGACGCTTGAGAGGTAGGAAAGGGTTTCTTACACTCTGATTCATGACACACACATCACTGGTTACACCTCCTGTGGTGGCACACCATAGGCCCCATGTGGGCCCTAATCTTGCAATAAGCAGAACATAATACTGCTTTGGCTACTCAGTTATTCTTTCATATTTCCTAAAACGTACAGTTTAGGATTAGAGCTATTATACAATCCACCAATGTTCAATTAATGGGGGTTGAAGAGTAATTACCGGCATGTGAGCCTAGTGTAACTGGACTCTTTGCTACAGATGCCCACAAAAATAAAACAATAAAATGATAGCTAATGAATGTTTATTTATAACAAAAGCCAAGAGAGTGTTGCAGCTTAGCAGATGTTTGCAAGCTGAGCCGGCCAAGAAAGAAATCTAGAATCTACACGAGACAAACGTAATTGCACACGCATCACTATGGACTGGGAAACCACAAGGCTCCATTTTCAAGCCTTCATACATGTGAACACATTCCCTCCTTGCAAACCAACTTCTCTTGTGATACGTTTCATTTTGTAATCACAAAGCATCCGTCCTTCTACATCAGCAAGCAGATACAGTTACTTTATAACATCTGCTGTGCTGCTTACGCTGAAGTCTAGTTAGCGAGCTGCAACATGTATACAGAATTATGCGGTTCTAGAAATCATTCATTTTAGTCTCAAGAGATCATGCAATAACTGCATCATAAATTTAATTTCTACAAACTTGATATTGATACAGTTGTTGTGTCTCCAACTACTGCTGAGGCCACATATTCTCAAGACCCCAAACAATTAATGGTTTCCATGTGTCAGAGTAATAAGTACACCTGTGTGCCTGCTAGGTAAACTGAAAACCTAAACACCCAAAGAGACAAGAAGTATCTTCAAGGGTGCACTGAGGACCAAATAATTTCAAGCATAAAAATTAACTTTTAATGTTATTCTTGTAAAAAGGTCTCATATAACAAGGAGACCTGATATCCTTGATGTGGTGAAATATTAAAAGATAGAATTGTGAATAAAGAGCAGAAAATATACATGAAATTATTAAAAAGAAGAAAGAGAGAAATACGAATGTGTGTATAAGAGTTTGTCCAATATTTTTCACATAAATAGTATTACAGCATGAGTCTCAATCGATTATTGTCTAATTGTCTTTAGTAAGTTTCAATTTCCTTTTTCCATAAAATTTATGGCTATGTGACATGGTAGAGCATATTATATTCAGTGGGCGTTATATTTAATGGATAAAACAGATTTTCTCAGCGTCCAATCATTAGAATTAGCCCTTCAAGTTCACCTCAGTGTGCTAGCTAAAATGATTCTAAATGAAGTTGCACCGTGTATCTGCGTATTCAATATGAGTATGACCAATCCAGCCCATTTGAGGGGGAGTGCTTTTTCCAAAATAGAGACAGTAGGTACTTCTGTCCAATGTTAGGCTGTGTACCCACAGTCCCTCTGTTTCGCGTTATATACCAACTGGGTTGTCACTTATGGTTCTCCAGAAAAATTACATATAGTATCCGTATTTCAGCAGTTTAACCGCCGGATCTTATAGATAAGGGGGCGTTTGCGCATATATAATAGGATATATTTATACCCATAGTTTTCACCTTATAACTCTGGGTCTGATGTTGTCTCTACATACCCATGAAGGGTTTATAACCTGTGTAATAAGCGGTATCACCGCCAGGATTATTATCTTTTTATAACCATCAGCCTTAAATGCAGTTATGTTAGTATTAATATGTTGGTACGCTGCACCCTCATAAATGGTATGGACACCCTTATTTATAACCCGTTATTAAGCGGTTTACCGCCAGGTCTGGCGTTTATAGTCGCTTATACACACATTTGTATTTCTCTCTTCTTTTTAATATTTCACATATATTTTCATCTCTTCATCTCTTTAATATTTCACCACATCAAGGATATCAGGTCTCCTTGTTATATGAGACCTTTTTACAAGAATAACATTAAAAGTCAATTTTTATGCTTGAAATTATTTGGTCAGTGCACCCTTGAAGATACTTCTTGTCTCTTTGGGTGTTTGTCTGTATTTAAGTAGTGGGTAGCACCCCCCCTGACCTATTTTTGGGAAGAAAATTCTCTCCCATATATAGGAAAACTTTTTTGGGGAAGAGGATCAACATTGAAATAATACTGGTGCGGGAATTCTTCTTTGCGTGTCTAAACTGAAAACCTCCCTGGGGTCCTTAGGATTGAATCGGATAAACACTAGCCTAGGCCAACTTAAAACCTAAAGATCTATGGGGGGAATTCAGTTATTCCCAGCTGGAGCTAATGGCACACACGCTCCCCCCAAATGCTTTGGCATGCCTGCATTTTTCTTCGCACTCCCACTAAACGGCCGTTTACCACCTTCAGATGCCTACTTCCTGTCAATCACCTTGTGAATGGCTAGCGAATGAAAAAGGTAGCAATATTTCTTCGCTAGCAGGTGCTGCACAGGCGTACCAAGGGCCAGATGCATGCGCGGTGTATCCAAATCACACAGCAGTGATCAGGTCTGAATCGGGACCAAAATCCCTGCTATCGGGGACAATTCAATGATCCCCTGGCGATCAATTAGCCTTAATTTACTATAGCTCTTAAAATTCTTCCCCTGTGTATATAAATACGTATTACATTGGCATTTTTTCCTATCATATTTTCTTACATCATTAAATCCAAATAAATTTGGGAATATTTTCATTTTAAAATTGTAGATTTCAAACTATAAAAAAAATAAATAAAAGGTACTTATGTAATATCTAGGCGCCCGATTTTTTCATCGCATCGCATGCAATATAGTGGCATACAATTCATGAGATGCGATTTTTCATTGTAAAGACCCTATTTTTATTTGTATAGTCACCCATGGGTGATTTCATACCCCCACTATCCAACTACGCATGGAGTTTATTTTATATAGTTGGGCGAGCGCAGCGAGCCACCGAGCCCAAAGCGTGGCGAGCGGACGCAAAATACATTTAAAGTAATCCGCGTGCGCTCGCCACACTATATAAAATCAACTCCATGCGTAGTTGGATAGTAGGGGTATGAAATCACCCATGGATGACTATACAATTAAAAATCGGGTCTTTACAATGAAAAATCACATCGCATGCCTTATGTAGTGGCATGCAATGAAAAAAATCGGGCACCCAGATAATACATAAGTACCAAATAAAATTGGATGGAGGAAGATATAGACTAATCATTAGAAAGAGACCCTGCTGCAGTCAACAACAGACCATAGTGTACACCACAGGTCTTCAACCTGTGGCCCTCCAGATGTTGTGGAACTACATGTCCCAGCATGCCCTGACAGTTTTGGCATGCTCTTATTGGAAAAAATGTAGCAATGCATGCTGGAACATGTAGTTTCACAACATCTGGAGGGCCATAGGTTGAAGACCCATGGTGTACACGGTCGCCATCCTGTACCTCCGGCGGACTCTATTGCATATGCCACCTAGTATTTGGATAATCATTTATTTTGAAGCTGGACAATGACCTGAAGCCTATAGTATCACAATGGTCCAGGGGCGGAATTCTCTGAGGCAATTCAGCCGCCTGCTTCTGTGCTCCTAACCCTGAAAGTGCACATGCAAGTACAGCTTGGGTTCACAGTGGCATTCAAGTGTGACCGCTGCGCTTCCACTGGAGCTCTGCGGCACACCCAGTGCTGCAGAGATAATTAGCTCTATCCCAGGAGCTCTGCTACCACCTGCAATACGAGACAGGCACCACACAGCCTGCAGTGCAGCAAGCAATGACACACCAGCCGCTGCCACTGAATCATGAGATGGGATTCCCCAGTGAATGCTGGTTCTCCATGCCGCAATCCACTGAATCTTGTGCATCTGACCCCGACTCACTGGCCTTGTTCCTTCAGTACACAACAATAAATAATTACCAATATTATCAATGGTTAATAAATGGTAGTCTTTACCATATACAATGTAATTAAATTTAAAATACTATTTAAGTTCAATTAAACACAAAGGTTGTGTTCACGTAACAGTGAAACATTGTTTCTTACTGCAATCCAAACTTAAATATAAGATATGTAATAGACACACACGGCTGCTACTTAATAAATTCTGTAGCCACACAAATGATTTCAGTACTACCAATTAGAGAGGCCACAGTGACATTTTTCATTATCCCTATGGCTTCTGGTTACATTAGGTGTTAAGCAGGAGATACACCCCCAGACAGGTGTCTATGCATCCAGGTCTACTTCAGTCACAAGTACATCGAACATAACTACCCCTGCAAATGCTTTCTCAACCCTTGCCTTCCTGGTTCTGCCCCTCGATGCCCCTGGATTTGTACCAAAAGGTTCCTATAGGAGGTGCAGTATGTATACTTTATTTTCTTGAAAATAGAATGGATACATATCCGGTGTGTATATCATTGGGATTTATGGAGAGAAAGATGGGGTGCTTCTTGGTCTCTGCTGCCTTTCTTATGCCACTGGATCAATCCCTTTGATCCCAGAAAGATACAATAGATAGGTTGGTGAAGGGGTACATAGACAGGGCGCTGAGAAGGTGGATATGATGTATAGTTATCTTTTGGAAAGACCTTTACTTCCCGGATAGTCCCTCTCTCCAGTATGTGATGGTAGAGTTTCCAAATATGAAAAAGATGAATATTTGCAACGAAAGTATTGTTTTTATGCAATAAATAACTATTGGTATTCGTAACTAACTTACACATAAGTGTAGTCAGGGACACCTAAAGGTTTTGTTAAGGGCGCGTACCCATACTCACAATGAAAATGGTTTATAGACTACTCAAATGGTATCTTTGCACATATTTTGGCATGTATAAAAAAGTTATATTCATTCAGGCAAAATGTGCATTTTTGCCTGAATAAACATAACTTTTTTTTATTAAACATGACGAAATCTGTGTAAAGGTACCTATTGGGGAGTCTATACACTGTTAACATTGTGAGTATGGGTAGCAGACATTTATGGTAAGATTCGTTACATCCGCTTGTATTTTATTTTGTTAACTATCCACATCAAAGCATGTTTAATAAGCTTTCCATATTACACTGTTTAAAATAACACCTATTCACCATCTAAACAAAAAGGGAAATGAAATATATGAAGACATTTTTGCCCTGTTGGCAATGGCTGCTTAAGAAGCAGGCTCACTAGGCTTTATCAAGGACACCGAACAATTGGCAGAACAATGCATTCAATGATTTCTTGCAGGAAAGAAACAAGTAATTAGCAAAAGTGGAAGAAAAAACTGGGAAGAAGTGGAAAAGCTGACTGTTCAATCAAAGATATGAACGTGCCAACAGGTCTATCTGAAAACACAGTTAAACCATTTGCAGGCTGCCAGACAGAACTTGGAATACTCTGCATCTTCTGTGTTATTTCACAGATGCCAAGTAGAAAAGCGGAGAAAAAAAGGAAGTTATTCCCAGGGGTTCTCAGGTGATTATTGGTTAAAAGCAGGGTCATTGTGTTTCATCAGTGTATACAGTGTATACATTATGTCCATATCTGTGACTTTTGACATTAACAGACCTACAATTGTCAAGTGTATGTTTAGACTAGTGGTTGTTCTGTATTACAAGCAATTTAGATTTTAGAGAGATGGTGGCAGCTAATGCCTTAAGAGTCATTTTTCGATGTTCTGCACTATATATGTATACTGGTGAGGAAGATATAAAGCCACACTGTGAAGACTAGGAACAGGTCACCCTCACATCTGCTTAACATGACAACAGGTAAAGGGGTAAAAAAGTAGTTGTAGATTTAAAGCTGTATCCAACATATTTGTGGCCAAACGTAATAGCCTCCGAGTTAGGTGGCTGTGCAGGATGCCAGCCGAAACTGGGCAAAATTATGCCTTGTAAATGATTGCCCCTTTTAAAAAAATCCGCCGCAGCTACATTTGCCCATTGGTCTTGTCCCCTTTACCATCCATCCTGTAACTGCCGACTAATACTTGCCTACCCACCCAGAATGGCCGAGAGGCTCAGAAAATCGGGTCCACCGCTCGCCCCTCCTCCCCTTGGGACAGTGGTCAAGTCTCCTGCATTGCCCCCCGCTGCAACAAATACAGTTTTTTTTAGGCAAAGAGGGGCGGGGCTAAAATAATGGAAATCGTGTAATTTGGCATCATTTTAGAACCTCCCCAATCCATGGACCCGCAAATTGCTGCATTTGACTGGCATGGTGTGGGGCCTTGCCTAACTCCCCCCCCCCCCCCCAAAAAAAAAAAAAGATGCAGTATCTGGTCTTCTGTCCAGGCATCTCCCAGAGGTTTGGGGGGGGGGGGGGGGGGGGAGTAGGCAAGTATACGCACATTCCAGGGGGAATTCACTTGCCAGTGGTAAATGTGAAAAACCTGCAGCAACCCTGAGGACTAATTAAGAAATTGAAAGTTTCCAATTTCCTTAAACTATACAGTAATTACTCACCTTCCGAAGCTGAAAATTGAGCAAACCTGGTTGTTGGGAGCACACATATCCGACAATACTATTGCAAGGATCTTTTTCTCTAAACCTCGCTCCCAGTTGAATTCCCCTCGAGGTCAGGGTTATTTTTCAGTAAAAAATAGATTTCCACTGGATGAACCTAACAAGTGCTATCAATAGATTGCTAAAAAAAGTAAAAAATTGTTACCACGCCATTTGCCACATGTGACTTCTGTAGTGATTGGCATGATCCCATCACCATGCATGTGCTTCTAACTCGCATCTAATATTGCAGCGTGGCAATTCCACAACGCAGGTGCAGTGTGTTTGAACCTTCGACCATTCCTGTGATCATTCCTATGATTGAATACCAAAACAGAGCTGTCTCTGAGTGTGCATAATTATACTCCAGACATGTGGATAGTGGTAGATGCTCAATTAGCTTAGTAATACCACTCAGGTGCATGAGAGACAGGGGTTAATACTGAGTAAGTAAAAAATACATGGTTTCCCCCAGCTCAATGAATGCTATTAGTAACCAGTCTTGAACACTACATAATAGAATTCAGAGATATTGGTTATATATATTTGCGCAAATGTATGATAAGCTCCCAAGACATTATCAAGGCTTCTCTGAATATTGGGGGTCCCTTTACATTGAAAGTGTTCTTGAATTAGTGTGTACCTAGCTTAACAGCTACATTTGCTGTGTCGTCCCAGGATCATATCAGTGAGACATAGTGAATGCAAACTCTTTAAAGTGGAGGATGATATATAAAAAAAAAATTTTTATAAGCCTGATGTTAATCACTGCGTCTGTAGTGGGTTCCAAGCTTAGAGAAGTCCAGTCTGTTTTGTCATCCTCCCAGTGAGGTGAAAAGTGTACTTAATAAACAGGAAATGTGAGGCTTCTAACATATCAGCGGTCAGACAGACCTGTCTAGGGAACGCAGTGAGCACAGATGAGTCTCACATGTCGCTGTCTGGCTTCTCCTACAAACATCAGTCCTATTAAGCAGTGATTGCTAATGTGCAGTAGATGCTCTCAGTGAACTTAGTCACCTAATACTGAAACATGTACTAGCCTAATCAGTAACAAAGGGAACAAAGAGCAATCCACAAAGCTATAGAAATAATATTTTATACTATTTATTTTATTAACCGTTTTTTATATAGCGCACACATATTCCTCAGCACTTTACAGATAATATTTGAACACTCACATCAGTCCCTGCCCCATTGGGGCTTACAATCTATAGTCCCTACCCACATGCACACACACAGACATTCTAGGGTTAACAGTTGGGAGCCAATTAACCTACCAGTATATTTTTGGATTGTGGGTGGAAACCGAAGTACCTGGAGTAAACCCATGCAAGCACGGGGAGAAAATATAAACTCTGCACAGTTAGGGCCATGGTGCGAATCGAACCCATGACTTCAGTGCTGTGAGGCAGTAATGCTAACCATTACACCTTTAATATGCCCCCATATTAGTAAAGAACAGCTTGTAAACTGTATAATATTGCTTCTAAGTTTTAATATGACATTAATGTAAATTGATCTCAACCTGTTGTTATATAAATGTTACTTTTGTTTGTCTAGAACATATTTCTTTTACACGTTGTAAAAAGTATTTGAACTTTAACGTTAGTAACTGTTGCTGCTTCTGTAGCAGCAGAGCCGGGACTTCAGTCCAGCATTTCTTGTACCTGCTGATCAGTCCCACACATTAGCTTGGGGGTAATTCTCTTCACAGAATTGCTTCACCTCATTGCGGAGCCTCATTATTTCCGGTGGGTCAAAATGACTCAGTCTTTCCAAGATGTGAATAAACTCATGTTTCAGTAATTGTTAAATTCATTATTGTGATACATTCATAATTATCTTGCTTCATGAACCAAGTTTATTAAGTGTCAGCTCACCGACATCCACCTCTTCATTTGCTTGTACAATCCAAAAATGTAATCTTTCCTCAATTGAACATAAATAATTAGAGTCCTACAAATTACAAGGCTCCGAAAGTATGATACCTCGACCACCAGGCTTAATACGTGTGATGAGGTTCTGTAGTCGGAATGCAGGGTTTCGTGTTCTTGAAATATGAAGTCTCTTATTATGCCATAAATTCCACTTTGCCTCATCTCCACAGAGAATTCTTGCTTTAAAAAGCCTTCTAGATTATCAATGTGGTCTTTGGGAAATTTTAGATGAAGGACAATGAGCTGAAGTTTCCTCCTTAGTGTCCTCACGTGTACAGCATTTTCCTTATGGTTATCTCATGAAGGTTCTCATGAGACATAATGGTTTCTCTGATCTGCTAAATTACAGTACAGTTTGCTCTTGGAGTGATATTTCTTGTATGATCAATGGGGGTTAAAAGTGAAAACAACACATTGTACTTTACTGTAATTTATTAAGTTACTTATATAGCGCCAGTGGTGGATCGGCAATAGACCCAACAGAGAAGATTCCCAGTGAACCGATGTGCCTACCGAGTTGCCTGTAGCAGGGAGAGGATAAAGGATGACAGACCTGGTGGTGTGGTTGTGTTAGGCGGTAACAGAGGGCAAGCTGTTGTGTGGGGGTGTTATGGGGTATAAGGTGGCAGGCTGGTAATGTTATGTAAAGGGGGCCACTTTAAAATTCCTAATCTGCCCATGAGACCAGGAAAAGGCATTGTAGTGGAATTAGCATAAAGTTGCAGACAACTGCAGGAATAGGACGGCTGCAACTTTGCCCAACTCAAAATCAGGCTATATGAGGAGGGATTCCGCCCCTTCAGCAGACCCAACCTCCAAGAGGTTCACAGCCAGAAAACCTGGGCTTTTTTTTTCATCCCAATCTGCCACTGTAGAACGCCAGTACAGGTAAATCAAGACTGGATAAGAACAGAGAAAGAGGTACATACATACGAGGCTGATACACAAGAATAAGTGCTACATATTGCATGTAGATCCAGCAGTGATTCTTAGTGTGCGGTTATATTCCTGATTCACAGAAATGTTGGGCAGGGATGTGAAAGCAAAGATAAAATATGTAAAGTTATGTGTGGATTGTATAGAAGTTATGTATTTGGTAGGCTAGCTTATGGCAGGGTTGCCTACCTGGTGACCCTCCCGGCCACCCGGAAAGGTGGGCAATCCTCCCGGATTCTGGGGGACCCCCACTCCCCCCCCCCCGTTTGTGGCTTCCCCCACCCCGGCCGCAGCGTTTAAACTACCTTTTCTGACGATCTCCAGGGAGGGGCCAAAGTGTCAATCTCGCCGATTAGCCCCGCCCCCTCAGCGGAGATCATCAAATGTAGGCACTTTCCTTCATGGGGGCGTGACTTAATGATGTCACGTTTAAGCCCCGCCCCCCGAACGCCTGCTGAAAGTTTCCTCTCCGGGAGCAGCTTTCTAAAGTCGGCAACCCTGGCTTATGGAGGTCTTAACAGAGTTCAGTGCTGGGTCTCCTGCTCCCACTGCTGCTTTGCACCATTAATTTATCCCCCCCCAAAAAACTGGAAATAAAATGGAAACAGTGCAGGGGACTGCATGCTGGGGCTTACTCAGACTGCAGTCACAGAGGGACTAAACTTTGATGTGATCAGTTTTTAGCAATCTCAAATGCAGGCAGGGGGTAGTATGCACCTCCTCATACATTTGCATTGCTTAATGATTGCATATTCTAAGCTGCTGCAAGCATCTTGGCATAGTCAATACAACCTGAATCAAGCCCAAGTGTGGTGCCCCGCCCCAATGCCAACCAAAGAGAACTTCCCTACGGCGCCGATCACACTCTGTGGCAGCACACAATAGACCCTTTCTAAATTTCAGCTCCAGGCCCATGTGGTCCTTAAACTTGCACTGTTGAACACCAAAGCGTAGGATATGACCTGAGATTTTGAACACTGTTCCAAATCATAACTAACCCGTTTCACACCATGGTGCCAACCCTGGTTATTCCCTTGCCAACACCATTCACACTGCTTGGAGATAACATCTTCTAGCACCAGGAATCTAGAACTCCCCATGCTTTAAATGCGACCCGGGACACCCAACCCAGGTATCCATTTACATTGCATTTTAGCCCAGGTAGCTCCCAAGTTAAAGACTGCTCGCTACCTGGGTTGAATTACCAGGTCAGTCAAAAAAAATAATTCTCTGCGACCCTTCTACACTTAAGGGCTTTATTTGGGCGGTGTGAAATGGGCATTATACTTCTTTTTATCCAAAAACTGGGACCTCGGTTATTCCCTCATGAACACCACATTATGTGTGCATATTTCTGTTCCATCAGCGCTTCGATCTCAAAGCGCCGGTGATACGGCTCTCCCTATGCTTTTATAATATAGTCACCCAGTTACACTGCGCTGTTACGAAGGTCCTTCCTTGTTACGACTCTGGTTGCTCCAGGGGTCTGATTCCCTAGCCCTTTTCGAGCCATGACTCTGGGCGCAGCAGGCGATACTTCCCCACCTGCCAAGGTTGTGTGGTATGCATCTGACAAAAGGAAATTCAACAATTGAACAAAATGTCCAATTAGCCTTAGTGCAAATATTGCAACAAATACATAGGTCAACCCTACTCACACCAACATAAGTGAATACTAGCTTTGTTGATACAAAGCAAGGCCAGACAAACACCAACAATAAATAATTACAAATGTATCATCCGAGGGAATTTTGGGATGAAATTAGAAATGGCAATCAGATAAAAAATAACATATAATCTGTGATGCCAGCCATAATGGACGCAAACTTCTTTTCCCACATTATTGTTATACATTTTCCACATAAAACATCTAAAAGGGTATTTTTATAAATAACTGTCCTTTCTGACAATAGAGGGTCCATTCATGACCCAAACTGAGAACACCTCCTTTATAGGCACATCTTAACTTGAATATCCAGCACTCTTTGCTTACAAGTGAGCGATTCTTTACAATCCCAGCATGCCGCAGAAGAAGAATGTCCCAAGTTGGACATAAGCCTTAGAATCCATAAATCATGAAGAGAAAACACAGCCTTCATACACACAACTCCGAAAACCTTTTCAACTGTCAGGATTAACACTGGAAGTACGGGATTTAATTGCATGTAACACTAGCCCTGATGGACTCAGCCTCCTTCTGGAAATACTTTGCATTACGCATTCAGCTGAGACCCCCTGCATCTTGCTAAAAATGCCAGTAATGCACAGTGCAAAACACACAGCAAGTGAAGTGACTTGTCAACTGGACTATCAGTAAGTAAAACATTTCAATTGCACTTCGAGAAAGAATATTGGTAAAATTAAAGGTACCATTAGATCTGCAAAGAATAAAATGAGCATATACGAACTAACTGCTTCAGATATTTTGTGGGGCTCTTGAAATCCAGGCTCCTGGTTGTCATAATAATGTTTACTGCCGTTGATGGTGTGTTACTGTGGTCGTAATAATCTAACGATACTTATTAAAGGTCTTTCGTAAATAACACTCAAAAAAAGGTTTTAGGTAATTTCATATATATAACTTTATTTTGAAGAAGAGTGTACATGCAATGTTCAAGTTATGTTAAATAGCAAGATAATTATCTTTCAAATGCAATTGATTGTTGTACTATTGGAAAATTTTGTAATGTTTTGAAAACAACTTTTGATGATATTGTCATGGATATATAATGCAATGCACAATAAAAGATGTTTAAAATGAGCATATACATGTAAATATTGGAGCAGTGATCTTTTTTTCACAGTTTAAGACAGTTTTAGCATCTCACAAAAACTGATTGTACCATAGGCTCCTCTACATACAGTACACTTACAACCAGGGCTATTTTTCAGCAGGCTCCAGCAGGAACTGAAGCCCTTATTCTAGTTCACTCTGACAAAATATTTCTTAGATGGACAAAACCATGTGCACTGCAGGTGAGGCAGGTGTAAAACCCCACCCAAATCTAATTATCTCTGCACAAGTAACACCTGCCTCACCTGCAGTGCACATGGTTTTGTCCATCTAAGAAATATTTTGTCAGAGTGAACTAGAATAAGGGCCTCAGTTCCTGCTGGAGCCTGCTGAAAAATAGCCCTGCTTACAACATATTCATGGGTTGGTTAATATATTATGTAACTATTTCACATGATATTCTCTTAATCTTCTTAATGGAAGTATTAGTTCAAAAATTAACCTGGCCCATAGTTTCATAGTTTACATTGTGATACAATGAACATGGTCCAAGATTAAAATGAATGAACAGTATAAAGTATTAAAACACAAAAAGAAGAAACAGCCCCAAAGCGCAAATATAATTTCCTGCAGCCAAACATTAAAATGAGGCTCCAATAGACGAGTCAATGGTTGAGTGATTTTGAGGGATAAAACTATAGGATACCAGAAGTGTATCCCCTTCTGGTATCCTATAGTTTTATCCCTCAGAATCACTCATAAATATCCAAAGTGACCATTTCCCCTTTTTCATCCCATTATATGAGCATCTACCCAGAGAGATTGCTGATAAGGACACCAGTATAAAGTTATACATTGTAACAGCAGCCATTTGCTTGGCTTGGACATATAACTGTAAAAGTTCCTTCTAAGAAAAGTGATGAAAGAGAAAATGAGTGGTGCGCTATCAACAGCAGCTAGCACTGGGTTGTCAAGCCCAAATATTTTAGGATTAACAAAAAGGGGGTGTGCCAGCGCTGTCTGGTCTTCAATTATGAAGACCAGACGGTTTCTCAAAAATAATTAAACAATTTTTATACACATAAAAACAATCATAAAAAAACATTACCTAAAATAAATGCTAATGAGCACAGAAAGATTTTTTGCAAATGTAAAAATCTTGCAATACGGAGCTCCACATGTGTGGCTATCTTGTTGAATGAAAATGAGGTTTATATTACCATCTGATGTTGTCTGGTGTTAGTGGCTGTGTACACCAGAGGGGGAGTGATGATGAAGTCCCAAATAAAGTTCCCTTGCTGGGATAGGGCTGTTCTCCCTATTTGGCGTCTTCTCCTTTAGGCAGGAAATTTAGGCTGTTTTTTTAGCCTTTTAAAACAGGTAGAGCTGCAGCGTGAAAGCTCCAGGATGCTTTACCCGTTTAACAAATACCGGTATTTGTTAAACGGTTAAAAAGCAGTGTCCTACACGTTTCAGAGCCCTTTTTAGGGCAGTGTGAACGGCTCTATTTCTATGGCTTGAAACGTGTTCCTTGGGGGTTAAACAGGTTGAATGTGAATGGTTCTTAAATGCTATTTAAAACAGTTTTCACCTGCAAAGTGAAAGGGGTTTAGTGGCTCAGACCCGTTTTAAATATCGTTTCGAAATGCCGGGTCTTAAATGTTTAGGCAATGTGAAAGCAGCATTAGATTTGAGTGGAGTATGTTCAAACTGAAACCTAAATTGCAGTGTAAAAATAAATCACAGTATTTACCCTGCACAGGAGCAAAATAACTCCTCCCAAATCTAACTCTCTCTGCACATGTTACGTTTGCCCCACCTGCAGTGCAACATTTTTTTTTCCCCATTTGAGAAAAATGTGCTTTGCAATCAAGTCTGAATTAGGCCTAAAGTACTAAACTTATTGTGTGCATCTCAATTCTGTGAATAGTCCATTGCCATAGTTAACTTGACGTGCAGTGCATCATGGTTTTGTCCATTTGAGAAAAAAGTGCTTTGCGAACAAGTCTGAATTAGGGTTATTGTGTCAGCAGAGGGGTAAGTCAAACTGAAAATGCAGACATGTAAGTGTTGGGTACATAAATATTTACCAATGTAAGTGGCTCCTCATATCTCTAAATAGAGGGCCAAATGTAATAGGGTGTGAGAATCAAAGAGATTTTTGGGAGTGTTTTCCTATTTTTTTAAAACGGCAATTATCTACAATGAAAAACCAGGTTGATTTTGCCTTGTAATTGATGCTTTAAAAAAATGGGAAAACTCGCCCAAAATCTCTCACTTTTTGATTCTCCCACCCTATTACATTTGTCCCCTAGAATCAAGACCATTAGCATATACCACTAAATTCAAAATGGCATTACGTTAATCTATGTGGAACACTATGAATATAATATACGTTATATCCAAAAATATACTGTTTGGTTCACTGGCTCTCAACAATATTAACCCTAGAATGAGTGTGCATGTACATGTGGTAGGGAATATAGATTGTAAGCTCCACTGGGACAGGGACTGATGCGATTGTTCAACTATTCTCTGTAAAGTGCTGCGGAATATGTGTGCGCTATATAAGAAACTGGTATTAAATATATACACAGACGCATACATATACATACACAAGTTAACAGCCATTAAAATGACAAATAATCATAACAGTAATGTCCGCACCAGCGCCTGAATGGAGCAACATATGAATTACTTTTTGGATGCCATCTAGTGGCCAACAGCATGTGCAACACTTCTTCCCTCAAAAGAGGTGAGGATCACCTTTCGCTTTTTATTATACTGTATAGGATATTGTATTTTTTTTTGCTAAATAAAGTATATATGATAGAAAACGTGTTGTGTGTTTATTTTGATCAACAACATTTTTAACATTTCCCATAAATGAACATGGGTCTGAAGGTGTCCATACACGGTACGATTATTGTATACAATATTGCATTGCATCAAAAAGGTTTTGCAATGAAATGAGATGAGATCTAGTACAAAAAGTGTGGGCAGCACATACTTTTTGAGCTGTGCAATGAGATGTGTGACGGGCGTGCGCATCTCAACGCACCCAGCAATTGTACCGTGTATGGGCACCTTAAGAAACCACAGGGTGGCCAAGTTATTTCATTAACTAAAACTCTTTTTCCCACCCCCACAAATACTTTAAATAGAGGTAAATCAGCTACTATTATTGGGACCCAAGGCCTTTGGTTTGTCTATTATAATCAGTCAAGGCTTCCTGGGATATTTTTCTAAAATATATACATATACAGTGTGTGTGTGTGTGTGTGTGTGTGTGTGTGTGTGTGTGTGTGTGTGTGTGTGTGTGTGTGTGTGTGTGTGTGTATACACACACACACACGCACCGTATTTACATGGTGGACCCATCACTCAGGTCTTGTCTCCACAAATAACTTGCACAGGTGCCTTCTTTTGGAAAGAATTACTCCTTCCATTATGCAGCATTAGTGAAGAAAGCGACACTCTGAGATTAAAAATAATAAATTGACGAATAAATCGGCAATGGTCTGACCCATATTCAACATGTGCAGTAGAAGTCTCCCTTCCAACTGTTCCTCCTGCAGCAAAAGGACAGAACAGCCGCAGAGGAGAGAGGACCTTTCAGCATCAGAAAAGGACCCATGTAAGTATACAGCAGAAAAATGGAGAGCGCAAGATGGGTTCAGGAGGGGAGATGGAACAAGATGATTCAGGTTCCTTTACTAGTCTCCTTCAAAAGGTCCAGTAAAATCTGCAGGGGGCCCACACCCAATCACAGCCCCTTTAATGTCTTCTTCCATAGCACTGTAAAGACAGAAATGTTCCTTCCTACCAGCAGTCTACATACAACAGGTGATGACAGGATGGAACAGTCCAGTCCTGATGACATAACCCCACCACCACTGCTGGACAAGATTTGGAAATGGGTGAGAGATAGAAAGATGACGGGGTAGGCAGACAGAGATAAGAGAAGGGAGAAGGAGGCCATCAGATAGAGATAAGGACTGGGGTTAAATATAAGAAAATAAGGAGATTAGAATAGAGATGAGAAAAAGGGGTTTAGTGTGGGGTGGTAATGATACAAGGAAGGGGATTAATGAGATATAAAAGATACAAAGAGTGAGGGTGACAGAAATTAGAGACAAGGAATTGGGGAGGTTACAGAGATGAGAACCACAAAGATGGGAGGGTTGGGTTAGGGGATAAGGGGGTGAGGGGAATAGAGATGAGAAATAGGGAGGTAGGATGACCGACATGTGGAGGAGGACAAATGAGACATTGGGCTATAGGGGGGCAAAATGAGATACAGGGAGATGAGGAAGGGATCGGATCTGATTGGGAAGTGGGATAAGGAAGATAGAGATGAGATTTCAGTACCACCAGTTTTACATGGTGTACAGGCTAAACTGCAATTGTGACACTAATGTAAGTCTGAATTGCAGCCATTCTTTTACATGAAAGTAATACTGTTAAATAAAATCCTTCACAATTGGTAATTGTTTAAGACCTTCTATGTTTGCTGTAGTCAGCTTTCAAATATTAAGGTCTGGGCTAACTCATTAAATTATTTTTCCACATATTTATACTGGTACTTGAAATGAACATACTTAATTAAGTTGCTGCAGGCACATAACAGAGTGAGGAAAGGGTTAAGTGCTCCAGCATCCCAGTGTGGGGTAGAGATTTTCACTCTCACCAGCACAGCTGATGAGATCTGGAGAGCACATGTGCAGTGTATGAGCAATGTCATAATGGATCTGACACTGTTGCAACAGAAGGATGAGACGGATCTCTGTAGTTGTGCCAGGCTGGAAACGGCATGTGTTTAAGAGATGTGTTCACTCTGCACATGCCAGAGCTGTTCCAGCCAGTGGTTTAATTGTTTACAGGCTGTACCAAGGCATTTAACTTCTGCATGTGTTTTTGATGCCCGTAGTACAAGAACATATAACCTGCTTGTGCACTGTGGACATCACACAATTACCCATATGTACTGTGGCATGTCTGACTTCAGTTATCAGTATGTTACTCAGTATAGGCATTTGCAATATATATATATATATATATATATATATATATATATATATATATATATATATATATATATATATATATATAAACACACACACACACATACAAAAAAATGCCTGCTGAAATGTTGTAGAGGTATAGTAGGTGCCTACTGGATGCGGTTAATTTAATTTTAGGATTAATACGATTAAATGGTGCTTTGGGGGTCTGTGGCCCACCAAATATGGACCCTTAACTTTATCAGTTTGCCCAGCATTGATATAAACCAAACTGTGGCCCTACAGCATACCCTCCAACATTTCAAAGGCTGAAATCAGTACAACTTCAGAAAAGAGGCGTGGTCACGGGTGAAGGGGCATGGCCACATCCCCTTTCTTATCTTTTTAATGGACAGTTTTGCTGATTTTGAATTATAATCTCTGATCACCCTCTGATCACCCTCTGATCAGGGTGCAGTCCCTACCCGATGCTGCTCCCCTCTCCCGCTTCTTCATGCTGCAGACAGTACAGGAAGTGCCTGTTTCAAGGGTAACTCTCCGGCTGCTGGTGCTCTCGACTCACACACGCAGCCGCCTGCGGGGAGTGACTGCAAGCGCTGCTTGAGCCACAGACCCAGCCCGGCCAATCAGCGACCTTGGAGTGATTGAGGGCGGCTTAGCCAGTCAGGGCCTGCAAACAGGTATATGGGAGCTGCGTGTGGCTGCTAAATTACACTGTATGGGGCGGCGGCTATTTTGTTGTAGTGTGTGAATGGGGGGAGAGAGAGAAAAACTGGTACATTCGGTACAGGGAGATTTAGCCGGTACAGACTACTAAAAAACGGTACTGTACCGGCTAAATCGGTACAGTTGGAAGGTATGCTACAGTAGTTGTGAAACTACACATGCCAGCATGCCTTGCCATAGTTTTAGCACCTAATAAAAAAACTGTGGCAAGGGACTTGTAGTTTCACAACTGGAGGCCCATAGTTTGGACATGCCTGATCTAAACCAACTTCTGGCCACTGTGAGGTAATGATACATAAATTGGAAGTTGCTCCATTCAATTATTAGGCTGAGACAGGTGCATTGAAAACACAAACATCAGTCCACAATATGACTCTCCATGTCTCTGGTCGGTCACCATTACAAAGTGCTAAAGTAAAACATACTACTGTACATCATATGGGAGTTTAGTTTCTTGTTTCATAAAGTGAGTCACAATTTTATGTCACTGGTTTCCTTTTGACTACAGTATATATAAACCTGGGATTATTTGGGGCCTTTGTAGTAATAAGCAGTGCTTATTATTACAAGTGCTTATAATTATTAACAGATCATACAGCAACAATAGACATTTTTTTTTTTTTTTTTAAGTTTATCCCATGTACTAACTGTAACTAACAGGGACAGCAGTAGTGATAACTGCTGTCCCTGCTAGATGCATCCCCATTACATCGGAGGATTCTTTCACATTGTTGAAGGACTCTTCCTATGAAACATGCACTGCGCAAACATAGGGCAAGCCAGAAACTAACTCCATTCCAGTTTATTTATTACCAGTTATTTATATAGCGCACACACATTCCGCAGCGCTTTACAGAGAATATTTGAACATCAGTCCCTGCCCCAGTGGAGCTTACAATCTATATTCCCTATAACATGTACAGTACACGCACACACATTTTTCTAGGTTTAATTTTGTTGGGAGCCAATTGACCTAGCTGTATATTTTTGGTTTGGGGGAGGATACTGGAGTACCCAGTGGAAACCCAGGAAACCATGGGGAGAATTTAGAAATTCTGCACATTTTAGGGCAATAGCGGAAACCAAAACCATGGGGTTGAGATCAGGGCTTTGTGCGGGCTAGCTTTTTTCCACGCCAAACTCATCAACCTATGTCTTTATAGTACTTGCTTTGTACAATGGGGCACAATCACGTTGGAATACAAAAGGGCTTTAACCAAACTGTTGCTACAAAATTGCAAGCATAGCATTGTCCAAAATGACTTGGTATGCTGAAGCATTAAGATTACCCTTCACTAGAGATATGGGGCCTAGCACAAACCATGAAAAAACAGCCCCATACCATTGTCCCTCCTCCACCAAACTTCATAGTTGGCATAATGCAGTCAGGCATCGACAAAATCCAGACTGCCAAACAGGGAAGCGCGATTCATCTCTGCAGTCCAGTGTCGGTGGTGCTTTACACCTATGTGTGGCATTGGACTTCGTGATGTGAGGCTTGCATGCAGCTGCTCAACCATGGGACCTCATCCCATTAAGTTCACACCGCACAGTTTTTTTGTGTTTACATTAATACCAGTTGAGGCCCTGAACTCTTCAGCTATGGAATAAATATAGCCTTGGTGGCTTTTAAACAGCATGCACCTTAGCAGAAGTTGACTCGGCTCTTTGATTTTACACAGCTGAGTTAAGGTGGCCATACATCTACAGATCGATTGTCAGATTGGTCTGGTCGGAACAAAAACCTGGTAATATCTGAATGACAGTTTTTGGCAGTTTTCCAGAATTTCAAAGCAAATGGTCAACGGTCATTTGCTCTCATCCATTACCAAAATTTTGTTCCAACCAGCCCAATCCGACAATCGATCTGTAGATGTATGGCCAGCTTTTCTGTTGTTCCTAAACCTCTTCCACTTTCTAACACTTCCTGTCACTTAAAGGTGAGCATGGAATATCCAGCAGGGATGGAATCTTACATCTTATTGCAAAAGTCCCACGCTAGAAGTCACTGAGCTCTTCAGAATGAACCATTTTGTATCACAAATGTTTGGAGACTGCATGGCTAGGTGCTAGATTTTATACACCTGTGGCAACTGGTCTGATTGAAACACCTGAATTAAATCATTAACATGCGTGGCCAAATACTCTTGTCTATATGATGTATCTAGAGCAGGCATGTCCAAACTGTGGCCCTGCTATTGTGAAACTAAACATCCCAGCATGCCTTGCCACAGTTTTAGCATTCCCTAATAGCAAAACTGTGACAAGGCATGATGGGACTTGTACTTTCACAACAGCTGGAGGGCCATAATTTGGACATGCCTGATCTACAGTAAACTTTAAGAGGCGAGTTTGTAATAATATTCCTGATTTTGCCAACATGGATTTGGGAAACATTTATTTAGCCCATACTTTCCCCTATAACTTTTCCTGTTGATATTACGGACACGATCACAATATAAGCATAGCATGCAAAAGTGTACAATAGTGTTATTACACGTAGAGATTTTACAAAAATCTCTTCACTCATATGTACCAAACTTTAATAAGTCTGACCATGTAAGTTTATGCCAACCTCAGATTGCATAAAACGCTTTAGGCATTTGGAGGCTTACTTGTAGGAGAGCTACAGTATATTATGGACCCTCTCCTGTGGAATATGCCAGAAAAGTAACTTGCAGAGATAACTCGCATGGACAGCGTTAGCGTTAACTATAATACATCTTGGGGACATTTCGATTGAAAATTAAGATATACATTGCAATACAAAATGTCAATTTCCACGATTGTCAATACATAGGCCCTTCAAACCTCCAAGTTTTGGGTGGGAAAAGGGTAGTCAGATAGTTTGTATGAAAAACGACTTTGAAACATAAAAATATGAAGTGACATAAAAAACAAACATGGTTAATCTACAAAGGTAAGAAACAATATTCACTAACAAAAGGTGGGGCACTATGTTACTATAAAATACATGTTCTCAAAGCTCTGTATAAAACATAATAAACATTTATGCAATGGTCCTTTGATTAGATTGTTATTCATCCCCAGGACGCAGGTGATTTCAATTATCCATGGAGAGTTTGAAGCTGTAGAAAATTCATTAGGTATGCACCACTATTATAAATATTGCCAAATTGTAGTGACCAGATCAGCTGAAGTGCAGCCAGATGGTTAGTAGTCCCATAGAATACATAACAAGGTTAGTCTCAATATGGGCAGATGGGGGAAGGAACTGTTTACTAGCCCAAAGGGAAAGAGGTAAATTGGCTGGGTGAGGAATCTTCTAATATGGAGTCAGCCATAAGGCACCTGTTCCCATGGAAGACTTTACAACAAGAGCTTAAAAGCAAACCAACCCAAAGCGATCACATGGAGTAACAGTAATAGCAAAATCAAAGACTGTTGTTTTGGAATATGTATAAATATGCTCTTCTGTACAGCATCATAGGGAATTCTGTCATTCTACAGAATAAGTACAAGACTGTAAAAAGTGAAATGTGGCACTTGATTGATATAAATCAATAAGGAGAAATAGAAAGACAGAGGTGGGAAGAATATGAACCTTGATAGTCTGAAAAATAGAAAGAAAACAAAAATAGTTAAAATCTTTGCTGTGGTGATTCATGCTACAGCCAGGGGCATTATGGAAAATAAGGGGTCATTTTTGATAGCACTGCTTGCACATGTGATCCCAAATAACAGAGCTCCTACATGTAGCCATACACATATATATTTTATATAATACAAATGACGTCCGGCTCTCCTTATTGGAAACAACAATTTTCTAACCTGGTGCCCTCCAGTATGGGCCAAACAGTCCTTTACACAGGTTATCGGAATCAAGCGGCACTCTCGGATTTCAAATTTCAAAAAACCTGGTTTATTGATAATTCAACATGTTTCGGACAATATCAATAATCAATCATCAACCACGTTTTTAGAATTTTGAAATCCGAGAGTGACGCCTGATTCCGATAACATTATATATATAAAAATCTATTTTTTACACACACGCAATGTAACCAAGTGCGGTGTGGCTACTTTCAGTGTGCGGAGTCGGGCGCATGAGTGCCTGGGACGGGGAGGAGCGGCATGCTAGCGGTGTACTTGCATGGGGGGGTGAGATATTTGCAGAGGTGAAGAAGAAGAGAGTGGCAGACAGTGAGCAGGGAGAGAGAGTCAGCGTGGCAGAGGAGGAGGGAGAGAGGAGGGTGTGATGGTGAGTTTAGCTTCTCCCACTGGGTGGAGTTAGGTCGCAGGTGTGGATTTTAGACAGGGGTCAGGTAAGTTTTGGGTACTTGTGAGTTATCTGGGCGCCCGATTTCTAAATCGGGTCGGATCGGGCACATCGCATCGCATCGCATGCGACCATCGGATGCGATGCGATGCGATGACCCGATTTTTCCATAGGAATCAATGTTAAAATGGACGGAGTCCATTTTAACATGGAATTCAATGGGAAAAAGGGGTCCTTTTCATACCCCTACTATCCAAGTGGGCATGGAGTTGGATATAAACCTGTGGCGAGCGTAGCGAGCCCGAAGCGTGGCGAGCGTAGCGAGCCCCGCGAGGGGACACAGAATACCGTCCCCTCGCGGGGCTCGCTTCGCTCGCCACGCTTCGGGCTCGGTGGCTCGCTACGCTCGCCACAGGTTTATATCCAACTCCATGCCCACTTGGATAGTAGGGGTATGAAAAGGACCCCTTTTTCCCATTGAATTCCATGTTAAAATGGACTCCGTCAATTTTAACATTGATTCCTATGGAAAAATCGGGTCATCGCATCCGATGGTCGCATGCGATGCGATGCGATATCGCATCGCATCGCATCTGATTGTATGCCTTAACTTAAGGCATACAATCAAAAAATCGGGTGCCCAGATAACTCATAAGTACCGTTTTGTTACCTTCCTTCTTTCCGTCACCTACCTCACCACAACCTAACCCTTTCCCATAGCATAACCTCCCCGGTAATAACTAACCTTCCTGCCCCGCATCATTTACAGTACCTATTGCAGAGCTGTAATGACCAGAGCAGAATGATTTACACTGCACAGCTATACCGGGTTATCGGGATTCACAGTGGTGCTGTGGAGTTGAGCTGCAGTTTCCCTCTCTGGCCTGGCAGGGCTTCCAGGCTGCGCATCACGTGGGAGAGACCAGCCCATGTTCCATGGAGGATGGGAGGATTGGCACTCCATTGACTGCTGTTATGAGCGCAAAAAGAGTGACGGGCAAGCAGGGGCTGGAGGAAGCGGCCCTCTGGCATAGTGTGTGCTTCCAACAGAGGCTGCAGAGAGTGGTAGCAGGAAGCAGCAAAAATTAACAGGGCTGGGGGTTGAATGGGCACCCTGCCCCAGCCGTCCTCTAAGGTCAGGTAAAAGCGCCATTTGTCGGCACTGCACAGTGATACCCTCCAATAAGCTGGTGTGTGCGGGCATGAGGGTGTGCTGTCGGGTGCGGCTCCTCCCACTGGGTGGATTAGTTTGGCATGAGTGGGGGGGGCATTTCGGAGCGGCGTGGTAGGGGTGTGGGGGCATGAGGGGGAGCATTTATTAATCGGCACTGAGGGAGAGGAGGGTTAGGGACAGTGTGCGGGGAGAGTCAGCGTGGCAGCGGAGGTGAGGGTGGACGCATATAATAGCCCAGAACAGGGTCCGTCGGTGAGTGTGTGTATAGCTCTGCCCAAACTCCGCCCAGCGTTATAAACACACTCACAAATTGACAGTTCTTGGCCATTATATAAGAGATACATACATACAAATATAAAATTGAAATTATAATTAGATTTTGAAATACATAAATTTAAAAAAAAGGATAAATATATCTGATTGAAGAGTGAAGTGAAAGGAGCGCTTCATAGTGTATTGAAAGAGTAAATTCAATTTATTTTGCATAAAATCCGTTACAATAATGAATTACTCGTACCAAATAAACATACACTGTGGGCTGTTTACCACAAGGCATATATACGCAGAGTTACCAGGCTGGTCAATCTGTCCACAAACATGTCCCACAGGATCACCGCAGGCACTGACTCATGCTGCAGCGAGCTGCGGGCAGAAGTCGGGGAAACTGCTGGGAGACAGAGCTGGGATCCAGGCGAGAGCGCAGCACAGGCCACACCTAACGCATTTCGTCAGAGGGACGGACTGACCAGCCTGGTGTAGCAGTTTACCTGGTAACTCTGCGTATATATTCCTTGTGGTATCCAGCCCACAGTGTATGTTTATTCGGTACGAGCAATTCATTATTGTAACGTGGATTTTATGCAAAATAAATTGAATTTACTCTTATACACTGTGAAGCGGGTGAGGGTGGAGAGATCGCCACCTTTTCAGCTGCTAACACCGTTTTAACACAACGTCAGCTTTGATGTACAAGATCTGAAAGTAAGAGAATCATTTAATTCTTAAAATGTGTCCAGTCTTTTTTATTCCTGGCCCATTTATATAAACTCTTAAGAGAGTGTATACACAGAACAGACTCTACCATTAGACGAGCTTTAGGCAGTTGCCTGGAGCGCCAGGATCTGGAGTGGCGTGTGGTGGTGGTGGTGGTGGTGGGGGGGGGGGGGGGTGCCGCAGCCCTGAATCTGCTTACAAACAAAATAAGGATAACTTAAGTATTTCATGCTTTTTAAACTTAATGCAGATAGTGGCTGCTGAACTTCTAAGATGCTACTTCCACACTTTCCCCTGAAGCTGGAAAGCGGGTATTGTTGTGTGAGTAGGGGGGCAACATGCTTAAGTGTTGTCTATGGTGCCCAGAAACCTTGCACCGGCCCTGTGTATGCACCTTCAATCATGTTTTAGCGGATGAAAAGGAGTTGTATCTGAAGATCAGAATGTGCAGTTTAATTTTTATTTGATTCGATGTCAATCAATATCGGATAAAAAGTTTGTACGCACTTTCAACACATCTGTGCGATGCTTCTCCAGCAGCAGCTGCACCACATTTGTGTCTGCGATATTTTAAATAGATTTGTTTCACAGATCAAAAGTAGATTGTAAAGGTGTGTAAACAGGAATCGGCACTGTGATCAGGACTTGATTATAAATAAAATCGGAAGTAAAATCACAACTACAGTATGATTGAACATGTGTTCAGTGCTAAGCTGACATAACATATCAGTAGGGTTTGTAGTACAGCTAAAGCATGTTTACAAATAACAGTTACAATAAAACGGTTATTGAAATAGTTTAATATTGCATAACACAAGGAAATGTATTTATAAGCTTCTCCCCTACGGAGAATAGAACATACTTCAACTAACAATTATGCAACGCATATTGGTAAAGTGTTTCATTAAGTCAATTATTTCACTATTATGTCCAATTGTGTTTCCAATTTCTGGGACTACATGAGAAAGCATAAAAACCAGTCCAGCTAAATGGTCGTAAAAGAGAATTCAGTTCCTAAAGGATTATTTCAAAACTTTCAGGAAGAATTCCAAGCTAATACAGTAACAGTTTCATTGTAACAATGAAGAAATAGTCGTTACAAGTCCGGAGTACCGCAACAGATTTTTTTCTCTCTCCGTAAGGCTTTAGGATTTGTAAGCTCCTGTCTGCTTTAAAACTAACAAAAACAGACAATTAGGGACAAACTAGCTACATTTGCAGCGCTGTTAACGAGATCTCCAAATGTGCTCAGGACCCAGCTCTCAGCTCAGAGCAGTGAAAACAGCCAGGCCAGTTTTAATGATTTCCAGATTTGTGTGGGAGGTCAGGGCCCTGGGGTGACTCTCTATGTCAGTTTTATAAACACTGCAGTTTTTCCAGATGGTCTGTGGCTCCAGCCTGGCTAGCAGGTTGATTGGGCCAGACCGAAATAACAACAGGTGGAGAACAGGCTACGGACACACTGACGCTATCTCCATTTTCCATCAAGCCCCCAAATGATTTTGAGAAAACAATTAACTTTCAAGCCCATATCTGAGGGGTGCAGAAATACACCTTGACAATATTAAAGCCCACACAACCGGCTTCTGCCAAACTAACTGAACGTCATCATGTCCTGTAATGACAAAAAAATTCCTCGTGGTCGGGGTATAAGTAAAACTTTTTATGATGATCAAATATTTCCCCTTTTTTGTCGACTGCCAAATTGTGTCTTTAAACTGGCACAGAAAGCTATAGGACAGAGATTACGCTGCAATAAATTACTTGCTGAAACCATGAAATCCTCCTAATACAATATTAGGGTCAGTCCTATTCCATGCGATGTACTGGCAGGTGGGAGTCATTGCTGCACTTTACGCCAGCCGCGAATTACATAAGTGTTCCCTGCCCCATAGGGCTCTGAACTCTTTTGTGCAAACTGGGGCTGATTTTCACCCTGAATGTTGACGTCAGGTGCTATTGCCGACATTGAAGATTATTGATAGGGATGCAGTCAGAATCCAGATGCTGGCATCCCGACTGTCTTCAGAAGACCGGAGGCGGAACTTTGGAAACATTCAGGATGCCAACAACCTGCATCTCAATCGGTGAATATGTGATGACGCCCAAGTTCGATGGCCGTGTGGGATCCTGGCCGAACGCAGACTTTTTTTTTTTTTTTACAAGGCATGGTTTTGCCTTGTAAATGACTGCACCTTAAAAAAAAAAGTCAGAGTTTGGCCAACATTCCACACAGCTGACAAACGCAGGCGTCATTAAATCGGGATACGGTCATTCGTTCTACAACTACTAGGTTGACAAGCATTGGGTCGACACCACTAGGTCGACATGCAGCAAGGTTGACATGGGTCTAGGTCGACATGGGTCTAGGTCAACACAAGTATTAGGTCGACACATGCAGTAGGTCGGCACAAGCATTAGGTCGACATGGGCTAGGTGGATAGTCAAAAGGTCGACATGGGGGTTTTTCACTGTTTTTTGAGCCGACATGTGCCGACAGGTGGTATTTCATGCTCTACATCCACTAGGGCATGGTGGGAGAATAAAAAAGTGTGCCCGAAGCATTGCGAGGGATGCAGTGCACTTTAAACTGTGTCCACATTCTGTTAAAAAAACAGTGAAAAACCCCATGTCGACCTTTTGACTATCGACCACGTTGACCTAATGCTTGTGTCGACCTAACGTCATGTCGACCTAGACCCATGTCGACCTTCACCCATGTCGACCAAGTGGTGTCGACCCAATGCTTGTCAACCTAGTTGTTGTAGACCCAACGATCCCAACCCATTAAATCCGGGGCATCGTTTAAGCCAAGCAGTAAGTCCAAATCAAAATGTGTGCTTATTGTTTCCATAGTTTAGTATAGTTGCTATGTGCAAACAGCCTACAGCAGGAGATTTGGCACGGATGGTTAAACCAGAATAATGGAGGTACAGAATGGATACTGTATCACTGGGGCCTAAAGCATGGATATCACTGGGTCCTGGGCTATTAGTATGCCTTGGGCATGGATTTTGGGAATTCCTGATATTATATTGCATATGTCAGTTTTCCAATATATGAATTGGGTTTTTTTTACATCTTACCGTTCACAATGTAACAATGTAACCTTGCCCAACATGGCTGCCTCACATGGTACCCTCGTTGATAAGATGAAAACACAAGGACCAGAAGATTGTGATAGGACCGTACTACAAGCGTTATGAAGCTACAACCACCACATTTTGTGTAATCTAAGCTAGGCACGACCTAGCATCCTACCTAGTATGCCCCAGACTGCTGTCTTGCCTGGTACCATGGGTGGAATATAGAACACAATAGAACTTATTACCAAAAATTACTGCTCCAACCTTGCATTAAGCTTATTGTGCTCTGTATGGTCTGTGAAGTGACTGAGTACTGCTGTGGGAAAAAAAAGTGTTATATAAATAAAATATTATTATCATCATATTCCAAAAAGTGTACCCCTTCGGAGTTTAGACCCTTTGCTTATCAACCACCCTAAAATGGAGGAATACAGATTATTTTTTTTAATTCATATACCACAAATATATACTGTATGTTTAGAGAGTAAGTGTGCTTTTACTTTAAAGGTAAATTGCTTCTTTTGCCAACGACCATTGATAGACATTTGGAAGGAACAATCACATGTTGGAAGAATGCATGGAGCCAGTAAGAAATGGACAGCAATAGCAACGAATGACTGTTCACACGTTTTGTGCCCATGCTGCATTTCACTGCACACTCCATCCACTTGCATTCACCCCAAGAAAAGATATTGGGGAAGCCTTGACTACCTCCAAATGCATACCACAAATAAAACTGCATTCACTCTTGTACGTCAAACACATTTGCCATGTAATTTCACCGGTGTTTGCAAAAATGCCAGTGGGTATGAGGCCTTTATCGGTGACCGAGTGGACATACTGTGCAACCAATTCAGATGAAGGGCCCTATGTAGTAACCCTTGGAGAGAGATAAATTACCAGCCAATCAGCTCCTAGTTGCCATGGTACAAGTTACTTGAAAAATGACAGTTAGGGGCTGCATGTCGGTCATTTCTCTCTAAGTCTTAGTACACGAGGCCACCATGTAACCAAAATATAGGCTTTTGCCTCTTAAAGCTTGACAGGTGCAACAATCTGCCACATCGCACAACTATAGACTGTACCAATATAACATCTTAGACAGTTTTGTGGAGCTTTTGCCTAAGACTGGTACAACATATGAAGGCAGCAGTGAGACTCTCACATTTCTCTTCTGCTTTCCATTACTCAATATTAATTCCTAACTACAAAACCGCAGGTTCATTCTACTATATTCGGCAGTCACACACTCAGCACTGCAAGTGTTTAGTGTCTGCATCCTTATACTCTGTAATACTGCCATCTCTAGGGCGGACTTTGTATTGCAGGGGAATATTTTAGGAGGCCAAAATATCAAGTGCTGTAAAGGAATGCTGGTGTTTGCACTTATGGGAGCACAGAGCAGGATATCATGGTGATAACATGTTCGGTGACATATATTAAGCTGTGTACACACGGGGGCGATAGGGGCTGAAATCGCTGGGAATATGGTCGCTGGCGACCATATTGCCAGTGATGGGAGTGTGCCCTGGCGATAAATCGCTGGGTGCTCGCTCCTGTTTTCAGCCCCATTCTAATCGCTCCTGCGACCAGCTGATTACCTCTTCGGCACCGCCCGGCAGAGGTTCCTTCTCATCAGCGACCATCTCTGGTCACTGATGAAAAGGAGAAACTGAGCAATATATCTCCCCCATGTGTACGGGGCTTTACTCTCCCTTGCATGGGTTTACTAGTGTGAAATAAAAAGATTTCTGTCCCGCAAACAAAACTCTGTTCTCTAGCTCCCAGCATCCCAATCAGTGCAGAAGTTTGCATGTGTGGATTTCCTCTCCATACAAAGTTTTCCTCCCACAGTCCAAAACCCATACTGGCTAGTTAATGTCAGTGGGTTTATATCACAACCTGTAAGACCCATTACAAGAATTGTGGTGAATAATTCAACAGAACTGTGCAATGTGGTGACCATTGCATAAGTAAAGGCTGAGCAAAACAGAAAATATTTTTGTATAATGACTGTGCTTGTCGGGGCCTGCGTACAGCCCAGGATTGGTAACATAGCAACTTAATTGTCCACATTCCACAGTCAAACAACAGACGCTAAATGTGACAACAGAGGCATGATACACTAATAAACATGTCACTGACAGTATTATACCAGCAAGAAAGGTATTGGGTATGTTAATCTGAAAGAACAGCCAACTCGGTATGTAAGCCGGCAGCCAACAACATGTACAGTACTTTGCGCCCTGTAGTTAAAGCTAAGGGCAGGCCTTAAATGATGTCTTTTACCACAAAGCAAATGCCAAACCCCAGTTTTCCAAGCAATTACGCATAATAACCACTACAGCACAAAAAGGTGCAGCAGAACAGTGAATACAGTAAAGCAGGCATGGGAAATATTTTTTTTTTTTTAAATGAGGTGACATTATTAATCCTTTGACTGCCATCATCTCTGTGAGAGACGTGCAAAATATCTGTTAAAAACGCCAGCGTCGCTTACATTTGTTATATAAATTAAAATAAAAAAAGTTGTGTAAAAAAAGATCTTTCCTATATAAAAAGGTAAACATTATAGGTCGTTATGATGAATAAAAATGTTTGCATGGCAAATTTCACACCTATTTTGACAAATTGACTTGGCACTTAAAGGGTTAAAGTCTTAACATTGACTACAACTGCATGAAGACTTGTGCACACCGTTGTACCTGTGTAAGGACACAGACCATCAGTAATAGCATGCCTTTAAACAAATGACCACCAAATTACTAGACGAGTAAAATGCTCATCCTGGAAAGAAGTACGGCTAATTGTTCTGTACAGGCTAAATGTAACTTTTGTCTCTTACATAATTTTTGCAAACTGCTTATAAAGTTGCAATTTAGTGTTTCATTTTAATTTATAGTGTTGATTAATGGAAAGAGGCTTCCTCCTGCGACCAATAAAACACACTTTCAGGCACAGAAAGAGCCTTATAAGGAGTATTAAATTGTGTCAACGCCACACAACGCCACAAGCAGTTCCCCTCTGAACACTCCAGCTGCTCCCACAAGACAGCCTACTCAGCCAGCGGTTTGTGTGGAAGAAATATTTCCCTGACTTATCAAATACTAGGCAAGTCTGGATACATGGACAGATCTGTACAGGGGTTAAAGGACAAATCCGCATAATATATCAACTTTTATCTCACTGACAGTACAGTATGTTTTAACACTTTCCTGTTCTGCTGTAAAATAAAAATTTGACCCAATTTCACATGGCTGGGAAAATGTTACTATTGCCATACTATGGGAAGAACCAACACTTTACTCACTCGGAACTTTTATAATAATGGAAATAAGCACATCTGACACATTTAGAAAAATATGTTTTTCTTCTGTAGAGTTAGAACAAATTTTTCTGTAGTGGTTAAATTTCCTTTTCAGATATGCCTGATCTTCGTTATGACTATAAAGACATTCCAAATACATCATCAAGTCTCCAATGCTCAATCATACTTCCAACAGTAACAATTCAAAGCAAGACAGAGGGATATACTTTATGAACATTTTACATCAATACACTAAATGAAAGACAAGACAGTAGTTAAATACACTATTGTAGGCATACGGGTACGAATGCCTCAAGGGTAAAGCTGGCCATACATCTACAGATTGATTGTCAGATTGGGCAGTTTGGAACAAAAACCTGGTAATGGATGAGAGCAAATGGATGAGAACATTTGCTTTGAAATGCTGGAAAACTGTCAAAAACTGTCATTCAGATATTACCAGGTTTTTGTTCCAAAAAGCCCAATCTGAATCGATCTGTAGATGTATGGCCAGCTTAATATTATGCCCTGGATCAGCGTTACACAAGTATGGTAAAAGAGCTCTGCACAATTGCAACTTGTTTCACTTTCCATAACTTAAGGTGCCCATACACGTTGCAATTATTGTATACAATATTGTATACAATATCGCATCTCATCGCATATCGGTTTTGCGATGAGATGAGATCTAGTATAAAAAGTATGTGCTGCACATACTTTTTGTACTAGATCTCATCTTATCTCATCGCAAAACCCAGATGCGATACTGTATACAATATTGGGTACTCTTTACCTAGAACGGCGCCCGCGATTGGCATCGCGGGCAAAAAATCACGGGCATCGCGGGTACATAAAAAACGGGTGCGACGCGATGCCCGCGATTTTCCCATAGGGATCAATGTTAAAACTGTGATTGGACGCGATTTTACTATTAAATGCCTCAATGCCCGCGATTTGGCCATAGGAAACAATGTTAAATGGGCCACAGAGCCCTAATAGTGCCCTTGAACTGTGAAATGGCCCCCACAATTGTTAACGCCACCCCACGATCAACGTCAACCCGAAGCGTGGCGAGCGCAGCGAGCCCGCGAGGGGCGTCGGTACGCGTCCTCCGACCTTTTCATACCCCCACTATCCACGTCGGCGTGGAGTTGAGAATAGAATAGTGTGGCGAGCGCAGCGAGCCACCGAGCCCGAAGCGTGGCGAGCGGACGCGGATACCTTCACAGGTAAACGCGTCCCTTCGCGGGCTTCACAGGTGTCCGCGTCGCCATGGACACCTGGGAAGCCCGCGAGGGGACGCGTATAACTGTGAAGGTATCCGCGTTCCCTCGCGGGGCTCGCCGCGCTTCGGGCTCGGTGGCTCGCTGCGCTCGCCACACTATTCTATTCTCAACTCCACGCCGACGTGGATAGTGGGGGTATGAAAAGGTTGGAGGACGCATACCGCCGCCCCTCGCGGGCTCGCTGCGCTCGCCACGCTTCGGGTTGACGTTGATCGTGGGGTGGCGTTAACAATTGTGGGGGCCATTTCAGACTTTACGGTGACTATTTGGGCTCTGTGGCACATTTAACATTGTTTCCTATGTAAAAATCGCGGGCATTGAACACTAAAATCGCGTCCAATCTCACTTTTAACATTGATCCCTATGGGAAATCGCGGGCATCGCATCGCACCCGTTTTTTAGTGCATTCGATGGTCGCGATGGGCGCCGTTCTAGGTAAAGAGTACCCAATATTGTATAAAATAATTGTAACGTGTATGGGCACCTTTACATACAACGTGCAATCTGGCCCATTACAACAGGTCTTAAGGAGCCCACACACGCACTGATTCCGGCGTGCGTTGTGGGCTTAACTAGCACACATAGCATCGCATTGTATGCCTTGTGCATACGATGTGCATGCGATGCGATGCTATGCTAGAAAAAGCAAGTACAAAAAGTATGTGCAGCACATACTTTTTGTACTGTACGATGAGATGCCGCGGGAGCGCGCACCCCATCGTACAGCATCGCACCGCCGGCATCGGTGCGTGTGTGGGCACCTTTAGATCTTAGGCATTAGATGTTCTGCTGTTTGACAGATTTCAGCTTGCAGCCACCAGAGGTGGCGAGCTGAGATGTGTGAAGAGTGACACCTTTGGGTGCCCAAACAGCACATTTTTTCGCATCGCATCCAGCACATTGATCAGATTAATTCCTATATCTGGGTGTGGTCAGCACATTAATTTAATTGCACCCTGCTATCTCCTGTGACTTTAGACAAGAGATTTGGTGTACAGAACATTTGAATCTCCTCTATGAGCCTTCACAAAGAAGGATCAGATAAGCAGAACCTGCCACTCGGTAACATACTGTCAGGACCACTCCACACCACACTATATTGTTGCTTAAGTACACTGAAGGCCCCCATACACTAGGGCAGGCATGTCCAACCTGCGGCCCTCCAGATGTGCTAAAACTACACATCCCAGCATGCCTTGCCACAATTTGGCTATTAGGTAATGCTAGAATGATGGCAATGCATGCTGGGATGTGTAGTTTTAGCACATCTGGAGGGCCGCAGGTTGGACATGCCTGCACTAGGACGACTTCTCCAAGAGGAGAAGTCATCTGCGATCCCCTCTCGTATGCAATCCCAGCCAAGCCTGCAGAGACGCAATAAATCTATCGTGCAGCAGATATAAAATTGCAATTTGGATGCTTTTCATGCGATTTTTCACCACAATCGTATAAAAAGTGACCAAATCGCAAGTGAATCACCCTAGTGCGGTGATGGAGAACCTTGGCACTCTAGCTGTTGTGGATCTACACACATCCCAGCATGCCCTGCAACACTTTGCTATTTGGCCACGCCAAAACTGTTTCAGGGAATGCTGGGATGTGTAGATCAACAACAGCATGAGTGCCAATGTTTGTTTATTTATTTGTTTATTAGCAGTTTCTTATATAGCGCACACATATTCCGCAGCGCTTTACAGAGTATAATTGAACACTCTAATCAGTCCCTGCCCCAGTGGAGCTTACAATCTATATTCCCTACCACATATACACGCACACAGACATTCTAGGGTTAATTTGTTGGGAGCCAATTAGCCTACCAGTATATTTTTGGATTGTCGGAGGAAACCCATGTTCCCCATCATTGCCTTGGTGTATAGTCACCTTTTACAGCAGCAACATTTGAAAGCAATAGTGCATTCACTATTGGAGATGGTACGTTCATTCTGTCACATTGATAAAAATAAATGACTAAGAAGCATACTGTACTTGCTGGCACTTGGATGGCCACATTTGCTCTATAAACGGTGCCCAATCATCATCGTATAACAGGTGTTTTACCTGTCATAAATAAATTCGTATTGTACCATTATAAATTAAATTATACTGCCCCATAACAACTGAATACTGTCCTTGTAAATGTATTACTATTGGCTCCTTAATTGTTATTTCCCTCATAGTTAATATCCCTTCCCCCTGTAATACTGACAAGCCAACTAGTCCAAACATCATGGAATTCTGCCTGTCAGAACCTTGTATAAACAAAACCACTTTTTTTTCCCTGGTGGTTTGATGTGCACTTATCAAAGCACCACGTTATATGATGCATTGCATGATTTGTATTCTTTCCATATACATAAATCAGTCTATCAAAAGATGTACGTATTTGCCTTTAAAAAATTGCAAACTGCACATAATACAGCCGAAAAGTATGTGGTTTGGCAAAATCATACTTTAGAAATCTCCTGCATGATGTGGTGGACAAGGCACTATCATTATACTGTACTGCAGCAGGCTGTGCACATAAAGTCTGACTACTTAAGCCCCGTACACATTGGGTGACTTTCCTGTGAAAGCCGCTCAGTTTTCTCATCTCAGTGTGTACGGGGCAGCGGTGAGGGCTGCTGCGCGCTCACACATTATCGCTGCCGGCCGTCGCTCATCTGCTGGTATTACCAGCAGATGGGCGACGGAGAGGATGGCTATCCATAGCCTCCTGCTATGGAAAGCCATCCACCCCCAGGGGAAATGGCTGGGCAGGGGGGAAACCGCTCAGTGAATGCAGCAGGTTTGAAAATGTGACAGTTAATAATGACTACAGCTGTGCACCAGCCAGATGATAAGGAAAACATGGACTGTTGGTAGATCTAAAGGACCGCTTTGGCCACCCCTGGGCTAGGGGGCTTATTGGCTGCATAAGGATTACTACATTCTAAGAGAACAGTCCTTTTTCATGGTCATTTTATATAGTGCTTCAGGCAGCTTACTGTTGTCACGCAAATATATTATAAAGATATTTCCTCAGGAACGGAACCGGTCCAGAAATAAATGCTGTTTTCAGCCAATGCCACACGGAACACCACAACATATACGCTTCTTGCATTGTAAGCTCTGTCATGTGCCAGCTCCTGGATGAGAAGACATTCCACTGCACAAAGCCCTGTGTCTGCACAATCTCTGCACACACTGTAATTAGAAATCACTGGGGTTTCTGTCTTGACCTAGAATAATACAGAGTTACTAAGAATATACCTGGACTGACATCAATTACAAAATAAGCATAGGTCATTTTCATCTCTTGTTTTTCTAATGATGGCCATTTTCACAGAGCCAAGTCAAAGACAAATTTAAGAGTAATAATCTGTCTCTCACCTCTCAATGAGTCACGATAATAAGATACAGTCCAGAATACAGAGAGAGAGACAGATCAGCAATACACCCAGTCTGAATCAAACTATATCCTCATGGGTTTCTTTTACATAGGGAAGTAACATAAATTGCTGGTTATTTAGCCATTACAATACAGCAGAATAGGCAGAGGGTAGAACATGAAAGGAAACCAGCAATCTAATAATCTTAATACAGCCACAAATGTTTTACAGAACTTCCAGGTATTTACCGTGGCTACAAAAATAAGGAATCCAGATTAAAGTCAGAAGCATTATATATGAACAGCATAGTAGACTTATTGGAGTAGCAGAGCTCTGTGCAACAACGAGTAGCTATTTCCTGAGGAATAGGTCTATGGTGATATGGTCTATATTATTGAATTCTTAGAGATGTCGCCAAAGTCTCATTAGCCAGGGTTGCCTGTTATGCAGGAGGCGGGGTTAATATGTAAATCACACCCATTTCGCCCCGCCCCCTCCTCCCATGAATTGAGGGGTTTGCATTACTGGGGGCAGGGACTAATGATGTCTCCATCAGCCCCACCCCCAGAAGTGCTGCTGACATTCTCCTCTCCAGGGCACTCCCGGAGAGGAGACTGTAAAAGTTGGCAACCCTGTCATTAGCCCAAGTAATGTATGGTATAATTCACCTCCTACTGTGAAACACAAGTGTAGAAGTCACAGAGGATATATATGGCAGTATAAGGCATCCTAATAGGTGCTATATTTGTTATATAGCATGAGCAATTTTAAAGGCACAAAAATAAACTTTATTTTATATTAACCTTTAGTTGATTTGGGGGTAAATAATTAGATGTTTGTACTGATAATAAATAAGGAAAGGCTTATGCTGTGCGCACACTGGCCGATATATTGGCTGGTCAATTGCACGGCCGATACAGATCTAGCCGGGCTCATCCTTGCAGGGGATGGCGATTCTAGCGCCATCCCCCGCTAGCAGCAGGCTACCACCAGGGGCGCGCGTGCACAAGACACTTACGCACCCCGTGGCAACGGAGCTTGGCGGGGGTCCCCGCTGCTTCCCCCGCCGTCGCCACCGGTTCCCCTCGCCGCCCCAACCCCCCCATACCCCCGAACTGGGCAGTGTCTCTCTGATACTGTGCGTCTCACGCCGTGATACTGAGACGCGCGCGTCACATTCTCTATCTATATAGTGAAAGGGATCTGGCGAGCGCCGGCCAAGGATGAGCCTGGCTCCATCTGTATATCGCTGGTCCCTCGGCTAGTGTGTACCAGCAGGTCGGTGAACGATGTCATTCACAGACAGTGTCAGCTGTGTAGCATAGCCGACATATCTAAAGATATATCCAGTGCCGAATTTCCATTAGGCACATGAGGCACGTGCCTAGGGGCGGCACTTGGATGCTTGTGATAGTACTGTCAGCCTGAAATGTACCAGTAACTGCTAAATATTTCCACTGTACTGTACCATATTCCATCTTCAATAGAGTCTAAATGGATAGGACATGTATATACTGCCCCTGTAAACTGTCCTACGTACTAAATATGTATACATAATAGACACGGTGACAGTGGAATTTTAATTATTCTATTAAATTGGCTATTATCAAATGAGAGCTTATAACTAATCAATAAACATAACACATTTAAGTTGGGGGGGGGGTGCGTTATTGATGTGCCTACGGGTGCCCTCACCCCTAAATCCGCCCCTGGATATATTTGTGCATTGTGCTGTGTGTATGGAATCGCACTGGTTCCCACAAATTGAAGGCTATCACATTTGGCCCGAATCCAGCAGGAACATTTTCATGGGAACGGCCAAAGGAAGAAGGTAGAGAAGATACAAATATTGTTTCACATAGACAGCATGTGCCAATAAGTAATGGGCTAATGAAGAGAGGGATATCCATAACAGCTGTTTATACAGAGCTTCCCACTGGGTATTTAGAATTCATTATCCATTTCTCCATTACTATTTTACCTCCATATAATATATCTAACAACTAATCTTGAAAAAAAAAAAAACAGTTCAGTAATACTATTAAGAGATGCAATAAGGCCTCAACCTTGATCGCGGAGGTTAATATAACACCCCAATATTTGGTCCATTCTAGACAAGAAGTACTTATACCTAACTATCTACAATTGATCTCCAGCCACAATTCCCTAATCATGATGCAATCTCTATCTCGTGTGACGGCCTCCCGTCTCACTAAAAGATGGCTGCCAGGCCGTGTTGTTTGAGCCGACAATAAACAGATCTCATTGATACAGGTTCAACATTTTCTAATTTAATTTTTTAGCATTCAAGCAGAGTACAGAAATGAAAGAAAATGATACAAAAGAAAGTCCAGTCTCAGCAGGAAGCTGCCTTCCTGTAGCATCTCAGTGAGTCAGGCTCCCAGGGCGGCCAGAGAGGACTCAGCAACAGGTTGCACCTGGTCACAATTAAGCATTCAATAAGAGCGGGATCAGAGGCCACCTAAAACTAATTTCACTGACCCTTTACTTTTGCACATAGCGTACAGTTTTGGCTTTCAATGCTGGAGTTGATTTTCTGCGCAAGCTTAATCAAAAACGTATGCTGTCATTTCACAGGGACCCGGGTTGGAATGGATAACCCCAGCGGTGAAAGATTAATTATATATTTAGAGACAAAAAAAGAAATCGTCCTGCTGTCTAGCGTTTCGTCCTCTGATTTCTGGCAATGCTCCTTCACGGATCTAAAAAGTGAACTGTTTAAATTGGAAAGGCCCCAGCGGGTGACATAATGACAGAAAAGAATCTGGTATCATAAGTGGAAATACTAACAAGCCCAGAGGTTACAGAATGTATGTCTGCTAATGGGCGCACATTTCACTTCTGGATAATATTTCAAGGTGAAATCTAAGAAGTGTCTATTCTGTGGCAAATTATAATCTACTTTCACTGCCACGCTCTAGAATGTGTAAACATATATTTAATAATTATCTTTGAACGCACAGTGTTCCTGAGAAAAGAAATTCCATTGGGATATTTTTCCGAAAACTAAACAGTGCTGTCAGTTGGAACGCAAATCAGATTATCTATAATGTTTGCAGATCACACTGGCAAACCTATTGTTTTCCTTTTCACCCACTTATTAAAAAAAAACCATAGTGTTAAATTAGTTCATAAAAGATTACAGACATCACCTTCCTGCTCTGCTACCTCCTCTAGTAAATGCTCTATAGATTACAGTCAGCACCACCAGCAGTATCCCACAACAGGTAAGGATCTATAAAGGATCTGTGAGCAGACTATTACTGATCAGCTATAGCATGCAGGATGTTGCGGTGTAGCACAGCTTGGGTTGGAAACAGATGCGTAACTCTGGGAGGCAATGGAGTCATCTGCCGCCGGGCTCCTGCTCCCAAGGGGGAACCTCTCCTCCCCTGCAAATTTGAAATCAGTAAATTGAAAGCGGTCTATTTTGCTTCTGTGGCTGACTCCTCCTCCTAGCAAGACCATAGACATTACACTCGCTTTACTTGAAACATAATAAATACAACATGCATACATACATATATTTATATAAGGTGGTGTATGTGTGGGGGGGGGGGGGATGTGGTGCTTCATCAATATTTATTTTGCCTCTGGGCAACTGGGATGAACTTATGTCATTTGTTGGAAATGCACAAGTCTGTATGACGAGTCAAAGCTCAATATGTGCTAAAGACAATAACACAAGTGCACTTGCATGGCCTTCTAAGTATGTACAGTACATACACCATGAAAAAAAACATAAAACAAAATCAGAGCTATTAAGATGCTTGACAATTTCTGTTGTGGGGGACATATCCTTATGCATAGCAGATGTCCTTCTTAGTGATCACCACCTAACACATGCATGGCTAACGTGAGACTCTTCAGTCACTTGTGAAACTACAAGTCCCAGCAGGCTTCACCAGCTGATCGGTTGGAGGGTATGCAAAGAATTATAGTTTCAAACCAGATGGAGAAACACAGGTTGGCCAAGTCTGACCTAAAACATAAATTACCTGAACAACACTGCACAGCACATGTTAATACAATGTCAGTCATCTCAAGTACTGTCATGGTATGGAAACATTTACAAATACATACGTCAATGTTATTTCTAGCTCTTTATAGGAGCCAACATCTTGGAGTATGCAACATTTAATTTTTGACACATGTATATTTTTAGGATATGGATCTCTTACAGTTTTTGGCACCCATATTTAGTACAGTAATTTACATGACGTCTATTAATATTGATGAACAGGAACATTCCTATGGTGAAAGGTGCTCCGCATTGTTCAATGCTGGTTCCCGGAGTATATTTTTCAACAAGCAAATAAATAAAAAATTAAATATAAGGATGGCCATACACTACTGCAATTTGGTCTAATTTCATTTAAATCTGACGCATAAGGCAGAGAAACCAGGTGAAGTTGGGCAAATTGGACGTGTTTTTGATCAGCTCCAGTCTGATGCGATATCCGATGCACATCTTAGATCCGAAGCCCCACAATTGTAAGTGCCGCACTTAGGAACTGTTGGATCGGACAGCCTCCGACAGCACTTTCTGGGATCACATGCCAAAGTACCTCATGCGATCCCTGCCACCCGGGCGGCTCAAGGTGAATCGGCTGGCCATACACTACTGCCAGAAGTCGGAATATTGTATGCCCACCTTAAGAATTGGTTTGATCTATTAGTCTTCATTTTATAGTCTCCAGGTAACAAGTTATATGTTGGTGTCCCTGACAAGATATTTTGATTGCTAGAAATTTAAGTCAAACATTCTTGTATTAATGATCAATTACAGCTTTACAATAAAAGCCTTAATGGTGTGTATACACGGTGAGATTCCTTTGCTATTTATCTAATGGTGTGTACACATGGTACAATAATAATAATGATATTTATATAGCACTTTTCTCCCAAAAGTGCTTCACCATTTGTCAGCTCAAAATACAAAACAAGCTTAACAGTGGATGTCAGTGAAATGCTTGAGTAAATAGGTACATCTTCAGTCTATTTTTAAAGGATTCTACAGTGGGGGCGTATCACACTGTGCGAGGAAGAGTTCCATGAAGTTGGAGCAACAAAGTTGAAAGATCGACCCCGGAATCAGAAGCTGCTGCAGGTACCTTGGCCCTGGTCATGTAGGGCCTTGAAAGTGAGTAAGCCAATCTTGAAAATGATTCGCCATTTTACAGGTAGCCAGTGAAGGGAGTAGAGAATGGGAGTTATGTGGCAGGAGCGGGGTTGGTTAGTTAATAGTCTGGCGGTTGCATTTTGTACCAGCTGCAAGCGGTGCAATTCTTTTGCTGGGAGACCCAGGTAGAGAGCATTGCAGTAGTCTCGTCGTGATGCTATAAATGCATGTATGACTTCAGGTAGGTCTTCTGAGGGAATTAAGTGCTTGATTCTGGCTACATTTCTCAGATGAAAGAATGAGGATTTGATTTGAAGAATTGATGTTTAAGTGTCAGACCACTATCCAGGACAACACCAAGATTCCGCACATGATCAGAGTTTTTTAGTGCTGTGCCCCCAGCGTAAGACCTGTGAGTTGGCTATGCTGCCGTCTTGTCCTGTGGTTTATCATCAGGACTTCTGTTTTATCTGGGTTCAGTCTCAGCCAACTGGCACTCATCCACTCCTGGGGCTCAGCTAGGCAGCCATTTAAGGTTGTTATTTTGTTATTGGTGCCTGGAGCAAAGGACAGGTAAAGTTGTGTATCATCTGCATAGCAGTGGTAGACCAGGCCATGACGTCTGATTAGGTCACCCAGTGGAAGCATGTATACTGCAAAAAGCATGAGAGATTGTGTCATTGTCTTGTGGGACAATGGCACTGGTGGCAAAGAGTATACTCCCGATGAAACTCTCTGTGACCTGCCAGCGAGAAATGATTTGAACCAGCTAAGGACTGTGCCACCCAGACCACAGAAATTCTTCAGGCGCTCAATTAGAATCCCATGGTCAACGGTGTCAAATGCTGCTAAATTCTCCAGAAGGATTAGGATTGAACAGTGTCCTCTATCCCTTGCATTTAGAAGATCATTGAGCACATATACCAGAGCTGTTTCTGTGCTATGTCTTCTCCTGAATCCTGACTGGAATGGATCATAAATGTCAAGGGTTGATAAGCGGGTCTCTAGTTGAGTTGCAACCACTTTCTCAATAACCTTTCCTAGAAAAGGAAGATTTGATACTGGCCTGTAGTTGGTCATGCAGTCGGGGTCTAAATTAGATTTTTTAAGAAGTGGTCTGACTATTGCTTCCTTTAGTGGTTCGGGAAAAACGCCTGTTTGCAAAGAGCATTGAACTATTTTTGCGAATGCAGGGCCGATTATTTCCATACACCCTAAAAGAAGCTTGGATGGGGCAGGGTCCAGATCACAGGAAGAGGGACGCAACAGTCTGGAAAGTCCAGCGATGTATTGTACATCTACTTGGTCAAAGATGTCCCATGAAGGTAGGTGTCTTACACTGGCAGGCTTGGTATGTTGGTACTCCTTTTGGTGTCAAATATGGGGATTCCAGCCTGGATAATAGATACTTTATCTGCAGATAATTTAGCAAACCCATTGCATTTTGACTAGGAGAGGGTTACATCAGGCTGCAGGCATGCTGGTTTGCAAAGCATCTCCACTGTACGGAAACGCTGAGCGGGCCTATTTTTTGCTGCCATGATCTCATTTGAAAGGAACTCTGTTTTCTTGCAGGTGATTGTTGATTGGTATATTCCAATGTGTTTGATTAGATTTAATTAATCCTTTGCCAGGTTTGTCTTCCTCCATCATCTTTCAAGTATATGACCCCTTTTCTTGAGATCATGAATACTGTTGTCAAACCAGGGTGCTTGATGGTGTGGTTTGCAGGGTCGTATACGCACAGGGGCTATAGTATCCAGTGCCGCTGTCACAGCCCTGTTATAATAATGGACTAGGGAACATGGATCTTTAGGTCCCCATTACTGCCGAGAGGTCCAAGTTAGGTGCCAGAGCCTGAGGAGTCATAGCCCTCCTTGGCGATATCTGGTCAATTCCATGGGCAAAGAGCTATTTTGAGGGGTTAAGACTGAGAACCATATTGAGTGGTGGTCTGACCATGTGACTGGGTTTATCTTTAGGTCAGAGACTTCTAATCCAATCTGGAAGACAAGATCAAGAGTGTGACCACTTTTATTTGTAGCAGAGTAGATGACTTGTGTGAGCCCGAGAGCATTCATTGTGCACATGAGATCTTGGCCAAGGCGTGAGAGCTCATCATCGACCAATGCATTGAAATCCCAGAGGATGAGCCATCTTTGGTTCTCCAGAACTAGCCCAGCAACAATATCTGCAAACTCTTGTAGAAATGTCTTTCCATCTCCAGGGGGGCAGTAGATGAGAAGTACCTAATTGTGTAGAACTCCGTGCAGCAATGCACTCAAATAGTAATTTCCATTGGGCAGACCCGGAGTCTTTTTTTAAAGCAGATGGCCACCCCGCCTCCACTGCGGTCCAGTCTGGGGTTGTGAATGACAGAGTAGTTTGTTGGAACTGCAGCTTCCAGGATACGTGCTGCATTTTCATCCAGCCAAGTCTCAGTAATACAGGCTATCCCTGACAATTCAATAAAGGTCAGCAATCCAGCATACAATTTTGACTATACAGTCAAAATTGCATCAGGATCGAATGCAGATCGCAAAGGTTTTTTACATTGCGATCCTGATGCGGTTTTCCAGGACAGCAAAAATCAAAACCCAGATAGAAAGGGCAGCAATGACTATATAGTGTAAATCTGCACTATATAGTCAAAATCGCATGCATGTCGGGTGGCTTGCCGTGCGGTTCGATCCCGATCTGATCTGATCAGGATCAAATAGCAAGCCTAATCGAATGTGTGTACACACCATAACATTTGATTGCTATGCAATCTTTGCCACTTCATGTGCTATTTACATACAATTCATACTATCTATATTCAATGTGCACTATATAGTCATTGCTGCACAATTTGGCTTTTTGATTTCAGCTAAACAGGAGCGGCCAGCGGCATCGAATCGGAATAGAAAGCTTAAAAACATGTTCTATCTCCATTCGATGTCTATGAGATCCCAATTCGATTTGGACTATATAGTCAAAATCTAATGTCAAATTTAACCGTGTGTACACAGCAATGGTCTATAAAAATGCCTTTGTACATGAATGATGCATTTATCTACATATGTAAGTGGTAAGTGTACCACAGCATAATGGAAGATATGATATGATGAATGATATGGCTACAATTGATGCTTAACCATTTGAGTGCCAACATTTCTGAGAGATGCGCAAAATGTTTGTTATATAAATTCAAATAAAAAAATGTTGTGTAAAAATAGATAACATTTCCTATAAAAGGTAAATATTACAGGCCATTATGATGAAATAAAATGTTTGCTGAGCAATTTTCACACCAATTTTGACAAATTCACTTGGCACTCAAAGGGCAGTATTCAATGCTCCCGATTCACCTTTTTTTTTCCCCGGCGAATCGGGCTGTTTTCACTCCTTGCGGTGAATCTTTTTCACTGAAAAATCTGATTCACCTTATTAAATATTCACTGTTCTCCGAAAGCGAACAGTGAATGCCGGACAGTTCTCCATTTCATTCGCCAAGAGTGTATTCAATGCTAGGATGGGGAACTGCTTTCAGCATGATTTTCGCCATGATTCACCGTTTTGCATTCAACATATTTTTAAGGTGAACTGGAAAGTGATCTTTTAAAATAAATAATAAATCATTTTTATTTATTTTTTGGTGTAATAAAAAAAAAATCAGATTTTTTTTTTCTGTGAAGGAGCAGGCTATTAATTCATGAATATATATTTAATTTGTCATTTATTTTTCTTCACATTCGCAAGCAGGGGGCCGGGAGTCGCTCATTAAATATTCATATATTCACTGCACACTGGTCCCGCTCATTACATATGCACGAGCGGGAGCAGTGCAGCGGCTCCCAACCCGTGTCACATGGATAAGTGGTAACGTACATAAAGTCGTTTTTTATTATTAGAATTTTAGCAGCCTTAATGTATGTGGACGACTATCCTGTGAAAATATCCTGCCCCGGGGTCCACAGACATCCTACCCTTACCTCCTTTTCATTCTAAGCCTCTTCTGCGCCATCTGTGACCCTCATGGATGGCTCGTGGAGACGGCGGTGACAGCTCTGGCCTGCTGCACACAGCGCTCCCTGTCCTCCGGGTGCGGGAGCCATCTTGGACTTGCCTCCGGCTCTGATCCTGTCTGGCTGGCGGTGAAGATATTAAATCGAGTTACACCCCGCTACACACTCCGTAGAGACCTCCAGGGCACACTACCCTTGCCCACAAGATGCCCAAGAGCAGGGCACCGCGCAGCAGAATCCCGTTGTGTACTGCGTCATAAGCAGTACCTGAGTCCCACAGCCACAACAGAGCCAATGGCGGATACAGGCCCCTCTCGTAAGGTCTCCCAAACCCCCGCAAGATACTGCTGGAGGGAGTCAAAGCTCCCTCTCTTTATAACATATACTGCACCTGTCCAATCAGGTGGTGGATTTGTTATACACTTTCATTACAGTTGCCTGCATGGAATAAACAGCCTTCTCCCTGTGTCATAGTGGCCCAAGATAAGAGCAGCATTACTGGACTGAAAAGATCAGCTGTTCCACCTCTTGTATACTTAGCACTGACAGCTACCATCTCATATCCTCCAACATCTCTGGCTAAAAACCGGTAAAGAAGGGGAGTGGCAATGGGAAAAGTGGGTTTATCCCAGCAGAACTAGTATAGAAATCTATAAAAATCTGGAGACCCCTGTTTGAGGTGAGCGGTGTATAGACTCATTGCACCATCTTACATAGTGCACACATTACACTTACTGACTCATGGCTGAGCCACAAATCCCTCGGTGAACACAACAGTTATATGGAATGTACATGTATTTACTGATGTTGAACTTTGGGCATCTAGTTCTCATTACAAGTGATGCTTGTCCCATTCATACTGTGTGTGCTGGCCCTGCAGGCACAGCTGCAGCCTTTTCTCACCCTCCACCCAGCTCTCTAAGGGTCAGATGCATCAAGCTTCAAAAAGTGATCAAGTAGAGAGTGGTGAACAACCAACCAATCATCTCCTGTCATTTTTCAAACCCAGCCTGTAACATGGCAGTTAGGAGCTGATTGGCTGGTTGTTTATCACTCTCTACTTGATCACTTTTTGAAGCTTGATGCATCTGGCCTTAACAAAGTCAAGCGACCCCTCAGGGCCTCCTCCACCATGTCCAGCTACACATTGCCTCCTCTCTCCTGGGTTTTCTGGGATTTCTCACATACACTCACATGATACGTGCAGCCAAACCAACTGGTAGCCGGAGCCCCACCTCTTCCCGGTCGGCACTGTGAAAAATTAGAGGCCACTTCTCCAGCCCAGCTACTGATTGGCTCTTTGTGCCTGTCAATAAGTCAGCTTGCCGTGGTGAAGCCTAACATGTTTCTAGGCCTGCTCTGATTGGTCACTAGCCCAAGCAGCTGCACATACACACATAACTATTATCTCAGAGACCCATGACAAACGGTACATTGGTTTTAGCCGGTACAGTACCGTTTTTATTTTTTAATGGTCTGTACTGGCTAAAACCAAACGTACTGTACCAGCTAAAACAGTACAGTTTGAGGGTATGCCAATAACTGTTCATGAAAAGAAGAAGGAAATACTCTATTTTTGTTGGGGCACTCTTGAAAATTAAAAGCAACTATAGAGGGTTTTTTTCCCCTATTCATTCACTGACAGTACTTATTCCAATTTGTGTATAGTCCTACAGTATACATCAACAATTTCCTTTTCAAGAGTGCCCCAACAAAAAGAGTTTTTCCTTCTTCCTCAAATTCCTAACGTACTTACTCTCAAGGGTGCACCTCCACACCAATTCCCTATATGGTTTTGTTACCATCTTACTTCAATTAATTGTGGATTAACATACACATTTTTGGATTGAAATTAACTGATTTCCCACGCCTGTGCAGTTGTCTTTCCAATTTCCCCTTTCCCCTATCATAAAATACTGTTCATTAAATGTAAGATGCAACAAAAATACATAAATGTACATTGCCTTTGGTGTGCAAGGAAACACATTTAACATAAATTACCGAACACTGGCTCAGACAGAACAGAACATCTGACCTTGAAAAAGTGAAAGTACAGAAAAACATAATGGTGGTAGGTTTCCGTTTCTGTGCTCCTCACATCTGTATACAGCTCATCAACCAGACAGCAAGAAAAGGGACACTGGTTACCATGAACCTTTTGAAAAAGCTAAATCCTACAGGAGAGGGAAATTACATTTAAGGAAACAAAAATATTTTAAACAAACGCAAATAAAAATATAAGTGTCCTAAGTGTTAGGGTAGCCTATACGTGGGTAGCAGAGGGTTGATCTCTTGGGATTTAATAAACAATGGTATTTATAGATCTGGATTACCACTCAGTGCATACTTCCTGCCTACGGGTGCCGGAGGACTCACCGGCAGTCGGGATTCCGACAGTCATTACCATGATGTCGGAATCCCAACTGCTAAAAGCCCGACACACCGGCAGTGTTTTTTCTCCCTCCACGACCCCCATAGAGGGAGAATAAAATAGGTGGCAAGCGCAGCAAGCCACTGTGCCCGCAGTGTGGTGAGTGCAGCGTGTCCGGGCAGTCAGGATTCTAACGTTGGGCTAATGACTGTCGGAATCCCAACTGTCGGGGTGTTATACCACACCCCCTGCCTACAGCCATACCCCTGCTATGTTCTAAGCACTATAATATCACCCTCGGTCATACTCTAATCTGTAGGTTAGTAAATCAAGACTTCAATCTGTAAGCTACTGCTGGGTACACACTGAGCGATAAATCATTAACAAAATGCACGATACCTATATTGTTAACGATTTATCTAGCATATCATCTAGGCCTGGGTGTATGCTCAATATCATTAGTGATGCGTGCTCCAATACTTTGTTAACCCCCCCCCCCCCCCCCATCATTGTCTATACATGCAGATGAAGGTTTAATATAATGTCAATGACTTCATGTAGGTGGGGGTGACATCACTGACTGATATTGTTAACTATATCAGTCAGTGTGTATGCACTAGGTTGTTTGCCCGGGAGTTTGGTGGGAACAGTGACAATATCACTCAATGAGTGTAACTTGTACCCGGCATATGAGACAGAACCTGATTCACAGTCTCAAGGAGTTGAATGATTTTTTGGAAAAGTGCTGGGCGTTCCTGAGCAAATAACAAGGTAGCAGACTAGCTTTCGAAGCATTTGCTTCGAGCGGCCTTACTAGTATATAAATAATGATGGAGGACATTCTCTTTAATTTACAGAATAAAACATGGGCTACTGAGTATAAAACAACTAAAAAGGTCCTGATTCAGCAGCAGACGCTGTTTAAGTACCCAACCAGATTCCTGATTATCAGGAATCTGCACAGTCAAAGGACCTACACTACAATTTAGATGTCAGTTTTAACACATCCCACCCGACTGCACATGTTACATCTGTCTCACCTGCAGTGCACATGGTTTTGCCCATTAAAGAAGGAGTTTGCTTTTGCAAACCAACCTGAATTAGGCCCCTAGTTAGATGCCAAAAATTAGGCGGCAGCATGTAGATTGACCATATTGAAATAGGCACCAAATAAAACTCATGTCGACCACGTCCCAGTAGAACACTTGTGTCTAACTTTTGTTACGGTCGATAGACTCACTATCTTTAGGCATCTAACTAGATGTGGTCGAACATGTGATTGTCGATCTAGATGCCGATCCAGAACAGAACCGATTGAGATATGAACCAAAAATATAAACTGACAAATTAGATTAAGCCCCATACACACTACCGATATCACTCAGAACTGTAGTGGGTATGCTCAATACCATTAACAATGCGCGCCCCGTCACGATGACATTGCTGAATGATATCGTTAACGATATCGTTCAGTGTGTATGCACAATATCATACACCTGCGGGAGTGCCAATATCTATATTGTCTAGCAGATTGTCTAGTGTGTGCAGTGCTTTAGGTTTGTGCTACAGTGGAATGTGCCATGTTATTGTCTTGGACGAAGATGCACCACAAATTCAAATCAGACCTGACAGATCATCTGTGAGCCACCACTTAGATAGCACGCCAGCAGACAGGTGGGTGTAACAGACCATCTGAGAGGTCTAATGTGATACTGTTGTGCGGTCATCGCACAAGTGTGGCCCAGGCCTGCATGAGAGGCAGCAATCCTGACCACAGAATATTTTCCCACATGTCGGAATGACGTCGGTGAAGGGCATTTCCTGGACACTGTAGGACTTGAGTCATCCCACCCTATAACTCAGCAGGACCTTGAACAGGAAATTCCATCACACAACTTTTCTATTTCTCCCCCCCCTCCCTAGCACTGTAACCCTATACATCCTGGACGAGCGCTACAGGGTGAATTTTGGATGAAGACACTATTTAATACCTTTTGTCTGAAATTTAGCATCAACTTTTGTGTCTATAGCAGATCCTTGAAGGTTCTAAGTGCTGATACAGTTAAAGAACAAACAGTCTGAAACATGGTACAGTAAGGGGTTACCAAAGTATATACAGGCTGAGTATCCCTTATCCAAAATGCTCGGGACCAGGAGAAATTTGGATAACGGATTATTCCGTATTTCAGAATATTTTAATATTTCAATGATGTATTTTGAAGTATCTTGCATTTATGCTGTATAAACACATAATATACACACAAATATATTTTATTACCACATAAAATACACACAAATATATTTTAATTGTTCAAAAAACAAGGTTTCAAAACGGGAAACAAAATGTGTGTACTATCTCAGCACTGAATTTGAATGCCAAGCAACCATTTTCTTGTACATATATAGTGCCAGTTACATATCATGTCCCCAGTGATGCTATTACAAATGTCCCCAGTGAGTTTTTAGCACAAAAAAAAAATTTTTTCACTTTGTGGAATGTCCGTATTTCGGAATAATTCGGATAACGGATATTCGGATACGGGATACTCGACCTGTACTAAAGTTATGTGCTATAGGTAACTATAAAGCTGGCCAAACGCTTCTATACTCCTGCATGAATGATTGCTGGTAGCTTATGTATACAAAGGCTGTAGTGGATGAAGAGAAGGAGCAGCCAGTACAAGTGGTACCAGTCAACATAATAAAGAAACTCAATCATTCAAAGGGTTACCTGGCACATACAAATAAACACAGCATAAAGGCAGTTTGATTCTTATTGTTGGCTGAGACCCATCAATTGAGCATACGAGGGGGGAGGGGGGGGGGCGGTGTGCTGGACACTGCCAGTGAGATTTTTGCCTTTGACAACATATAGTTCTTGAAAAAGGTGCAAAGGGAAAGACTAGAGTAACGTAAGTGTTAACGCGGGAGCAATACAACTGCATCTGTTTTAATGGACCAACACAATTCCCACAGCATGGCTCGGACTGTCAGTCTGTGAAAAGCCCATTCTATGCTCAGAAGAATAATAGTGAGATTGTTTGTAGCCTCTGCTGGCTGTTTTATGGAAGCCTGCTCTGGAGAGAGAGGTGACCACGGATGCCTTTTGACCACATGTGTTTACACAAGGAAATGCATGTGGGCTGAGGGTGGCGCCTCTTGTCAGCAGCCCTTCTCTGTACTCCTGACCCCTCATAGAACTGCTTTCTTGCTTCTGGGTAATTTTACTGCAATCCAGATGTGCTCTGGCTCCAGTGTGGCTGCCGAGACTCCATGAACTGGCATCTCATAGAACATCAATCCGTGGGGTAAAATGGCATGGTGCTTGTTTGAAAAAAAGTGTAATGCTTCTCAGTAACAGATTGTGATTTATTTAGCCTCTTGTTTGACAGAGTTTTATCGAAAGCTCATGCTTTCCAGGGACGTAATTGTGCCCCTCGCACCACCCCCTCCCCAAATCCTTCCTTCGCTTTATTATATACATTCAGTTCAAACTGGTGGAAGTGGAATGAAACAGGTACTGCTGCTGTACATAGGATTACACAGCACATGCACAGTGCTTTACATGTAACATAAAACATGATCAAATAAGAAACATTACTTATGTGTTGCTGCAATCAGGTGTCAGTCCTAAATGGCTGGACAATTCCCGATACATAAAATAAAGCCAATAAATAAAAACCATACATGCAAATTTTTTGCACCCAACTCATTTCCAATCACAGCCTGTAAAATGAAAGATCAAAGCCGATTGGCTGACACTTTCTCAAAATTTTATTGCTCTCTAAGCATTTATAAATACCCTCCTTAATAATAAAAGCATAAATGCAAATTCTTCAGAAAATATTTGAGATAAAGTTGTGTCATGGATGGTATTGAGAGATACAATTGCGAGAGATAAAGTAACAATCCAGGAGCCGATTGGTTGGTACTTTCTCTCACACAATTCTCTTGCCAAGCTTTGATAAATACCCCCATGGAGAGATATTTTGCCGACATTAGATTTCCTGTCATTAAATCCACAGGAGGACACAGCAGGCGACATATTCAACCAAATTGCCTGAAAACAGAAAACAATAGCTTGTACACATTTGTACGTACCTTGAGGCGCTGATGTGCTCCATTGCCTGGGACTTACCAAATCTTAGAGATTTGCATACACCTGGAACATTGTGAATTTCAGTACAAACACCTCTCAGTGATGATAGAAAAGTTTCTGTAACAGCTAATTCTCTTGTCTGCAGAACAAGTACCTCAGAACCTCTTTACTACATGTCTGAAATAAAATAAGCACATGCAACAATTATAATATATTGCTATTCCTGCCACCTAAAGTATAAAGTCACTTCATTCACATAAGTGGTACTGATGACACTCATTTATGCCTAAAATTACGGTCAATAAAATAATTTGTAGATTATTAACCTTTGTAGATATTGCGCTATTCTAATTAGCCACCAACAGAAACACATTAATATATTCTTGAGTGAAACTCATACTTTACTTAGGGCCGTAATAACCAAATCAGGTTTCAATCTGACCCCATCACTTCCTCCGCTGTAATTCTATGGGTAGGCTTGGATTCATTTCAAAGGGTACTGGTCCTATTTCCTGTACTTGTATCACTGACATACTATGGTTTATGTTGCTAACTTCCACCCAGATAATACTAAAAACTGAAAGATGTATGTCCTGGCACCCACACCTGGAAAAACCAGGCTAAAATGAAGGTATAAATAACAGGGCTGTGTTATTGAGAAGAGGAGTAAAGACCTGTTTTCAACTACAGTTTCTTTGTCCAAAGTAGTGAGTGCGACATGATCAGTTATTTTATGCAAGAAACCAAACACCATAGTTGAATATTCACAACAGTCCCTGCCCCAGTGGAGCTTACAATCTATATTCCCTACCACATGTACACGCACACACAGACATTCTAGGGTTAATTTTGTTAGAAGCCAATTAACCTACCAGTATATTTTTGGATTGTGGGAGGAAACCGGAGTACCCAGAGTAAACCCACGCAAATATTGGGAGAATATACAAACCCATGAATACCCGTGACCTCAGTGCTGTGAGGCAGTAATGCTTACCATTACACCATCCGTACTGCCCCATATATAGGTATATAACAAAGCACACATATGCTGGTCTATGTCATATAGAACACAATGTCATTTTTACATGGTTAACACACACAAAACATGTTTTACAAAGAGCCGAGTGCGGGATTTAATCCAAATTTGTGCTTCTATTTTTATTCTAAGATTCAAAGACAATTACATCTATACAGTATATGGGCGGATGGGGGGGGGGGGGGGGGAGGGGGAGGGGGGGTAACTGCACACCATACTTGCCTACTTTTTGAAAACTAGTTTCAGGGAGATTATAGTTGGTAGCAAAATTTTGCACAGCACCCCACTTTAAGGGCGTGTCTTGTTCCATATATGGAAAAATTGTGAAAAGAGATTGTGAACGTGGCACCTAGAAGTATGGCTGTGTACTGTTACATCTGAGATTAATCTTTTAAAATGACATATCAAAATGTAGACGAGCCCCAAAGCAGTTAGTAAGAGCTACTATACTTAAAGTGTTGGGAAATAGCACTGATGATTCACTGTAAATGTATCTACCTCTCATTTCCCAAAAAAATGTAACAGCGTAATGTGGGCTAGGTGACATGAGGGAGATTGCTATACTAATGAGGGAGATTGCTGCAATTTCAGGGAGTCTCCTGTAGAATACAGGAGGGTAGGCAACTATGCTGCACACCCTAAATTGAAACATTAGAGATGCTACCTTGTTGAAACTTGTAGTGCCACATAGTGCTTAGAATGTGCACCTGCATTTTCTTTTTTTTTTCTAAGAATACAGAGTATATATAATGGCAGAAGTTAATTAGTCTACATACAGTGATGCTGTCAACAAAGTACCGCACTGGAATACTCTGGTCAATATTACACTGTCAACATTTTTATTGTCATCATCATCACTGTCGACAGATGAAATACCATTGACTCCATATGCAATAGGTTCCGATTTGTTGGAACCAGCATGATTTTGACTATATGGGCCTGATTCAGACCTGATTGCTCACCTGCACAGTTGCAGATGACTGCGCGAAAGCAGAAAGAAAACCCATCCTTTGCAAATCTGCAAATGAATTGTGAAAATATCGCTATTTACACGCAAATCCATACGCAAATTTATGATTTATCGAATGATTTGTCCATTCTGTGCAAATGTGAGTAAACTTGACCAAACCAGTCATCTGCAACTGATAGTGGGTACACACGGTGCGATTTTGCTTTCAATTCGATCCCGATTTGATTAGGATCGAATGGTACGCAAAATGCATTCAATTTGACTATGAAGAACAGAGCTGTACTATACAGTACTGCCTGACCAGACTATTTTTCTATTCGATTTATGGAGCGCGTATTGGGATCGAATCTGTATTGAATGTAGAAAAAAACATTCGATTTTCTATTCCATTATGCTTCTACAAGCAAAATCAAATAGAAAAATAGTGCATATCTCACCGAGTGTACCCTACTTGGGACGCTGACATCGCAGACCTTCCCTGAAGATACCTGGGCACCGGTGTTTTTCTGACACTCCCAAAAATTGTTTCCATCCCCAAATGCCGGCAACCTGTCAGTCAAATTGGGAGGGGATTCCAATTAGAGTCAATATGCCATTTCTGCCAGTTTGCATGCTACGATATGTACAGTCAATCGATAATCGCTCAGACATCAGCGAACAACTTTGAATCGGGACCTATAGCCATTAAGGGGGAAATTTACGAAGATGGGAGTTCTATTTCACATGGGATGTTGCTATGGGCAACCAATTAGAATCTACTTATTTATTTAGCACCTTCTAGAATATAATAGTTAATAGCTGATTGGTTGCCCATAGCAACATCCCATCTGAAAAATAATTTCCATCCATACTGGTAAAGAATGTCCTTTATTGGGCTGATTCAGAGTTGCACGCAAACAAGCCACATTGCATGCCTGAAAATAACATAGGGATTCTACCTGTATTCAGTAGGCGGATCTATGTGGCCATAGCTTCTATGGGTATGGATTGTATGGTCGACCTAAAGATGGTCAACAGTCATTAGGTCGACATACTGCAAGATCGACATGGGTCTAGGTCGACACAAGCATTAGGTCGACATGGGGTTTTTTGCTGGGTTTTTTTTACCCGAATGTCGACACAGTCAACATGGACACAGGATTAAGTGCACCGCATCCCCTCGCATGGCTCGCTGTGCTCGGCACACTATTTTATTCGCCCACCACTCCCTAGTGGATGGTAGGGCATGAAATACCGCCTGTCGGCAGTTGTAAATAAACAGTGAAAAACACCAATGTTGACCTTTTGACGGTCGACCTAGACCAGGTCGACCTAGTAGTTTGTCGACCTAATTACTGCCAACCATCTTTAGGTTGACCAACCGACTGTATCCCGCTTCTATACACCCTGCTTGTGAGAGCAGCTGTCATCACTATCAGCCCACATTTGCACAGACTTAATATGTGATCAGTCTGTAACTACCAGTTCTTTTCATATGCGTAGCTGTGAATATGCTGCAATTCCTTCTACACATCCATAGCAAACTTATGCCAAGTGCAAAGACCCACTTAAGCCCATTACACCTTTTGTCCTAAAGTGGAGCTCCCAGACCACCACTCCCACCACCCCTTTCCCCGCATCCTACTACTCTGCTGGTGAAATACAATTAATCCGTGGCTCTTTGAGGAGGGGATGGGGCTTAAATTCTGCAAATCGCCACTTACTCCCATTAGACTAGCGACTTGCAGCATCTGCTGTAATAGGGGCAGAGCTCCTTGATATCAGGTCCCCCCTCCCCCAAAGAGCAGCTGAAAAAAGGGAAGTAAGCAAGTATGGCATAAGCCCTTTGGCCTTGTGACCCTGTATCCGCTTTGCATGTGACATTGATGTAGGCCCTATAGCGCTACACAACATATAAATATTCTCTCCCTCCAACAGTTAAAATAACAGTGTGATCCGCTCATCCCTCCTCCACTACCAGAAAAAAGCTCCAGCTTTATATAAAGTAAATACAAACTTATCTGCACTACGGAAACACAAATTTGGGGTCTTTAAATCAGGATTAGTTTATAAATCTTGAAAATTGCTCTCACTCTCTAACGGGGACAGTGGAGAATCCCCTCAGATATAAGATAGAAGAATTGGGTCAAAATCTCACGCCACTTTGTTCATCGTGTGGTTTAAGTAAATAAATGTCATATATGAAAGAACTCCAGAGACTACAGTGCAAGCAGCTCCCGGGCTGTGGGTGTCCAAACACTGAATTAGGACTTGGATGTGAATGTACAAACGCCATCATTCTGCCCTGATTTATAAGCACCTATGGGACAGTATATATATTATTACAATGCCTGATTCCCATAACCTTCAGCAACTTTAGGGAATTGTGAAGCTGATTTGTAGGGACATGTTAAATGGGCTATATACTTTAAGGGTTTTGTTTTCCATTCACATGTCTGTGTGATCACTGATATTAACCTCTAATGAACTATACAGACAGAACAAGCACAGAACCTGCTTTACTGCTGCCAGAAAACCGAGAACTATCAAAAAATTTCTCATGGCAGCACTAAGAAATAGATGTACTGCAAGCATGTATTCAATTGCACACGCAGGGCCAGGGACTCCAGTAGGAGCTTTTGCACATGAGTAATCATATACCGACAAACTAGAAGGACTTTGGCAGGGATAGTCCCATCTTTTAAAACACAGTGCCACAAACCCTACCCAGGGGTATTAGAGCCTCTAATGCCCCTGGGTAGGGTTGGTGGCACTGTGTCTCAAAAGATGGGACTATCCCTGCCAAAGTCCGGCTAGGTATACGCCAAGCGAGGGGACGTGGTACACTTTGGCGGTGTCCATGTCGACATTCGTGGGGGGGGGGGGAATTAAAAACCCATGTCGATTTTTTGACTGTGCGACCTTCAGTGATCAACTCAATATTATTCAACCCAATGACCCATACCCTAATGAGATGACCAATAATTTTATCCAGATTTCTTCAGAAGAGAAGTTTGGAGGTATCAGATAAGCATGTACAGGTGTTGGGAACCTTCTTGGTACCTTTTGCACCATGTAATACATAGGCTAAAATGGCAAACTCGGATGGCTTAGCTACCAGGGACAAGCCCTGGCATTAACTGGTTTCAGTTAATAGAGCTAGAGTGTCTAGGTGGACAGTCAATAGGTCTAACCCAAAAGGTCAAAATGCAATAGATTGACAGGGTCAACAGGTCGACAACTGCTTCAAATCTCCAGTTCGCCATGTTCCCAAATAAAATCAACAATGGAATAATGTATGGGTGGAGGAAATCCATAGATTATAGGCCCACCTGATGGTATCCTTTGTGGGGGGGGAGCAAGTTTGTCTGGAAAACCGCTCAAATCTAGAAACTGTCTATCTAATGATCCCTACCCGGAATGAATCTACAGGAATAACCTGTGTAAGCACCCTTCCCTGTGTCAGACCAAGCGTGAAACAAAATAGCAGTTCTGGTAAGAAATAATAAATGTCAGCCCTGCATATAAATATTGACTGAATTGCACATATTACAGGCATACTGTGGAGGGGAAGGTTCAAATAGAACCGGATGCCGATAGATGCTCTTTATTATTAATGTTGCACAGGCATCTTATGTCATACTGTATATAATGGTTAAAAAAAAATGATAGTAAGTACATATCGCCAAAACAGTCTCACCCACATGTAGCATTGTAAAACATTGGGAAATGGTTGGAAGTTCAACACGCTCTATAAATATAATTCCAGCCCAGCAACTCATGATGCCCGGACACACCTATTTTACATTCAAGAACCTATCCTTATATACTACTATGAGTTATATTAGGTGTAGCCAACGCATACCAATCTAACTGGTGTGCAACCATACATCCCAGAATGCCTTGTCACAGTTTTAGCATGCCTTAGCAGCAAGAGTGTGGCAGGGTATGCTGAGATGTGTGATTTCACAGCAGTTGGCGTGCCACACACTGGCTACCTACGAGGTATATGATATTATTATTACCAGTTATTTATATAGTACACACATATTCCGGAATGCTTTACAGAGAAGATTTGTCATTCACATCATGCCCTGCCCCAGTGGAATTAATTTTCATTGGGAGCCAATTAACTTATCAGCATACTTTTGGACTGTGGGAGGAACCTCATGCAAGCATGGGGAGAATATACAAACTCCACACAGCCCATAGTGGTAATAGAACCCTTGACCTCAGCGCTTTGAGACGGAAGTACTTTGGATGTTTAAAAGCAATAAAAGTGTGCACATCAAGCTTTTTTCTTCCCTTTAGCCATGACAATAGTCAACATTAGAGGCACAGGCGTTTCTATAATGGGTGCACCAGTACTTGTGGAGTATCACGGCTCTCACGATGGCCATCGCACGGGAAAAAATTGCATGCGATCGCATGCGATTTTTAACAGAAAAGCATCCAAATGCATTGAAATTAGTATCAAACATGTTCAATGGCCCCCAAATGTCATTTTTGAGGCTGTACCACCCCCACTATCAACGCGAACCCGAAGCGTGGCGAGCCCGCTAGGGGCAGCGGTACGCGTCCTATGACCTTTTCATACCCCCACTATCCACGTCGGCGTGGAGTTGAGAATAGAAAGTGGCCACCGAGCCCGAAGCATGGCGAGCACAGCGAGCCCCGCGAGGGGACACGGATACCTTCACAGGTATCCGCGTCCCCTCGCGGGGCTTCACAGGTGTCCGTGTCCCCTCGCCACACTTTCTATTCTCAACTCCATGCCGACGTGGATAGTGGGGGTATGAAAAGGTCGTAGGACGCGTACCGCTGCGCTCGCCACGCTTCGGGTTTGCGTTGATAGTGGGGGTGGTACAGCCTCAAAAATGACATTTGGGGGCCAATGAACATGTTTGATACTAATTTCAATGCATTTGGATGCTTTTCTGTTAAAAAACGCATGCGATCGCATGCGATTTTGTAAAAAAAAAACGGTAAAAAACGGCAAAAATCGCACCCCATCGCATGCCATATATAGTGGCATGCGATGGGAGCCGTGATAATCCACAAGTACCGGTGCACCCATATATTATACTTAGTCCTCCCGGATCCTGCATTTGCATCTCTGCACTGCAGATTAAAAATCACTCGGAAAATATCCGACACAGCATTTTCCGAGTTAAGTTCCCGGAGACCTGCGTAGGGACTGCACGCGGAACCTCTCCTCTCTTAAAACACCCAGGATTAAAGGTCTGCCATAACTACAAAATCTTTTTAGACAACAGGACAATTGCTCAATTACTAATTAAAGTAGCACCCTAACTTTAGCGTCTTGTTTCTTGCATTGTTAGAACATTGCTTGCTACCTTCCCAAGTACCTACTTTCTTGAGTAGAAATGGCATCTAGAGGGTGATTTACCTCCCCCCGCCCCCATTTCTCCTTGCCATCATGCCGGCGCTGCAGGAGAAATCATTGATTTCTCCTGCCTTTGCAAATAAAAGTCAGTCTATTTGCGGGTGCCAGGACAAAGTCAGGGTGGGCAGCTGACGTCATCTACTCGCCCACGGCAGGCATTGGCTCGCTCAAGGGAATGCCCAGTGTGTTCATGGGGACGCCCATAAAACGCTGGGCGTTCCCATGGCCCAGCGCCGCCCCCGCCCGCCCTTCCCTACCCTCTGAACTGTCCAGTGAGTCAGAAACTTGCCGCGGCAGTTGGAGTTTGCACGTGAGCAGAAATGCAAATTTGGATCACTACGAGTGATCCAGAATCGTCCCCCTAATTGGAACAGATGTGCAATATATGTATTATGCAAAAGAATTTAAAATGATCCTGATCCATATAAATGAAACCAGAAAATGTGCATCACTATCTTCATGGACATGGTCTTTGATGGGCACACAAACAGGACTCAAGTGGTATTTATTCAGCCTTACTGTACAACTGCCACATCAGTTGAATCGGACAAACCATTTGCCTAGCAACTTGCATTTTACGCTGCGTCTGCTATCCCGAGGTTCAAGTGTGGTCTGCGTTCCTATAATTGCTACTTACAGAGATAGAACTAATATGTTAATGCGTTAAGAGCCGCCATTCTAACTACTTGCATCATTAATCCCAGCTGTGTACCAGGGCACATCTTTGACATAACTGCCTGGCTGGATGACACATGAGATTGCACAAGCCAGCCACTGCAATTTCAACAGAGAGGGAAATCGGTCTTCCGATGGAGATCCTGGCCTCGGCACTACTCCACAAAGGAGGCGACACACCTCCATTTTGGTAAACAAAGGTTGTCATCCCCCCTACCCCAAACCACATCAGACTGCCAGTCCACTGTGTTACCCGTACTGCACATGCAAATATTGGTCTTTGCAGCGTGCAATGCATCTCCAACCTCATCCTGGAGTGTAGCCAGCATTTTGATTATACTTAAGTATGAACAGCATCTACATATTACCAGAAAGCAGGATTACCATTTCTAAAAAAGACATCTGAGCACCTTGTATCTGTCAAATCTATAGTTTTTGTTTTCCTTTCACTATAAAGCAGTGTTAATTGAAACCCCACCGGTCCCAACAATCTTTTCATAATTATAGACGCCTTAACTTCGTGCCACTGAGGTCAAACAGCCTAGTTCCTCTCCATTTGACAGTTAAAATAAAATCCATCCAGACTGTAGTAAACATGGATAATCCATTGACCTCCAGCAGCTTGCACATCCTGTGCCTACACAGCACACATTGTGGAGAAGGCCTACTATCTCAATCCTTAAAATATCTACTTGCTAGTTTCCTGGCTCACGTCCTCCCTTTGTCAATGAGTTTCCCCATATTCCTCTTGCCATTCACATGACAAACAAATGCTTTTCCTCTAACCCATTTCATTCTCAGCTCAAATACAGCATCTTTCCACCTGCTCCCTACACACATTACCAGTGTTGGCTCACATATGAACCTGCAATGCAATCACCCTGGGCGGTGCAGCAGAGAACACACCAAGTCAGCCTCGGTGTAAAGTATTCTTCCTGGCATAAAACTAAGCACAGAATATGACGTCAGATAAGAATGGCCGATCTAGTCATGGCCACCTTAATCCTCATTTGGTTCTCAGTACCAAGTTAGGTGGGGTACACATCATGCGATTTATTGGCTGATATGTAGTTCTGAGGCAAACTGGAATTACATTATCATCAACATAGCATAGCATGTATGATGAAGTAGTCAAGATCTCTGCCTTGAAGAAGGGAACTTATCCCGAACGTGGTACAGACGTGGTGGATACTCTGCCAGCTGAAGTGTTTATAGGAGCCCTGTGAGCGGTTTTCCAGACAAACCTGCTCCCCCCCACAAAGGATACCATCCAGTGGGCCTATATTCTATGGATTTCTAGTAAAGCCTCCACCCATACATTATTCCATTGTTGATTTTATTTGGGAATATGGGGAACTGGAGATGTGAAGAAGTTGTGAATAAAATTTGTGAATACATTGGACGTATTGCACTATTTTTCTTCCCTTTCTTCTGTTTTATATCACAAAAAGCCTGTTAACGGCAAAGAAAAGCTTGAAAAGGGAAGTATTTTTCTTATTTTGTATGTCTTGGTCACATTACTGGTGTCTTTCTACTTTAATCCACCTAAAGTTCCCCAATTATCTTTTGTGATATTAATAACGCAATTTCCCTTCCTTTTCCTATAAAATTTTGGTCTCAATACAGCCAGAGCCAGATTAAGGTCTAAATGGGCCTGGAGCTGAAAATAATCAAGGGCCTATAATGCGTAATAATAGGGGTTGTGGCCAACACCTAATAATGTGGGGGACGTGACCAGTGTTCTGGTTGGGTGGTCTGCTCATGGGTGTGTCTCTATTTGTGTAAATACTTTCAACTAATTATATATATACCTGGAAAAGGCAGGGGACTGGCATAAGAAAAATGCAGGGAGATATATTGGCGGGTGCACTCCAAAGGTGCACCCGCAGGACGCCGATGTCCTAAGATAATTGCGGGGTGAGACGGCGGCACTCCAGTCATAAAAAAATACTGAAAACTGAAACTTGGTAGACAGTATGTCAGCACCTTTTATGTGGTAACCTAAGTTTACCACACCATATACCCCTTATACAAATCATGCAACACAATAGTAACCCCTTATACTGTACTTGCTTCTTATTTATGCCACATGGAATGAGACAAAATTCACACTATGGCACACAGATTGAGTCAAAATTCATGTTATGTCATACAGATTAAGGCAAAATACACATTTTGCCACATGGATTGAGCCAAAATACACACTATGCCAGGCATGTCCAAACAGTGGCCCTCCAGCTGTTGTGAAACTATATGTTCCAGCATGCCTTGATATAGTTTTAGCATTCCCTAATTGCAAAACTGTGGCAATGCACGATGGGACTTGTAGTTTCACAGCTGGAGGGCCATAGTTTGGACATGCCTGCACTATACCAAACAGATTGAGCAATAATGCACAATATGCTTCATAAATAGGGGCATTCCGCACCAAAGGCGCACATTAAAAATTTACACCATAATGCTCATTACACGTTAAGCCTCACACCATAATCTCCATTACGTATTATGCCAAACACCATAATGCCTATTAAAAATGATGCTACATAAGTGTTGCTTACCTACATGTTCATTGCCAGGGGTTCCATGCTCATTGCCAGGGGTTCCATGCTCATTGCAGGGGGCTGCCCGGCTGTATTCAGAGCACTGCATGTCCCGGCTATTTGAAATAATACCCCTTTCATACCAGAAAATGCAGCGAATATGGTCCCTGGATCACGCAGGGCCATTCTCGGACTGGCCCCTTTTACACCAGCCTAGTCCCTGCACTGGCCCCCCTTTAAACAACCAGCTATATCTTCTGAACCAACTGACCCATTTACATGTAGCCTTCGAATGATTTTGGTCCCGTGAAACTGGGCCATTTGGTTCCAGAGAAATCAGTCCTCAAACAACATGAACAGCCATGAAATTACATTTCAGAAATGAGAAAAAAAATAGTTTTACCTGCAATATCTCTAGAACCAATGAACCCATATGGACCAGGTATCAGATTGAAGGCCCAGCAATTTGGGTCAACTGAGATCAACCTCAAGTTTCTGTGATGATGTAGGGGGAACTGGCAGCCGTTGGAACCGGGTGGAGGTCGGAATTAGCGGGTCCCATGTTATCTTATGGGGAAAACGTTCCAGGTTTGCCTGGCGGTATCTCCGGTTCCCGGGGGGCTAGCGACGTGGGGCTGGTCTCATTGGAAAGCCCTGACCCTCAGCTACAAAATGGGCCTATTTGGAAAGTGGGCCTGGAGCTATAGCTTTGTTAATCCGGCTCTGAATACAGCTACATGGAGAGGTGTAGCAATAGGGGAGCCAGTGCTGCAAATATTTCATCATTAGCACCCAATGGGGCAGATGTAACATAGCAGCGCTTATCGCGCCGCTATAATACTTCCTGCTTCGCCTCAATAGCGAGGCGAAGCAGGAAGGGACATCGACAAGATGTATTAACATCTTGTCTGCCGAAGCGGGGGAGCGTTAACTCCCCCCTCCGGCGATGTCCCTTTCTGGAGATAGCGCATCAGTTAATACTGATGCGCTATCTCCTGTCCCCCGGCCGGCCGCACTGGGCATGCGCGGGATCTCGCTGTTCACGCGAGATCCCCAGCGCAGCCCACAGCTGACAGCAGGGACAGCGCTGTCCCTGCTGTTTAGATAGGGCTTCGCCAGCCTGATGCTGGCGAAGCCAAAGCAGGCTTCGTGCGGAACGGTCAGCGATGCTGACCGTTCATACATTCGGCCTGCTATCATTTTGATAGCAGCGCCGATATGGACAGGGGCGCATAGCGCCCCTGTCCATTATCGCATCCCGGCCACATCATACATGGGGGAGAAGCGGTATCAGTGCACATAACGTGCGCTGATACCCCTTCTCCCCCATAACGACAAATCATACATCTGCCCCAATATATGAACAAAAAGTTCTATCTTGCATACAATTTTCACATCTTATTTGACAAATTATCTTGGCACTTAAAAGCTTAAATGCCTGGAGTTGTTTTCTGCATACTAATGAGAATAGCAATGAAATGGCATTTGGCAATAATATCAATCTCCTGCCAATTTTATTTCAATATGCAGTATCTATCAAGGAATTCTAGATCACAAGTATACACTGGGTACACACTGGAGAGCTTCCGGCAGCCGCTGATATAAATAACTACCTGTATATCGGCGGTGTAGTGAAAGAAGCATATAGGGTATACACACTGACTGATATTCACGATATTGGTCAGTGTGGTCGCCTGCCCGTACATGCAGTCGGTGACGAGATCGTCGGGTTGAGCTGCATGTACAGTTGCCAAGGGGGTCCTTAGCTACCTGCGGCCGCACACATTAATAATCGTTTCCTTTGGAAAATATGGACGCAATATCATTATCAACCATATTGTTAAGTACATATCGCCAAGTATGTGCCCAGCTTCCCTCTCCCATATCTAGCTTATGTCAATTATTATGTAAGTAACCAATTTATATTTAGCAATGTATTTTTCGTCTGCAAAATGTTCATATCCTTCTCATGGATATGGATCATTGGGTCACCAGCAAGTGGGTCGACAAGTATTAGGTCGTCACTACTAGGTCGACATGCAGGAAGGAAACAAAAGGTGGTGATCAGTGCGCTACTATCTGCAACTGGTACTGGGACTTGTCAGGTCCCTAAGGTGAGTGCAAGTGGATAAAGGAAATGTAGCAGTGCGGGCTGAGAAAAAATAAAAAAATGTATGAACAGAACGGTATCCTTTACAGTATATTTATTGTTAATAAGATATTACTTAAAAAGCTGTATCATTTACACGTTGAGCCCCCCCCACACAGTGGACATTCCTTCCAAGCGCATCACTGCAATCCGATACAAATCCACACATCGAGGACACCACCACGTGCATTTGCACCATCCCATCCGGACTCATTATCCGAGGCAGCCACAGGAATCTCCATCAAATCCTCCAGGTTATACCATCCTTCCCATCAGAGGAACCTAATTTACCAACTGGACTCTGTTTCGGGACCGTATTGGCCACCTGGTTATCTGCTATCATGGGACTACAACTTAAGATGTCCGTGTGGTAATATGCACATTTGTATGCCTTTTTCATATTGTAAATGTGATGCACATTGAATGTCCACATATTTTATTGTACCCCCCCCCCCTTATTTTATATACAATTTTACAAGTCTATAAATGATACAGCTTTTTAAGTAATATCTTATTAACCATACCGTTCTGTTCATACATTTTTTTATTTTTTCTCAGCACGCGCTGGTACATTTCCTTTATCGACATGCAGGAAGGTCGACATGACTTAAGGTTGACATGGGTTAGATCGACAGGGTCATTAGGTTGACAGTGAAAAGGTCTACTTTTTTTTTTACCCAAAGGTCAACGCAGACAACATAAACACTAAAATGTAACACTGCGTCCTCTCGCATGGCACGCTGCGCTCGCCACGCTTCGGGCACAGTGGCTCGCTACTCTCGGCACACTATTGTATTCTCCCACCACGCCCTAGTGGATAGTAGGGCATGAAATGCCACCTGTTGGCACATGTCGTGTCAACATAAACACTGAAATGTACCACTGCGTATAGTGTGAATCGCTACGCTCGGCACACTATTGTATTCTCCCGGCAGTGGATGGTAGGGCATGAAATACTGCATGTCGGCTTTTAACTGTCGACCTAGTGACCCTGTCAACCTAGTGGTGTCAACCTAATGCTTGTCGACCTACTTGCTGGTGACCCAATGACCGGATCCCCTTCTCATGCCATCCTTTCTCCTGCTTATTGTCCTCTAGAGTTCATCCCTCCCTCTTTGGTGTGCCCCCCCTCTCACTCATGTCAATCATTCGTAAATCAATCTCTTTCTCTCTCATGTTAATCTCGCTTTCTAGTGTCAATACTCTCTTATATGTCAATCTCCCCCATGTTAATCTCTCAGATTCCTCTTGCATCTAAATCTCTTTAACATCAAGCTCTCATGTCAGTCACAGTTACTCATATCAATCTCTCTCTCATGACAATCATAACAATCTCTTGTAAGAGAAGCACTCACTCACGTCAAGTTTCCTGCCAATCTCTCAATATCCATCTACAGTCCTTAAAGCTGCCTGTCTCTCCAGCTATCTCCTTGCCAAGAGGAAAAAATAAAATTGATTATGTTGATTTAATTGCAAAGCTTTATGTAAAAGGAATTCAAAAACATTTTTGACAAGAAAGTCTCTTAACAAGAATGAGACCACAATAAAAGAAACAGTTAATGTAATGTGGGTAACTGTAAACAGAGGTAATGTGTGCAATAAATTTGAAGTGGAATATTTAAACAAACATTTGTTATTCCAGAAGGTGTGACCTGGAATCAATTGTAAACACTGGGGTTTTAATTTATGAGGGCCGTTAAGACCCCTTTCCTTATCTCTCTTATCATGTTATTTGAAACACAAGTGATGTAGGATGCAGCAATGCAGATTGAAGAACAGCATTCCACTGGCAATTAAAGAGTCAGGTTCCCATAAACACTACCCTTTAAAGCGTAAGCTAAACCATGGACCACTGAAAGCACCTAGAGCAATATGCAAATGAAACATTAGTGAAACTTGCCAGTTAAAATGGCACGGAGAAAGACAGGTTGATGTATCCCAATCACTGTATAGAATCATTTCAATTGGCAAAAAAAAAAAGGAAATGCAATACGGAGTATTAATTAATATAGGCCAACTAATTACAGGTGGTAGAGAACAGACACTACCCACCACATGGTTTACTGCCTGAATCTCCTCAATTATAATTAATTAAAGCAGGCTGTGCAGCCAAGTCTATAAATAACAAATTGTCCCCTTGTTCTTGGTGTCTGTGTGTCTGCCTACTGGTGAGTGGTGTACAGGCCCCCACACCTTCATCTTGGGGTCACTGGGTCAGTGAGCAGATGGGACATAAGTGACACATGACCAGCAAAACTGAATGGACAGACACTGCAAATATTTGATATAGGGACCTGCTGCAAATCAATGACTCCCCTAAAAGCAATGGTCAATGGTTACTCTATAGATGTGATTTCATTGAGCCTCCTGTACAACTCAATAGAGTTACTAATATGTTAACAAACAGAATTATGGTATTCATTACATACTGTATGAACTATATTTAAATATACTTTTATTTGCACAATTACCATTCGCAACAATAGATGCTTACTACCTAACTAGCGAATACAAATTATTTTTAGTAATCTACACACATGTTATTTTAGTCCTTATGGTAAAAAAGAAAAAATAATGCAACATCCTGGCAGCCTGAAGTTCCTACACTAATTAATCAAGGCTCAACAATAGTGTATTTTGTTTGGCTGCAGGGGGTCAGTCCTAGAGACAGGGTAACCCCAGGAGCTGTATCTGGTGGAAGGACCGTACAGGGGAATCTCTGTTCTGGTGGTAATCTCTAACTACTCTGCAAAGCATAGGGCAAGTCTGTCACAGAAGATGCTGACAGACAGGGATAAAATTAGCATTATTCATTCAAATGCATCTATCAACAAATTGATGACAGGGTAGCGGTTTGTGGTTTGTAGTGGTGTTGTCAAACGTTCCATGTCCTTGGACACAGACATAGGCATTTTAAAGGAGGTGCCCACTGTCAGTTGATTATTAGGAGGAAGGTGAAATAATGTAATGCCATAGCTGCCAACACTTTAGACACAGTTGCTGGTTAGGTGCATCTAATTACATATGTGCCTTTCCTGCCCATGAAGCCGCACTGTGAATTGAAATACCAGTCTGGGAATGGATACATTTGAAATGTAAAAGTACAAATAGGCAGAAAGTTGTGGGACAAGCGCACTTATAACACATAATTATAGCTCATCTTTTATTATTAATTAGACCATCCAAATTTGTACTGTTAAGGTTACAGTGTTCATTCTAGGAGTACAATTAAATTGTTTTCCCAGCAATGCTGATTATTGGTAGCCCAATAAAGCAAATCAACGTTGCTGTGTTAGAACACTAGTGCCGCGAGGGTACACATTTCTGTCTCCGCCCTCCTGAGGTAGCGAACATAAATGTGCTGAGAGATTGTAGTTTAGGCACCTTAACCAGGATTTTAGATGGGCTTAGGAGCTTTATGCGGCCAAATCTAGTCTATGTGGGCAAAAGAATTGCAGTAATTAAGAAGCACCCAGACAACACCTGCTCCTGAATAATGTGCCTGGGAGGTATTTGAGGTGCAGACAGAAACCTGCCGAAAGTAGGATCTCAGAGCAGGTCACATGTGTGTGCAGTAGCTACAGCGCACCCAGCACTTAGCATGGGATAAGCTGCTTAACATTTTGATTATTATTTATATGGTGCCAAAAAGGTTCCACAGTGCCTAACAATACATACTGTAAATGAGAAAGAAAATAAAGATTTGCAGTACAATGCAATTGAGGACAAGCACATGTTAAATAAAGACAGTTGCATCAGGGGACAGGACACTTAAGCTGTGTACACATGGGGGCGATATATTTCTGAGCAATATATTGCTCAGTGTCTCCTTTTCATCAGCAACCACATACCCTCCAACATTTGAAGGGCTAAAATCGGTACACATTTAAGAAGGGGCATGGCCATGGGTAAAGTAGGTGTGGCCTTGTGTAAAGTGGGCGTGGTTACATCCCCAGGCACCCTGACCCCCCGTCTCAGCACCTGATGCAGCTCATGTCACATGGTGGCTTAGTGGGCTGCTGGCATATTAAATCAGCATATATTTAAACTTATTTTTTTTAAAGTATATTAAATATAAATATACTCATGTAATATGCCAGCAGCCCACTTATAAAAAACTAAACCAGTAAGAGGGAGATGGGCGCTCTACCTCGGTTGCCGGCTGCTAAGTCTGGTATGTCCAAACCCAGGGTAAACTATAAACAGGAGATGACCAGCGCTCAGGCTTTAAATTGTTGTCAGCAGCTAGCTGATGGGGTGATGTAAGATGATGTGACCAGTGGAGACTGGGTGTATTTTGGAACATGGACAATGTGACAAAAATGTTATAAGATAAAGGTGTTTATTACACTAAATAACATGGGTGTATTAATGACATACAAGCATGTGGGGTATAAACAGAGGGGAAGGGGGCCCTCTTGGAGGGATGCAGGAGGGTTGGTGGTGGCTGAAATAGCCTTAGTCCAAAGTCACGGAGGGGGGCTGGAGTCAGAACACACACTGCTTCACCTCCTGCGGTAGAGTATTTCCACAAAGGGTCAGGATAAGTGTCCAGGTGTCACTGATGATGGTCATGGGCGATGAAGCGACGTGGTTTCTACACTGGTGATCTGCACAGCTGTGCAGACACCAGCAGGATACAGTTCAGCACCAGCAACGCGACTTGGGACGGAAGGACTGAGGACATCAGCGGGTATCGGGTAAGTGTTAGGTGCACCGCTGGGAAACTCAAAGAGGACGCTCTTATTCTGAGCGACACCTGGACACTTATCCTGACCCTTTGTGGAAATACTCTACCATCCAGCAACAGCAGAGCTGAGAACTGTTCACTGTTATGCCCACAGCAACATTCTCCTCAGAGCACACGGACTGCGTTCACCGCAGGAGGTGAAGCAGTGTGTGTTCTGATTCCAGCCCCCCTCCGTGACTTTGGACTAAGGCTATTTCAGCCACCACCAACCCTCCTGCATCCCTCCAAGAGGGCCCCCTTCCCCTCTGTTTATACCCCACATGCTTGTATGTCATTAATACACCCATGTTATTTAGTGTAATAAACACCTTTATCTTATAACATTTTTGTCACATTGTCCATGTTACAAAATACACCCAGTCTCCACTGGTCACATCATCTTACATCACCCCATCAGCTAGCTGCTGACAACAACAATTTAAAGCCTGAGCGCTGGTCATCTCCTGTTTATCAAAAACTAAACCAGTCAGACACTGTGCAGGAAAGGTGGAAATATGGCCAGGCTGGATTATTTGTGACAGACTCACAGAGACTCTGGAGGATGATGATCTCTGGTGACTCTCAGGAGGCGTTGCACTGCAGCTTGTCCTGAACAGCGGGGCTGAGCTCCGGTCACCAGGGTTATTCTGCACTCCCACTAAGATCCCCCCTCATGCGCGCCCTGGTGGCTACCGCGTATCTGCCAGTCTGCCTCACATCTTTCGCACCAATGTCTGCACATGCACAGACAGTGAGGCAGGGCAGTACACTTGTCTCTCCATCCCCTGAGCACACAGACTGGCGCTGGTGCGGCAGTGACGTCATGACGTCATGACGTCATGCAATGCCCGCCGGCGCCGCAGGGGACACTTGGGAACGGGAGGGGAGAGCTGCCGCCAGGCGCCGCACAGACTGCAGAACAGACACTTGAAAAAAACGGTACATTCGGTACAAAATGATTTTGCCGGTACAGACTGTTCAAAAACGGTACTGTACTGGCAAAAATCGGTACAGTTGGAGGGTATGCAACCAAAGATGGTCGCTGATGAAAGGGAACCTCTGCCGGGGGAGCCACAGAGGGAATCATAAGGGGGTGAAAAAATGGTAGCATGCACCCGGCGATTTATCGCCGGTGCACACTCCAATAGCTGGCAATATGGTCACATGGATAATCACGTGCATTCAACCAAGTAAAGTGCCCATCACTGGAATTAATTTAATAATTTATGGGGACTTACTTAGTCCAGGACCTAAATTCCCAGTGGCGTAACAATAGCCCCGCAGACCCCGCGGTAGTAGGGAGGCGCTATGTAAGTGCAGGTGCCGGGGTTCTGCAGGGCTATTGTAACGCCACCGCCTCATCTGTCGCGGCTCCCCTCCTGGCATATGCTGCTATGAAAATGAACCATCACAATATGTCCACCCCCATACAGCAGACAGTTGTCTGAAACTGTCTGCTGTATGGATGCGGACATTTTGTGATGGTCCGTTTTCAAAGCAGCAGAAGACAGGAGGGAAGCCGGGACCGCACCACAGACAAGATCTGGGGGTCCCTGTTACGGAAGAGCGGTGGGGTAAGGCAGGGGGGGGGGGGGGCAGTTAACTTTACTGGGGGGGGGCACTGCCAAAATTTGTGGCTGGGTGTGCAGATATAATAGTTACGCCACTGTAAATTCCTTTCCCCCTACAGATTTGCAAGATCTGATGAATAATTTAATGAGGCATGGAATAACATACATAAACTAACAACCTCCTAAATCTGAGCACTCTGCGGTATACGCCAACAGTTTTATTTAAATAATTGTTTCAAAATTCCTACAAAACCCTTTGCTGAAACCTTTTCTCAAATTGCCGCTACTAATCGCATATGTACTATTATAGAACCCACACGTCCATAGACTTCTAGGTTTATGAACCGGGAGTCCATCAGCGCATGTGCAGAGTGATGTGGCAGCCGCAGGGGATGTTAGGAGGGATTAAATCCCTTTGACAGCACAGATGTAGTAAGAAGTCCATAGGCTTCTATAGCTGGTGTTAAGGTGCCCATACACTGAGCCGATTTGGGCCAATTTCTACAAATCAGGCCATGAAATCGGGCCAAATCGGCTCAGTTTGGTGTCCCCTCAGGGCTCAGCGGTCCTGTGCGCATTGGACTGGAGCCGGTGGTCGGACCTGCTGGCCATCCAGCCACCGTCCTGGGACCTCCCTCCCCGTGCGATGGGCAGTGTGGTCTGGGCAGCTCGTAGTGGAGAATTCGCTTAGCCAGTGTCTGGCCAGTCATTTCAAAATATTCTTCAGCTGCATCTCACCCTGCCACCTGGCAAAATGCGGCTACCAGCCATTGCTCGGATGGACCCCGCTGCCCGCAACTACGAGCTGCCCACCCCCCGTCGTCACCACCACCAGCTGGCCAGAGACAATTTTTCGTTGTCAATTAATTTCCTCCCTGAACTGTATTCGGTTTAATTTCAGAAACCAGGCCAATAGCAAAGTGACTCAAAATATGCTTGCCACCAGGAGCTGGCTGGCAAGTTTTTACATGGGGGCAAGAACACAAACCTTGTCCATGATCAGCAACCCATAAATAAAAACTGCTATTCAGTATAAAGCACATATCTTATCAAAGTGCAATAACTTTTGGAAGTGAAAAGGCTTGTTATTTTTTACCCTACTTTTTAATAGGATCACTGCCAAGGAGGAACTATTAATTTATGCTTTATTCTTGGAATACAGCAGTCTCATGCAGTTCTGTTTAGATTATTTTATTGGTTTATCAAAAATGGTACTTGTTATTTAAGAGGAGGTCACTGTAGCTCACAAGTGGCATATAAAAACAGAAGTACCAAAAGTAAAATAAAATTATAAATATCAGTCAGGTTTTTAAATATGCTGCCTCCTGCAATATTTTAACAGTGAGAAAAATTATAATATATTAAAAGACTAAACATATACTGTACTTACCTTGATAAAATAAACATAATTGACCATTTTTGCCCTGGGTTTTAACTTTCTCACACGAGTCTGAATGCTACATAAGGACAACAAACCCAGAGACTTCCAGTTACGGCTTCCCAATGAGTGGCAATTAAACTGAGCAGCTCCACCACCTACGCTGCCCACTCACCGGCTACACTGCTTTGAGTCTCCCAGCACCGCATCCACTCCCCCAGCTGTATGGACACATTTTTGGAACACGTGCTGGGCTCCAAAAGTCGCACACAGCGCGGCAAAGAATAAAAGATGAGAGCACAAATCCAAGATGGTGCTGGACGCGGCAGCTGCAGCCTTCACCCCAGCATCTCCTGCTCTTCCCTGCACAATTAATACATGATGCACAGGGGACATGGGCACTCCAGCTCCTCACCCATCAAACCAGATGGACCCTGCAGCACCCATTGCTGATAAGGTACTGCCAGCACCCACAAACCCGGTCACCTATGGGGACATGGTACTAGCCATAAGGGCTGCTATAGGCCCTTTATTAAAAGAGCAGACTGCAGACATAAACCAACAGATGTAACTGAACAAATGGTGGGTGAAAACGTTGGGTACTTGTGTATTAGCAGGGCGCCCAATTAGCATACGCACGCTAGCGTAGTGAAATCGCATGGCCCGTTTTTGTGCCGTGTGATGTGTGCGATGCGATCTCACTAGTTAATATGGTACTTGTATATTAGCATGGCGGCCGTTATGCAGTTAGCATAGCTGTGCTGTCAGAATCAGCGAAGGCTGCGTAAATAGCGTAGTCAGTCAGTAGAGTTCCAGATCCCTGTCAGATTTAGTCAGAGCTGCAGGGGGGTTGATGTGATGCTGCATGGGAGTGATCATGTGCAGGGGTCGGGGATGATGATGTGCAGGGTGTGGAGTGATTAAGTGTTGCTAGAGGGATGCTGATGTGCAGGGTGGTGATCATGTACAGGAGGATGTGCAGGGGGGTGATCATGTACAGGAGGATGTGCAGGGGGGTGATCATGTGCAGGGGTGGGGGGTGATGATGTGCAGGGCGGTTTTGATGTGCAGGGGGGTGATGATGTGCAGGGGGTTGATGATGTGCAGGGGGGTGATCATGTGCAGGGGTGGGGGGTGATGATGTGCAGGGCGGTTTTGATGTGCAGGGGGGTGATGATGTGCAGGGGGGTGATGATGTGCTGGGGTGTGGGGTGCAGATGCGCAGGGGGGTGCTGATGTGTAGTGAGGTTCTGATGCTCAGAGAGGTGATGATGCGCAGGAAGGTGATGATATGCAGTGGGTGATGATGTGCATGTGGTAATGTTGTGCTGCAAGAGGGGTGATGATGATGTGTAGGGAGGGTGATGATGTGGCGAAGGGGGGGGGGGGGTTGATGATGTGGTGAAAGGGGGGTGATGATGTGGCACAGGGAGGGTGATGATGATCTGCAGGGGGTCAGATGATGTGGCGCTGGGGGGGGGGGTGATGATGTTTTGCAGGTGGGGTGATGATGAGCTGCAGGTGGGGTGATGATGAGGTCGTCAGCCTTTGTTGTCATGTCATTTTTACACTAGCATAGCAGCCTGTAGTGTCATGTTATTATAACACATGAGGAGTAGCCAGTGGTTATTATTTATGTTATTATTTTTACATTGAATTGCTTATATAGATTATCTTTCTTTTCTAGTTGCTGTGAGTCCCTTCTTGATATTGGCAGTTAGCCCCAAAAATTTGTCAAGCAATCTTCATCTGACCAAAGGTAAGTTGAAAATCATTTGTTGTATTGGTCACTTTCATGTGCATGGTAATTTAGGGTGTTTTTATCTTCCTTTTTTATTGTTTTTGTTTTTTAGAAATGGCTTTGGACAATACATTTTGGGCTTGTTTCATCAAAATATATAAGGAGAACGACTGCCTGTGGCGAAAAGGCCATGAAGACCATCACAACAAGGAGAAACGCTCCGGGAGGGAAAATTGTATAATCGTAGGGGCACATTTTACACACAGATTTAGGTACTTGTGTATTAGCACTGCACCCAAATAGCATACATGTATTCCGTGTGGCCTCGCGGGTCTCGCTGTGTTCGCCACACTTCGGGCTCGTTGGCTCGCTGCGCTTGCCACACTTTATAAAATCAACTCCATGCCAACGTGGATAGTGGGATATGAAAAGATCGGGAGGACGCATTCCGCGTCCCCTCGCGGGGCTCGCTGTGCTCACCACGCTTCAGGGGTGACATGGATAGTGGGGGTGAGCTAAATCCCATTGCATCAATTAACTAGTGAGATTGCATCGCATTAATCGACTTCACTATGCAGAATAGCCCACTAAGCATAGCATAAGTGGGTGCCGTGCTATTACACAAGTACCAAACTTTGCAGAGGTTTCAGAGATTACTCTGGAATCGCAACGCCAGGCTAAAGAAATATATATCACTTGACCAATAAAATCCATGATCTTGAAAATAGATCAAGTAAGAATCATAGGTTTACCTGAAACGTTGATCTCTATGATTTCATAAGGATAACGGTCCCTGAACTGTTTCAGATAGAGGATAGGTGCAATGACCTAGTCCAGGGGTTCCCAATCTTTTTTGAATCACGGCACCCTTAAAATATAAGATTTTTTTCATGGCACCCCATGGCCAATTTTTTTTTAATTAGACTGGGTTTATATGCGATTATTAGGGTCAGTTATGTGATACAGGGCAGGATTTCCTTTTGTTTGTACACATTTTATGATTGGCAGCCACCAGCACTGGTTTTGCTTATAAATAATTAACCATTAATAATTTGAGTTGGTCCTGGACCACCAACCCAGGGCACCCCTACATGTGTCCCGAGGCACCCCAGGGAGCCACGGCACACAGTTTGGGAACCACTGACCTAGTCATAGAAAGGGCCCACAGGCTTGACCCAAAGAGACCACAAGAGGGAGCCAGACCCAGGGCAGTCATTGAAAACTTTGCATTTTCTCCACAAAGAGTTAATATGGGTTTCCTCCTGCAAATTGAAATCCTTGACATGGGAAGGATCACAAACTCAAGACTATTCAGCTGACTAGACAAATGCGAGAAAAGAGTTCTCCACTGTGTGCTCACGTCTGATCCAAGATGGCTGTAAATTTGCCCTCATATACCCCGCCAGGCTTAGAATATTTGATGTCTCTACTTTCAAAGACTTTTTGACCCCGCCCCAAGACGAAGACTTATTTCTATGAGAACTCTCTGCCTCTTACCGCATGTCTCCCACATTTCTGACTCAACCGAGACCTCATCTCCTGCCACACTTGTGTGACTTACTATTCCGGGCATTACCATCCCAGCCAGGAACACTAGCTTCTAACCGTCTTGATCCACAGACAAAGATTTTAATTTACTACAAATGGTTGCCTACTATATCTTATTTTCTGATGACCTATGTTCCGTGCTTTATACTACTATGAGCTATATTGTCCATGCCTGATCCACCACGGGAACCTACCACCACACATACCCCCCTCTACAACCATGTACACTGGCTACATAGTTTCAAGTTATTGTTGTAAAGCTCTACATGCGGTGCTATAACATACGTGTCCACTAGAGCACAAAGGTTTAGGAGTTTGACTCCGTTAGGTGACCTTATATCACACGATGTTAGTCCTTTACAAAGTTTTCTACAGAAGTACAATTGTGTTTTATATGTTTTGTTCTTCCCCCCTCCTTGCCCGATTTTCCTAGCTCTTCCCACCCACTCTCCATTCCTTTTCTACTCCTGATTGCATATCTCTTCAAATATACATGGTCCCCCTCATCTCATTCACATGCCTCATAACTATGTATTTAAGTGTTTATTTCATTTAGATATCATGTGTGATGTCTATGAAAATAGGATGCTGAAATGTGAGAGGGGTTAACTCTCCCCAAAAACATCAGCGTATTCTTCTCTACCTTAATAAACTCCACCTTGATGTCCTATTACAAGAGACACACCACACAGCCCCATCCACACCATATACGCCCAAAGCAAGGTTCTTGGTAATCTTAAGGCCCATACACATTAGAAGATTTTTATTTCAAAAGACTTTGCCAAAATCTGTGATAGATATATCTTTCCCCAAAGTAGTGCGTACACATTGAGCTACTTTCCCCAAAGAGCAAGAGATTTTCAGGAGGCGAAAGACTTTGCTGAAAATCTTTCAGATAAAAGGCTATTTACATATTGGTCTGGGTTTAAATTCCAAGGGTGGGTGCAGGGGCTGTTTTAGTCAGTGCATTTCTGTTCTTGGGGCCTGATTCAGAACGGATTGCTGGGCTGCGTATATACGTAGCCTGGTGATCGGGTAAACGTCGCCCTGTCCGGGGAAATTCCGCATATGTGCACGGCTACAATTTTATTTGCAGCCGTGCACGTAGGGAGAAATCCATTCACTTGTGGCAGCAATGTATAGGTTACTGCCATAATAAAATTAGGGTTACCACCTTTGCTTTGAGAGATTCCCAGACAGTGGCCCACTCCTATATATATTTATATATAAATGGCTGCTAGGCTGCTCTTGCCCGACATCCCCCATATCCCCTCACCTCTCATAAAAGTGCTGGTGGGGGATTCACTCTCTGTGCTGGCCGGCTGCCAGACGCCCCTGTCCGTGTCTGGGTCTGGCACTGTGGGCAGTCACCACTGCTTCCGGCCCTGTCCGCCTGCTTACTGTGTGGATCCAGGAGGCAGGTGCCGCTGGTAGCAGAGTGGGCGGCCGGAGGCTAGCGAATGAGCGGGAGGATGGAGGGAAACGGGCATGTGGAGGGTAGCGGATGAGCGAGCGGGCGGATGTTTGGATGGATGCAGGGTAGCCTGCGGGTTGATGGATACAGGGTAGCGAACAGGGGATGGATTGAGGGCGGCAGGCAGAGAGGCTGTCTTTTTTCCACTATGCAGTGACAGCTGACTGCCCCTCAGGTTCCGGCGCCCATAGGCAGCTGCCTAATGGAAGCGCCAGCCCTGGTCTGTAGTCATCCTATATGGGTGGTAAAATATAAATTGGTGGCAAGGGCTGGTGGTAACGTATACATGGGTATACTTTTACCGCCATAAAAAATATGCATTGGTGCCCAGTGGTGCAGTAATATATACATGCTGGGATGTGCCAGCAATGCATATATTACGGCCTTAAAACAAATTCATTGGTGCCCAGTGGTGCAGTAATATATACATGCTGGCATGTGCCAGCAATGTATATATTACTGCCTTAAAACAACTTCATTGCTGGTCAGTGGCATAACTGCCGTTATGCTCCATGTAGCAGGAGCAGGGCAGTCAGCTGGGGGGGGGGGGGGGCTTTCTGCCGGGGGGCGGGGCGTCCCGCCCGGCTGTATGTCCAGGCGGGGGAGTGGAGCAGAGAAGATTAGCTGTGCAGCAGCAGCATTGGAGCCAGGAGGAGAGGCAGGCAGCGTTGGAGTGGGGCGGTGTGAGTATGAACAGGGGGAGGGAGCGGGCTGTCAGCTGGATTGAAAGACTTTCATCTTTCAGCCTGTCTGCTGTACACACTTGGCGATGATGGCTGAAAAATCAGCCATCATCGCTAGGCGTGCTGGTAAAACCAGCAGATTGCTCACCTCGCTAGCGATGATGCGGGAGCGCGCATCATCGCTAGTCGGCAATCTCGGGGGTATACACACTAGGTGATTTTCAGCTGAAAACCGGCAAGTGTGTATGAGCCTTTTGCTAAATCCAACTACCTTTTGATGTCACAAATGTGGTTGCTGATCTTGAAGGGTGCTATTTATTATGTTATATTACCTATGAAAAACAAACCTATTTATTTGTGACAATATCCTCTCACAATATCTAATCCAAACCATTATTCCAGAAAATCATTTCCCTTTTATCCCCCTATTTACACTTACCGCTTATATTAGGAGGTGACTTTAACCTTATTACATTCCCACATCTAGATAAACAACTCCCACCCAGTGGGCCCGGTGCCTTGTACGTCCCACAAAGGGACAAAGTGCCGAAATTTCGACCGCATCCCCTTAGAACTTAGCAACTTCTCCCTCCATGACATAGGCCTGTTTTTCAGAGCCACCTATAACGCGTGTCGGTCTTTATGCAAAACCCCGAATAGAGATCCTAGAAAATCACCATGGCTACCTATATGGGGTAGCGCCATGTTTCAACCGGACTCCCCAGCTTTCAGATGCCTCCAAAAAAAGGATCAAAACTAATATCACAAGTCTTTGACCCAGGTGGCAAACTACTTTTATCCCCAGTTATTCAATCCACGTATGATCTATCAAGCAGTAGCTTTTTCCTAATTATGCAACTATTTCATTAAATAGCCTCATTACCTGCCACCTCTCTTAGGGGGTTATTCTAGTACATTCTTTCTGACAAAATCCTTCTTAGATGGACAAAACCATGTGCACTGCGGGTGGGGCAGATGTAACTTGTGCAGAGAGAATTCGATTTGGGTGGGGTTTTTCCTGAAAGTAAGATCTATATTGAAGTGTAAAATCATGCAGTCAGTATTTTCCCTGCACAGAAACAAAATAACTCACCCAAATCTAATTCTCTCTGCACATGTTACATCTGCCCCCCTGCAGTGCACATGGTTTTGTCCATCTAAGAAGGATTTTGTCAGAAAGAATGAACGAACTAGAATAAACCCCTTATTCTGTCTCCCCTCGACCCTCTACAACAAATTATACATACATTTTCTCTGAGGAAATTTAAAACAAAGTTGGTATATAACCAGTTTTTTAACACTTTAACCCCGAAAATATGGGGAAAAAAATGACATCAAGGTGGAAGGTAGTTTCCTTTATTAATCCAATCTGATATACTGTTTAAATATCAGAGCAGGATGCTTCATATTCTCCAAACGTCCTTACTACAAGAAAAGCATATTAAAATGATATTTAGATGGTACATATCCCAAGGACTGAGGCGACATTTTGTTCCAGAAAAACCGGACAGTTGATCAAATTGCGATATCTCTACAACCAATCTTCTCCATAATCTGTGGACATATTAAAAAATTTGGTACTTACGTATTATCTGGGCTCCCGATTTTTTCATTGCATGCCACTACTTAAGGCATGCAATGCAATGCAAAGCGATTTTTCATTGTAAAGACCTGATTTTTAATTGTATAGTCAACCATGGGAGATTTCATACCTCCACTATCCAACTACGCATGGAGTCGATTTTATATAGTGTGGCGAGCGCAGCGAGTTACCGAGCCCGAAGCGTGGCGCGCGCAGCGAGCCCCGCGAGGAAACGTGGATAACTTTACATGTATTCTGGCTGCGCTCGCCACGCTTCGGGCTCGGTGGCTCGCTACACTATATAAGATCAACTCCATGTGTAGTTGGATAGTGGGGGTATGAAATCACCCATGGGTGACTAAACAATTAAAAATTGGGTCTTTACAATGAAAAATCGCATTGCATTGCATTGTATGCCACTATATTGCATGCGATGCAATGCAATGAAAAAATCGGGCGCCCAGATAATACATAAGTACCAAAAATTCTGATACAAAATCATAAATGATCTTAACCCATCTATTGTTCGCAAATTTTGATGCTTGTCCACTCCAATATGGCCAACTCCATATGATACCATTTCTAACCATACTGGTCACCACGGCCAAAAAACTAATATTGAAGCTGTGGATCTCCACTGTAATATTTCTATTATTGAAACATATGCATTTTGATAGATATGATGCTTCATTATATTTTCACAACAAAAAAAAGATTTGATAGACGATGGGGCCCTTTTGAAGTAACGCAACAATCTACTGCTTTCGTGAATTAAAACCTAAGATGCTCACTTTACGAATCGGATGCTCCCATGCAGTGTGCAGCCCTAATGGATCTGGTAGATATACCTTGTTAACCTTTACCGATACTTTGTCTATACTCCTATTTTACTTGAAACTATTGAAGTGATATCCCCCCCCACCCCCTTCCTTCTATCCCAAGTTCCACCCCCCTCTTGCTTAAAATTGTTTTCACCGAAATCAATTTGAATTTTGGCTCATATTGTGTGGCGTCATGTGAATTTTAGCTCACTCCATGTGACATTATGTCACACATTATGAGACAAAATTTACATTATGTGGGAGGGGAATATTTTTTGCAGAGTGGGAGACGCTGGTAGCTCACTGGTAAGTAAGTGTACAAAAAGTAGATCCTGGGTTACAAATGTCAGGCTACCAATGTTCTAGAAGGTGCAAAATAAATAACAAGTAGATTCTGATTAGTTGCTATGTGCAACATCACATCTTTAATAGAACTCCCATCTTAGTAAATAAACCCCAACACGATTCTGCCCCTTTCCCGGTATCAATCTCCTGCTTGTTCTTCTAGCGGATGTCCCAGGATCTCCATGTCGGTGCCATCGGAGATGCACACATCTGGTGCAGGTGTGTGGCAGCCAGTGGGCTAGGGCGGTCTGCAGTGAGTAGAGGCATAGCTGAATAGTCTTCTGCAGGAGACTCCCTTAAATAGGGGCAATCTCTCTGATTTCCTTTAGCCTATATAAAGCAGCTTTTACAGTTTTGGGGGAAATCAGATATACAGGTTTAAAATGGAATCCATTGCCATTCCTCTGCATTGGTTATAATACACAACCATCCCTATGGCTACATGCATTTTAATTAAGGTTTCTCATGGCTACTTATATGGAACCACTTGTAAAATACATACATGAATAGGGTGTCTTTTATTTAACAAGTACAGTAGTTTGGCAGCCACTGATATCTGTTCGATATCAGTGGCTCAGTTCAAAATGTTATTACAACTTTTACATTGAAGCTGGAGTTAAAGAAGATAAGTCAACTCTGCTCCTATGGACAGCTTTTATCTAATGAATTACTCTGGATACCCTCCTGACGGTATCCCCTATGCACTTGACTTGAGCACCTTGCTCCCTTAATGCTGAAAATATAATTTACTGCTCTGTGAAGCCTAATTCCATCACTTTTGTAATGAACTCAACACAGCTGTAATACTGCCTTTTATGCCACTGTATTTTGCCTATTTCTTCTTACATACATCTTTCCCTATAACCCCAGGACTCCATGTTTTACCTCTATGATGTGCACACCCCGCCAGCAGCAGCCTATGTGGTGTGCCTGAGATGGTTTCTGCATGGGCAGGTTGCACTACATGTTGATCTGTTCATATAGTGCAGTGATATTTATTTACAGTTTCTTATATAACGCAGCAGATTCCGTTGCGCTTTACAACAGTAGACAGTGATAAAACAAACTGGGTAACAACAGACAGACTTAGAGGTAGGAGGGCCCTGCTGCAAGCTTACAATCTACGCCTAACCTTGACACTCCAGCTGTTGTTGAACTACACATCCCAGCATGCCCTGCTACAGTTTTACTATATGGCCATGCTAAAACTGATGCAGAGCATGCTGGGATATGTAGTTCAACAACAGCTAGCGTGTCAAGGTTAGCCATCACTGATAAAGTGTATGCATTCCTGGCCTCTGGGCACAGTGGCAGCGCAGGGTATTGTGGTACTGGGGCCTGGGCTGTTGTTGTGCCTTGAGGATGGAGTTTGGGAATGCTTATTATAGAGTGTATAATATTGCACACATCTCAGGTTTCCCATATATGACTTGGATCCATGTTTCAGCTGACATATTTCAAACTCAGCCTATAACATGAGTTAGCAGCTGATTGGCTGGATATTAAATCACCCTTGTTTTTATGTCTTTTTAAGGCTTAATACATCTGCCCCAGTGTAAGCTATGAAGTGCACCAAAGATGGCTACCTCACCTGGTACTCTCGTGGGTACACAGGGTGCCCCCTCCTCCGTAATGAGCGACGGGCTTAAGAGTTCGGCACATCCTGCGATGCTGTGTGCCGAACGTTCGTGCTGAGCAGGGCTTTTCCTTTTGTTTATAGGTAAAGCCCAGCGATCTAGCTGGAAAGTCAGTGCAAGCACTAGCTTTCCCTGCGGGCAATATTGACGCATGGGACCGCGCATCGACATCACTGCAGGGCATACACACGGAGTGATCAGTGCTCCACTTCTAAGTGATCTAGTCAGATCGCTTAGAAATGGGCCTTAAATCGCCCCATGTATATGCCCCTTAACTTAATTTGTTTCTACGAGGAAGTTAGTGTAAATTTAGACAAAGGTGACACACTCAACTGGATTTACCTAGACTTTGCTAAGGCCTTTGATAGATGGGGGGTTTGGGTTCAGGAGAAAAAAAATCTGTACCTGGGTCAAAAACTGGCTGCTAGATAGAGAACAGTAGGGTAGATGTATGAAGCAGTGATAAGGGAGAAGTGATAAAAGTGCCTGGTACTTTATCATCGACCAATAAGCTCCTGACTTCTAAGTTACAGGGTGGGTTTAAAAATTAACAGTCGGGAGCTGATTGGCAGGTGATAAAGTACCAGGCACTTTATCACTTATCCTCCCTTATCACTGCTTCAAGAGAGTGGTGGTGTACAGTTCATTTTCAGAATGGGTTCCAGTATTAAGCGGTGTACCACTCCTCTTCAACATTTTAATGATATTGATGATGGTCTACTAAGCAAAGTGCCCTTATTTTTTATTATGCAGGGCTATCAAATCAGTTAGGATGTCTCCTTGACAGGGAAGGGAACAAAAACCAGTGGGCGACTCATAAACTAAATGGGATAGAGCAAGGGGAATCACAATTGGAGAAGGATCTAGTAGTACAAATTGATAAACTTAGCTGTAGTGCACAGTGTCAAGGAGCAGCAGGCAAGGCAAATAGGATACTAGCATGCATAAAAAAAGGTATACAGGCAAGTGATAACACAGTAATATTACCACTTTATAAAGCTTTAGTGAGGCCACACCTAATTCAGTGTTAAGGGTGTAGACTAGACACTGAACTACGTAGAAAGGTTAGCCAGGCTAGGTATGTTTACATTGGAAAAAAGACAAATATATCCGGGGTCAATATAAGGAACGGTCAGGTACTCTGTTCACTATAAAGTCTATGCACAGGACACGAGGGTACCCACTGAGACGTGGGTAGTTAAGGTATGGAATTCTCTGCCGGTAGACGTAGTGCTGGCAGACTCACTAAATACATTTAAAAAAAGGGGGGGGGGGGAAACGGAAAAGTCCCAAGGCGCTAATAGTCCATGCAGCCTCAATTCCTGAAGGAGGACCACTTTGTAATCCCCACTGTGGGTATTCTGGAGCAAGATGAGGAATTGTGGGCGCTTGACCTTGTATGTTCAGTGATGTAGAGTTGTCTCAAAATGGATGGATAAAGAGAAAACACAAGATGTGTGTATTAGGAACACAAAATCTATAGGGCAAATGATTTGGGGGATAAACCAGGTCCCAAGAACAAACAGCGTACCAGAACTCACAATGTGATGCGGTGCTGGACGTGTGTAACGGTATCTTTAGGGGATAACCACAGGTGCAGATAGGAAAGTGTGTACCAAATATGAGTGGATGGATTTCCCAAGGTGCGTACCGTACTCACTAAGGACGATGGGTTTGCAAGCATATAAAAGGTATCTTTAAAGCTGTATTTCTCAGGTAAACACACGAGTGCAGGTCAGAATAGCCCCCAGGTCCTGCGTACCATACTCACTGCTATTGCAGGTGGATAACACTCATAAAGGTATCTTTGGATAGAATCCGTCTCTTTTCATTCCACTCTCAGTAGATGGCAATGTGATGATTGCCAAAAACACAAGGGAGGATTGGTCTCAGTAAAAAAGTTTTAATAAAACAACTTAAGGGCAGTATTCAATGAAAAAGTTCTCCGTGCATGGAGAGCGTTTTATTTCGCTCTCCATGCACTCTCCGTGTTCCGGAGGGCTCGCTGCCACTCCTGCTCCCTCTATTCAATGTGGTTAAGACTCGCCGCCACTCGCGGCGAGTCTTAACCCCTGCAGGGAGCAGGGAGCTTTCAGGGAGCCGGAAGCAGCCAGAGAGATTAAAGTCTCCCTGGCTGCTCCAGAGGACTGTGGAGGGGAGGGGGGCTCTCCAGGACCCAGCCTGCACCCCCCTATAGCCAGCGGGGGACCCAGTATTCACTGCACCGTTCGTGCATAGTTACGTTCGGGTGCAGTGAATATATGAATATCTAATGAGCGGCTCGAGCGCTCGGGCCCCCTGCTGGCTGCACTGTGTAAAAAAAAAAAAAAAAAAAAAAAAAAATGTAAAAAAATATTTTTTTTAAAATTAAATATATATATTCATGTGCTATAAGCACATGAATAAAAATAACATGCCCCTTCACAGGAAAAAAAAACCTGATTTTTTGACACCAAAATTTAAAAAAAAAACCTTTACGTTCAAAAGTTCACATTCCAGCTCTCCATCAAAAGATGGAGAATTGCTACACGGAGAGAGACGGAGAAAATCACTTAAAAAGACGGAGAATATTTCACATTGAATAGGGTTGCTCGCTTTTGGAGAGCAAAATGCTCCGTCCAAGGCGAACAAAGCACAAATTCTCCACAAAACACGGAGAATTTTTCTCATTGAATACTGCCCTTAGTGTGGCCAATAGGCCATATAGCCACAGTAACAAGATCACAATAAAAACAAAAACAACAATAACTCAATTACCCAATAAGAACTTTTAAAAATAAAAAAGTAAAAAAGTAATGTATCCGAGCGACCGCAGCAGTCTGTAGTAATATACTTACAGATGCTCTAGTTCCGGCTTCCGCCGGGTGGAACGCATATCAGATGTTGTGCGTCTGAAGTACTTATGCTTACAGACGCTCTAATTCCGGCTTCCGCCAGATGACACGCAAACCCGGAAATATGCCCACACATAGTGGAACGCATAACAGGAGAGATGCATCTTATGACAGGCGGCGTTATATGCAAAGACTGCAATAATGTCTAAATTGCCAAACGCTACTAATACATAGCGCTGTGTTTGATGTTCATGCCACAATGAAGCACTTATAAGCTTTAATTGATGTAGCTGTGCAACCTATATTACTTTCCTCTGTTAATATATAACCCGGAAGCCGGATTTAATGGTTCCTCCATTTACATAGAGTATAGTATGTTGTACATACCATCAAACAATATGCATTAACCATGTATTAATCCAATCATAAATACAACAAAACATATATTTAAGAAAAATACATACAAATTTTATAATGAAGGCATAACAATACGCGGTACAAAATCCAGAATAAAAAATAAAAAATTCAAGATAAAATTAAAAATACACAGGCATGATCATAGAAACCATTTTAATTCGAATTCGTGGTTGAGGCCATGCGGAGTTAGAGTGGATAAGTTGAAGATCCATCTCATCTCCGTTTGAGCCAAACAAACATCCCTATTGTTGTGTCGCCAGTTATTTTTGACTGCTTCCAACCCCCAGAAACCTGTAATGGCTCTGGTGGAGCTATTATGCTCTTCTAAAAAATGTAAGGAGAACGGGTGATCTTTAAAACCCTTCTTGATGTTCCGAATATGCTCTGCAAGACGTACCTTTAGGTTTCTTTTTGTCTTGCCGACATATAATTTCACACATGAGCAGCGGATGGCATAAACCACGTAATTCGAATTACAGGTAATAAACTGTTTAGGTTTAATACACCAATTGTTCAATTTAAATTCAGTGAATTTTCTAGTGGTTGAAGGGTAGGCTTTGCACATGGCGCAGTCTCCACATCGGTGAAAGCCATTATTTCGAGTGGACATGGTACCCTTTTCCAAAAATGTGCTATTAACAAGTTTATCCTTTAAACTAGCTGCACGCCTATATATAAATTTAGTTTTTTTGGGTAAAATGTTATTAAGAACTGGATCCTCCACTTGACAGTGCATATGAGTGCAAAAAAAAACAAAAATGAAGTTAATGGAATTGTCTGTTGACCTCACAGACAGGATTGTTCCATGGTACAAATCTGGTGAAGGATACAGAAAAATATCTGCTGCTTTGAGGGGCCCAATGAGCACAGTGGCCTCCATCATCTGTAAATGGAAGAAGTTCAGAACCACCAAAACTCTTCCTAGAGCTGGCTGGCTGCCTAAACTGAGCGATTTTGGGAAAAGGGCCCTAGTCAGGGAGGCGACCAAGAACCCAATAATCAATCTGTCAGAGCTACAGCATTCCTCTGTGGAGGAGGACAACCATCTCTGCAGCAATCCAGCCTGTATGGCCAGACGGAAGCCACTCTTTAGTAAAAAGCACATGGCAGCCCACCTAGAGTTTGCCAAAATGCATCTGAAGGACTCTCAGTTTATGGAAAACAAAATTATTTGGTCTGATGAGACAAAAAAGATTGAACTCATTGTCGTGAATGCCAGGCATGATGTTTGGAGGAAACCAGGCACCTCTCATCACCAGGCCAATACCATCCCTAGAATAAAGCATGGTTGTGGCAGCATCATGCTATGGGGATGTTTTTCAGTGGCAGGAACTGGGGCACTAGTCAGGACAGATGGAAAGACAGTGGCACAACTACCGAGGGTGCAGGTGTGGCAGCTGCTATGAGGCCCGAGCTGTCGGTAGGACCTACTGCTCCCTGTGCACCCAATTACACTACTTTGTATGATGATGCAGAAAAGGGCACCCCCCCCCCCCCCCGAGATGCCCCCCCCCCCCCCCCCCCGAGATGCCAGAGATGTGAACTGCAGCAGCCCTCTTCTCCCCAGACGCCAGTGATACTGTATACGGCCTGCGCTGCCCTCTTCCAACTAGATGCCAGAGATGTTGCGCCGCCCTCTCCCCTGCCTAGCAGGCCCGGCACCTCCTCCTCCTTCTTCAGCAGCCATACCATGAGGAGAAACAGAGCTGAACAGTGGATTACACTGTGCCTCCATCCAGGCGCCGCTGCCATGGTGAAGTCATATGTCCAACCTGGATTCCCCTGTCACTGGTCTCCCTTTCACCCTGTGCTTGGAGCTCTGTACCCCTCCTACCTGTACCGTGTGTGTGACTCTAGTATGTGGGTGTGAAACCCTCTTCATCTGTATATGTGACCCCTAGTGTATTACTTCTTGCCCCATATACCACACCAACCCCTGTGTGTGTGTGTGTGCGTGAAACCTTCCCACCCTCTACATCCTTCCTCTGTGTGACCCCAGCCCCCTCCCCTCATCCCTGGTGTGTGTCCCCTGAAACCCCGAACCCTGCCTCTATATCCCTAACCCCCAGTGTGACCCCTTTACCACCTTCCTCTGTGTGTGACCCCCCTGTAACCCACTACCTCTGGGTGTGTAACCTTATACCCTTTACATCCTTCTGTGTGCGACCCCTTCCTTTGTGTGTGCCTTTTGACGTTCCCCCTCCCATATATGCAATGGTGTACCCTTCTAACCCCGTGTGAATGTTTTTGTGACACCTTCATTTTACTTCACAGATTCTTATATAGCACAGCATATTCCGTTTTATCCCCACACTACCCATGTGTGTGTCACCCTGTACAAAGGAGAGGCCCTTTTCAAATTTTGCTATGGGGCTCAGAGAGTTCTAGTTACGCCCCTGGGGAAAGATTAATGCAGCAATGTACAGAGACATCCTGGATGAAATCCTGCTCCAGAGCGCTCTTGACATCAGACTGGAGCAATGGTTCATATTTCAGCAAGACAACTACCCTAAGCACACGGCCAAGATATCAAAGGAGTGGCTTCAGGACAACTCTGTGAATGTCCTTGAGTGGCCCAGCCAGAGTCCAGATTTGAATCCGATTGAACATCTCTGGAGAGATCTGAAAATGGCGTGCACCGCTGCTTCCCATCCAACCTGATGGAGCGCGAGAGGTGCTGCACTGAGAAATGGGTGAATCTGCCCAACGATAGCTGTGCCAAGCTTGTGGCATCATATTCAAAAGACTTGAGGATGTAATTGCTGCATCAACAAATTATTGTGCAAAGGTTGTGAATACTTACGTAAATGTGTTTTCTTAGTTTTTTATTTTTAAGAAATGTGCATCTCCAAAAAAGCTTTTGTCATGTTGTCATTATGGGGTATTGTGTGTAGAATTTTGAGGAGGGAAACAATAAATGTATTCCATTTTGAAATAAGGCTGTAACATAATAAAATATGGAACAAGTGAAGCGCTGGGAATACTTTCTGGACGCATTGAATGTATGGTTTTGGAAAGTGTTTTTTTTATAGAATATTTTCCTGTATTACAGTATATATTTATAGTGGTACTATGCTACATAATTATAATCATATATTACAAAGCATGTATATACATGGCTTGGGTGTCCAAACAGCCAAAGTACACTGCTCAAAAAAATAAAGGGAACACTATTCGTAGATCTGAATGAATGAAATATTTTTGATTAAATACTTTGTTCTTTACATAGTTGAATGTGCTGACAACAAAATCACACAAAAATGATCAATGGAAATCAAATTTATTAACCCATGGAGGTCTGGATTTGGAGTCACACTCAAAATTAAAGTGGAAAAACACACTACAGGCTGATCTCCAATGTAATGTCCTTAAAACAAGTCAAAATGAGGCTCAGTAGTGTGTGTGGCCACCACGTGCCTGTATGACCTGCCTACAATGCCTGGCCATGCTCCTGATGAAGTGGCAATGGTCTCCCGAGGGATCTCCTCCCAGACCTGGACTAAAGCATCTGCCAACTCCTGGACAGTCTGTGGTGCAATGTGGCATTGGTGGATGGAGCGATACATGATGTCCCAGATGTGCTCAATTGAATTCAGGTCTGGGGAACAGGCGGGCTAGACCATAGCATGAATGCCTTTGTGTTACAGGGACTGCTGACACACTCCAGCCACATGAGATCTAGCATTGTCTTGCATTAGGAGGAACCCAGGGCCAACTGCACCAGCATATGGTCTCTCAAGGGGTCTGAGGATCTCATCTCGGTACCCAATGGCAGTCAGGCTACCTCTGGTGAGCACATGGAGGGCTTTGCGTCCCCCCAATGAAATGCCACACCATTACTGACCCACTGTCAAACCAGTCATACTGGTGGATGTTGCAGGCAGCAGAACATTCTCCTTGGCGTCCCCAGATTCTGTCATGTGCTCAATGTGAACCTGCTTTCATCTATGAAGAGCACATGGCGCAAGTGGCAAATTTGCCAACCTTGGTGTTCTTTGGCAAATGCCAAACATCCTGCACGGTGTTGAGCTGTAAGCACAACCCCCACCGGTGGACGATGGGCCCTCATACCACCCTCATGGAGTCTGTTTCTTACAGGCTGAGTAGACACATACACATTTGTGGCTTGCTGGAGGTCATTTTGCAGTCCACCTCCTGTTCCTCCTTGCACAAATGCGGAGGTAGTGGTCCTGCTGCTGGGTTGTTGCCCTCCTACGGCCTCCTCCAAGTCTCGTGATGTACTGGCCTGTCTCCTGGTAGCGCCTCCATGCTCTGGACACTACGCTGACAGACACATCAAACCTTCTTGCCACAGCTAACATTGATGTGCCATCCTGGATGAGCTGCACTACCTAAGCCACTTGTGTGGGTTATTGACTCCATCTCATGCTACCACTAGAGTGAAAGCACCACCAGCTTTCAAAAGTGACCAAAACATCATCCAGAAAGCATAGGAGCTGAGAAGTGGTCTGTGGTCACCAACTGCAGAACAACTCCTTTATTGGGATGTATTGCTAATTGCCTATAATTTCTACCTGTTATTTATTCCATTTGCACAACAGCATGCGAAATGATTGTCAATCAGTGTTGCCTCCAAAGTGGACAGTTTGATTTCACAGAAGTGTGATTGACTTGGAGTTACATTGTGCTGTTTAAGTGTTCCCTTTATTCTTTTGAGCAGTGTATGTACAAACCTGGAACCAAGTTTGCTCCCCGTTGTTGCTGACAGTGTGGGCAAATTTCAATGGCACCACTGGAGGCTCTATATCATGTCCCGTGATACTAACTTTGATGCTTTTGTTGTACGCAGTTATTGGTACTTTGAGTGTATGTTTAAGATACAGATATATCGGGTTCAGACAACCTCTGGTGGTTGGCCCGCAGGTGTATGTGGCACAACTGGAGGTCTGGTAGTATGATCCGTGAACTGCATTTTATTGCATACTGTAGATACTGGAAGTGTTGTGATCCACAACTTCCAGCACATGTGGAGTACGTTCTAGCAATGGGCTACCTGGCTGCTGTGACGACCAGTGGTACCAGGTACTTAAGGCATGCGATCAACGCGATTTTCTGTCAATTACCAATTTAATTTAAAGACAAAATCGCGTTGATCGTGGCCCATTATAATGGGCCGCGATGCGACCGACGCGATCAACGCGATTTTCCCATAGAGAACAATGTTAAATTGGCTCTAAAGTTAAAATCGCGTTGGGCGCATGACATTGTAATGGCATCCGATGCGATCAACCCGATTTTACATAGGGAACAATGGGAAAAGAGCCAATATGGCCAATTTCTCATTGTACATGCCCTCTCATGGGTATTAAGTATGGTTAATGCCCCCCCATTGTTAACGCCACCCCACTATTGACGCCAACCCGAAGCGTGGCGAGCGTGGCAAGCCCACGAGGAGCAGCGGTACGCGTCCTCCGACCTTTTCATACCCCCACTATCCACGTCGGCATGGAGTTTATTTTATACAGTGTAGCGAGCGCAGCGAGCCCCGCGAGGGGATGCGTATACCTGTGAAGTAATGCACGTCCGCTCGCCACGCTATAGAAAATCAACTCCACGCCGACGTGGATAGTGGGGGTATGAAAAGGTCGTAAGACGCGTACCGCTGCGCTCGCCACGCTTCGGGTTGGCATCAATAGTGGGGTGGCGTTAACAATGGAGGGCCATTTCAACCATCAGGGGGGGTTTGCTATCAAAATGGGGGGTTTTGGGGTTTTTTACATTGAAATCAATGTAAAATTGGGTCTCAGGGACCATTTTACATTGATTCCAATGTAAAAATCGCGATCGCATGGCATGCGATGGACACGATTTTTGTGGCCCCGATCAATACAATTAAAGTCGGTGGCGCCATGCTAGGAAACAAGTACCGTTGATTCTGATTGTATCATTTGTGTGCTAGGACTTTTAGCCTAATATTGGCAAAATATGATATCTATACATTTTTTTTTTTGTAAATACTCGACTGACCAGGATGGGTTTTTCCCATACCGAGTCATCGTTATGTAAATACATGATGTATACACACTTGGTGAGCAATAAACAACTTGTCCCTATTTCTCCTGTAGTACAGCATAGTGTCCTCATTATTTCACATGCTGTGCAGGTTTACATTTTATATACATGATTTGGCAGGCGAATAAGGAAAATCAGGACTGTGCCAAGTCTATGACACAGCCGTAAAGCCCTAGAACAAAATATTTTCCCAAGATATCTTTTAGATGGGACTCACCTCCATAAGTCAGTCTGTGCCCTGCCAGGCTGAGGAGGAACAGGGGGCTGATTATGCTTTTGGCCTGTGGGAGGCAAGGACCCACACAAGCGATAAGTAGACACTGAGCCACTAATACTGCATCATTAAAAAAGCATTTGATGGAGAGAGAAAAAACAACATTGCCTGTGGAATATTTAAAGAATCCCTAAACCAACACAGGGCTCGTCTTACACAGAGACTGGCTGTCTACTAAACATTAGCAAATGGAAAATGTGCTCTTTTTCAGCGCTAGGTGCCTTGTGAATTTAAAATTGTTCCGGGCCATCTCTTAAGGGATTTTTGTCCTTAAGGCTACTGCGGGTCTAGCTGGCTTTAATAAAAGGAGATCTTGTCCTTTAATTCTGTGTAAGGTCTCTGACCCTTAACACCTGCACAGTGGGAAATACTGGCGCTCAGCTTCCAAAGACCCTTAGTTTCAGTGTGAGGAATTGATCACAGTGGGGAGCTGATGTGCTCAGTGCTGGCTACTTATTGATGGACACAAGGCTCCAAACAAATTGCCAACTGCCTTAAGGCAGGGGAACACCAGTAGTTTGCAAGTACCTCCATAAATGTAAAAGCCTCCACATCATTTTGCTGCACATTCCTTTAGGAAACAGTACCTGCACGAAGGTTTATATCAAGAAACACAAGAATAATTATGAAAAGGCCAAATTGAAAATGTCCTTCTAAGTTCTAACGAGCAGAATGGTAGGGGGCGCACTCCTCTTCATTAGCCTTCTAGTCCAGGCTGACCTGCTAAATACTTCAGAAAACTACAACCTTTTTTAATTTTGAATAACTTTTTCTTTTGCTATATTGAAGATCTACATTGTTCAAGGAGTAATTTAATATATTATTCATCCCTCACACCACTAAAACAAAAGAAGAAACGTACAAGCACAAATTGTTACAAGCAAATAAAGAGTATATTAAACAAATATAAGTTATGAATTGGTCTAGCACCAAATGAAACAAGTCTGAAGTTATAATAAGACACTGATATGGTTGGCTCAGTAAACTGAGAAATTTGCATCAAATGATTTCTCGGGTTCGGCCCTGTCCGAATGAATGAGAATCATTAATTCAAGTCTGATCCTATAGTAACAGGGGTCAATTAAAAAACAATATCATCAAAAACATTGCGCCTATTGTAACAGTTACATTTTCCCAGATTATGAGTAGAGGAATGACCTGTGTTGAGATTGAATAGATAGCTATGGAACTAGGGCAGGGGTTCCCAATCTTTTTTTGACTAACGACACCCTAGAGCAGGTTTTCCCAACCACGGTCCTCAAGGCACACCAACAGTGCAGGTTTTAGTGATATCCAGGCTTTAGCACAGATGGTTTAATCAGAATCACTCAGGTACTAATTAAGTCACCTGTGCTCAAGCCTGGATATCTACAAAACCTGTACTGTTGGTATGCCTTGAGGACCGTGGTTGGGAAAGCCTGCCCTAGAGTACAGTTGCAGCACCCCATGACAATTTTTTTTTTTATTAGATTGGATTTATATACGATTCAGTTATGTGGTAAAGGGCATGATTTGCTTCTGTTTGTACACATTTTATGATTGGCTGCCACCAGCACTGGTTTTGCTCATTAATAATTAACCGTTAATAATTTGAGTTGGTCCTGGACCACCAACCCAGGGCACCCCTGCATGTGTCCTGAGGCACCCCAGGGAGCCACGACACACAGTTTGGGGACCACTGAACTAGGGGAACAATGCAAATGCAGGAAGTGACGAATATGCCTGTGATCTAATTCATGTATAAACCGCACGAACCAATGGGAGATCGGGTATGAAAAAACAACTAAAAACATTGGCTCTTATTCAGATCTGATCGCAGTACAAATTTGTTTTCAAAATGGGCAAAACCTTGTGCACTGCAGGTGGGGCAGATGTAACATGTATAGAGAGAGAGTTAGATTTGTGCGAGTTATTTTGTTTCTGTGCAGGGTAAATACAGGCTGCATTATTTTTAAACTGCAATTTAGATTTCAGTTTCAACACACCCCACCCAAATTTAACTCTCTCTGCACATGTTACATCTGCCCCACCTGCAGTGCACATGGTTTTGTCCATTTTTAGAACAATTTGTACTGCGATCAGATCTGAATAAGGGCCATTGTGCTCAAACGATGATGTGGCTAATAGTAAAGGCAGATATGTGAAATAGCAAGTGCCACAAGTTTTATACAGGGGATCTTGTCCACTCACACTGCTCTTATCTTTAAAAACACAAGCAAACGTCTAGCTTTGTAACGAACCCTCTCATTTCCAGAGGATGTTGCAGACATGAAGGAGTATCTGCCAGCAGAGATGGAGCAGGCTACTAGCTAGGATGCCATCAGCGGCAAATCAAGCTTGCTTAAATAAAGATAAAAATGATGTGGCACATAGGAAAAGGGTGACCTGCTCTTTCGGAGAAGGATGATGGGTACAGACACTATGAAGTCTGCAGCGTATTACCAGGCAATCACACTAAATAATTTCAATCCATATTAGAAAGTCAAACCTTACAAATACATGTGTTTTAAACTAAACTCTGTGTATTCAATTTGTTTGTAATACCAAGTTCCCAGATCCTGTAATTCTTACTCTTAACACTAAAGGTTTCATTTCCATGCCAAATGGATCCAGATGGATTCACAGGAAATGACATGGCAAAGTCCAATTAATTATAAATAATAATTTGGTATAGCAGGTACACTAGGCCTTTTGCAACACTGCACTGTATATTGGTGTTACGTATAGCTATGTGTGTTCAACAGTTTGTGGAAAATTCCTAATTCGCTCTGCAAAGAGGTTCCTACTCACAGGTACTAATGAGCTTTTGGCAATACACAGCCCTGGAACATCATAATGGTCATTTCTAGGCATGTCTATGTAGTGCACTCTGACTTTACCTGATGCAATTATTGCCAGTTTAACCCTTTGAGTGTCAACATCTTTTGTGAGAGATGCGCAAAATATCAGCTAAAAAATGCCAGGCTCGCTCACTTTTGTTATGTCATTTCAAATAAAAAATGTTGTGTAAAAATAGATTACATTTCCTATATTACAGGTCATTATGATGAATAAAAATGTTTGCTTGCCAATTTTCACACCAAATTTGACAAATTCTCTTGGCGCTCAAAAGGTTAACACTAGATTTCCACAGGGGTTCTTACATAGTCATCCTATTCTGCTTCCTGAGAAGATGAATTTATTTTATCAATATTTATAGGGCAGGATTTTAGGGGCACCTCCAACAAAATGGCACCATAACCTTGTACCCATCTCTCCCTTTCCCATGACTTACTGTGGCATGCTTCAAACACTATGTTCTGCCTGCATCGCAGATCGGCTCCCAAACCCCAAGCATGATGAAATTGCTCTGCAGCCTAAATCTGTACCAATATGTGTTCCCAGCGGCATCAACTGCAACGGGACCCAGCGGAGGTGGGCAAACTGCCAGCATCGTAATGTGTGTTTACACGGCAGTGGAGAGCAACGGCGGGGGGTGGCGAGTGAGAGACATGTTAGTAATATCCTCGGTTGTTGTCCATGTACAGACAACGGAGGATATTGTTATCCTGCGCGACCACGTATCGTTGATGCGTCTATGCCCAGCGTGTATGGACAGCGATCATCGCTATCATCGCTGCGGGAAAAGCTGCTCAGTGCATACACACTGAACGGCTTTCCCCCTGCCCGGTGCCGACGGAGGGGGGAGGGCGGCGTTGCATAGCGCAGCGCTATGCAAAGCGGCCCTGAAAGCCGCTCCTCTGCTGGCATAACCAGCAGAGGAGCGGCTTTCCCAGTGATGTTGCAGGAGCGTGCAGCAGCGCTCACTGCTCATCGACGGACCATACACACTGGGCGGCTTTGAGCTGAAAGCCGCTCAAACCTGCTGTTTCGGGCGTCTTTTAGCTCAAAGTCGCCCAGTGTGTATGGGCCTTTAGTCTCTACCACCTCTGATGGGAGGCTGTTTAAATTATCCACTACCCTTTCAGTGAAGTAATTGTGTTCCCAAATTTAATTTGAACCTACCTCACTCCATTTTCACTGCATTTCTTTGTCTTCTAATACTTACACTCCTTAAAAGAATGTCTCCATCCTGTACACTGTGAAGACCGTTAATATATTTGAAAGTCTCGATCATGCCCCTTCTCATCTCCAAACTATACATGTTTAGATCCTGGTGGAGATCCTTTCCTGGAAAGTGTTGTGGTGTAGGCCAGTGGTTCTCAACCTCAGTCCTCAAGTACCCCCAACAGGTCATGTTTTCCAGGTCACTCAGCAGGTGCACTCATTACTCACTGACACATTTTAAAAGATCCACAGGTGGAGCTAATTATTTCACTTGTAATTCTGTGTGGAGATCTGGAAAATGTGAACTATGGGGGTATTTGAGGACTGAGGTTGAGAACCACTGGTGTAGGCCATGCACCATTTTAGTTGCCCTTCTGATAATGTTAGGACAATGCAAAAGGTCAAAAGTAGCTTATGGTCAATATAGGCAAGGTCGGCAATCAAAAGGTCCACATGAGTTTTTAATTAGTTTTCAGTGTCTATGTAATCGTATGTCGACATGGACACCTTATTTATGTACCGCTTCGCTCACCATGCTTTGGACACTGTTATATTCCCACATGGATAGTATGGAAAAATAAACCACAAAAAAACTCAGGTCGACCTTGCCTATGTCGACAAGATTACGCCAACCCTGTCGCACCTTCTTGGCGTCGAACTAGTCACATCCTTTACCTGTCATTATGCAGAAATACAGTCATCTACATTCGTACTGTATGCTAGTTTAATGTTGAATATTCACCTAAACTAATAAGCATAGGATTTAATATTAGTGTAAATATCTGTAACATTCTTATGTAAATTCATCAGGTTCTTCAGGAGAAATGATGAAACCTGCTGAATTCCTAGCAATCGTCTATTAAAAAACGGATGTCTACTCACTTTATAACGGAGACACAGTGCAGTGATGTGTAGTAGCTGAGAGGGGATGTCGGGGAGAGGTGCCAGATGATGCTCCGACAGTCGAGATTCCGATACTGGAATCCCGACAGTAGGGATCCTGATTTTCGGGGGCCATTCTCCCTGTGACGAGTGGACTGTCAAACTTACATTTGTACAGACTACAAAAATCATTTGATGGTTTGTGAATTGCGTATGGATGTGCAACAGGATAGTGGATTGTGGCATTTTTGCAATTCACCTGCAGTGTGCACAGGGTGGGGTTTTTTTTCTGTCTGGGCAATACATGGCAAGCTATATATGCATATCAATTTAATTAGAAGAGTCTGCTTGTGACACGGCCACACGCAAATAAGAATTTTCAGGGGGAAAAATGCAGCCGGCGTAACACGCTCTCACGATTAGGCGCAAATTTAAGGGCTGTTTAACATGACTGCAGGAACAATGAGAGAGGACACATCAGTAGCCCTGTCTGGAATGTTGATATCTACACATATGGGGGGTCTTCACACTGTACATCTTATCACTGAAAAGAATTCCCACCTGGGGTTTAAAGTGTCCACAATAACAGGAAGACCCCAAGACAAGCAGAGACTATGCCATTAAACTCAATGAGCGGAGAGCAAGGCTGTCACGTGAGATGTGTCAGTGGCTCAGACTGGCACACTAGGGAGCCTGTGTCACACTACAATCCACCTTTTATCTTGATTATGTAGGTGTTAAAGCAAATCGTAGCGGTGACTGGTTTTTGCTAGTCTGGTCTTTTCAACCATGGCACTATAACCATTAACTGAGAATTCCTCCAGTATAAACAGGTTATATTATGTGTCATTTGTTGGCAACATGAAAAACAGTAATTTGACAAAATACTGGGAAGGTTCAAGAGGGCCAACAGCAGATGCATAATAATACAATGCAACATAAACTGATGTCGTAAAGTCACTTTATTGTAAACTACTAATTTATATGCATCCTTTACCCAATCAAAATATACGTACCATTGTAGGCCCCCATCGCACACAAAGGGATGTGGTCAATAGGCTGCCAGTAATTAGGTCGACAGTCAATAGTTTGACCACTATTGAGAGACAGTGGCCAGGTTGACACAGGGGTGTTGTTCCCCCGAAACCTCGGATTTTTAATGCATCTTATACTTTGATATAAATTATTATTATTTTTTTTTTTAACAAGCCTCTGAGTGCCGCTATCTCTTCTACATTATAAAATCATTTATATATAAAATAGTGTATTAGGGCAAATCCAAACCAATGTTTCGGGGCAACAACACCCCTTTGTCAAGGTGTCAAAGTGCACCTTGACAATGGGTTGTTGATGCCCCGAAACGTTTGTATTTGCCCTAATTCACTATTTTTGAAAGTCCCTCTGAACTGCTGCTGTTTTGTGTTCTACCTGTACCTATTTGAGACCGGAAGGCACCTGACCATTTTGGAGAGTGCCGGGCTGTTTACCATTATTGAAAATTCCAAGACATATCAATAGTTATGGTGGTCTTTCACATAAATGCATTTTATTTGACAGTTCAGCCTTTGCAGATCGAGGACTTACTGTACACTGTGAGATGTCACAGTGTATTGGCCACGATATCTGCACTCCTTCCTGAATATCACAACCAGCTGTGGCGTTAACTACCTAGTGTGTGAAGTAGTGCACATATAAAACATACATGTCTAGATAGATACATACACTGGCATTGTATTCAGATTGGCAGCTGCACTGCATACCATAGACGCCATGGTGAACCCAGGACTTGGCATTAGGCTTCACTGCCCTAATTCTGACCCCAGACTCTCAATGGCTGTTTTCACAGGTGACGGTGGGTGAAGTCTAATGCCGAGTCTATGCGTTAACATGACCTTGATCGGATGGACATGATGGATTGTCCTGCATGGACGACCAATTAATATATTTAGATTGGTTGACCGCACATATGCTACAATTATGTGGACAATGCACAGATATTAAGCAGATCATCCAGATTAATTGTAGTGTGTATGCCCAGTATTAGTCCTCAGTATGCCCAATCGTGTGAAACCAGAATAAATAGGAAGATCGCCTCATTGCAATATTAAATACATATTCTTTTAATTTTATGGTTATACATTTAACACTAATGTATATTGCAGCATTTTATGCAAGTAAACTGAACAAAAAAAATAATCATCTTAATTGGTTTAAGAAGGAAATGAACCCTAGGGTGTCTGTAAGATAAATTAGACTGCAAGCTCTATGGGCACCCAGGAACCAATTTAAAAAGGAAAAAAAACATTAACGTGCTTCTGAATATTTTGGTGCTATATAAGCAAAAAAAAAAAAAAAAAAGTGGTTATAACTTGCAAAGCACCCACACTAGCTAAGCACAGATTGTAAAGCGATCCTTTAAATGCATAATACATGGCAACTAAATCACTTTTTTTGTCCAGTATTTGTAATAGTGACCATGTTTTATGTAGAAATGCATGAATTCCGCTTAATTATTACCAGTTATTTATATTGCCCACACATATTCCGCAACGCTTTACAGAGAATAACACTCGCATCAGTCACTGCCCCAGTGGAGTTTACAATCTATGGGGCAGATGTATTAAGCTTTAACAAGAGATAAATCCAAGGGTGATAAGGAGAGTTAAGGCCCCCATACATTAGTCCAACTTGTCCTAAGGACAAGTCGGACCTGATTTCACCCTACAGCTCCCCAGGAGGGGGACACACGATTAGGCACTTGATGTGCCAAGGTTTGCATATGATAAATCGCATGGATTTATCATATGCGGTCCCCGGGGAGCTGCAGGAGGAGGGAGCCGTGCGGGGGGGGTCATCAGCGGGCGGGGGATGCCGGCTAATAGAGAGCCGAGCAGGGGGAGGCTGCATAGGGAGCCGGGCAGGAGGAGGGTGACAGTGGGAGCAGCGCGCCGAGCAGGGAGGATGACGCTGGCTGCCGGGCAGTGGCGGGAGCCGGGAGGAACACAGATAACTTGAAAAAAAAAAAAAAAAAGCCCATACAGAATGACTAGCAAGCCATTGATTGGCTGAGACCTCAGCGTCATCCTCCCTGCCCGGCGCGCTGCTCCTGCTGTCACCCTCCTCCTGCCCGGCTCCCTATGCAGCCTCCCCCTGCTCGGCTCTCTATAGCCGGCATCCCCCGTCCGCTGTCATCCCATGCACGGCTTTGGGGCTGGGCTGCACATAAGATTTAGCAAATCTTATGTGCAGCCCGTACGACCTCCCGACCCCGATCCGATGCGCACGGGACCGCGCATCGGTTTGGAAGGGGTGTCTGCAAGTGCGATTTGGGCCGATTTCACGGCCCGATTCATCCGAATCGGGTGAAATCGTGCCCAAATCGCATAGTGTATGGGGGCCTTTAAACGTCCAGCCAATCACCTGCTAACTGCCATGTTACAGTCTGTGTTTGAAAAAAAGTCATTAAGGAGCTGATTGGCTGGACGTTTATCTCTCCTTATCACCCTTGCATTTATCTCTTGTTAAGACTTAATACATCTGCCCCAATATTCCCTACCACATGCACACACATCTCTTGGGGCTCATTTTGTGCTTTTCAACTTTTTTTTTTTCCTTGGCGGAGGTTCTGAACATCAAGTACACTAACCTTTTAGCATAGATCAGTGGTTCCCAACCCTGGTCCTCAAGTACCCCCAACAGTGCATGTTTTCCCGATCACCCGGCAGGTGCACTCATTATTTAGACACATTTTAAAGATCCACAGGTGGAGCTAATTATGTCACTTGTGATTCTGTGTGGAGAACTGGAAAACGTGCACTGTTGGGGGTACTTGAGGACCAGGGTCGGGAACCACTGGCATAGATACATCTACATGTATGTATGGCTGCATAGATCTATATATGGTAACTAGTACGCCAGCTCGAAGCAAAAGCTTCGAAAGGTAATCTGCTAACTTCTGTGCAGGTGTGAGAAATGTATGCAGTTTCACTCTGTGCCAGCAGATGGCAGTGTTTCGGTGACTCACGGACAATAGACATATATTGGCTAGTGTACCCCATGTTCAAAACATTAACTGTTTGTTGATAAAAATAAAACAAGTATACATTTTGTTATACATAGATAGAACAAAGCCAAATAAACAAAAGTCTCTACCGGATTATATAAAACCATAGCTGGAGAGCAGAGAAGGGTTATAGGAAGTCACCACAATGATGGTACATGCAAACTACACCTAAAATAGAACAGACATGAATAACAATTGAAGCATCTAACTCAGCTTAGGTTACCCAAAAATGATGCATGCATACATGCATACATACATACATACATACATACATACATACATACACCCAGAAGATATCTGTATACTGGACACACCATTACAGCCCGGTATGGCCAGGGCAGGGGGGTGATGTGAGGAGGCTCAGTTTGGAGTGTACAGAGACGGAGCAGTGCTGGGCAGTACTGCACTGCATTTGGGCAGCTGGGAACATGAACATAAACATTCAACAGGAACAGGTGGGAACATGCGAGCTCGGGCAATGACACATGTCGCATCGCACAATATGGACGCCACACACAGACAAATCCTTACCTGGCTACGCTCTCACCGGTCCTACTGCTTCCTGTCACGACTTCCGAGCGCCCCCTCTGGCGGCAGCGGGTAAAGTTGGGGGCGGGGCAGGATCCGCACTGCTGCGGGGAGACACAGGTGGTGCGGCAGCTCCAATTCAGATAGTAGAGGAAGATCGGGTGCATGCAATGTGGCTTGCGCTTGTATTTGTAGAAGGAGCATAGGCAGCATTTTCTTATAAGCACAAACCCTGTAGCCATAGAAGCAGTGCAGTACTATAACTTCTGCATTTGATGATAGGGAGAGTGAGATATAAGGATCTAAATTAGGATATGGGCATTGCAGCATTATATATATATATATATATATATATATATATATATATATATATATATATATATATATATATATATATATTCCCCTACTATTTCTCTCTCTCTCTATACCAGGCATTCCCAACCACGGTCCTCAAGGCACACCAACAGTGCAGGTTTTAGTGATATCCAAGCTTCAGCACAGATGGTTTAATCAGAATCACTCAGGTACTAATTAAGTCACCTGTGCTCAAGCCTGGATATCTACAAAACCTGCACTGTTGGTGTGCCTTGAGGACCGTGGTTGGGAATGCCTGCTCTATACAGTATATACGCTCAATTGCTAAATGGCATAATTACTGCAATACGGTATGTAGCAAATCTGGTCCCAGACATGATACATATACTGTAATTATCACCGCTATTAAAGGCAATCAGAAATTGAATGTGTCAAAAACCTATGCTCGGGGGCATCCTACACTAGGAGGAGAGAAGTTGCAGCTTATCCCCCCTTCATCCGCCCAGAAGCTTTGCGGACAGGAGGATCACATAGGACATATCTATCATTTGCAGTCTTTTTGCACACGACATATCATGCGCGTTGCCATTCCCCGCTACCGGGAGGCTGTCCGACTTGGAGGTCGAGCGTGCAGCAGATCTGTACTTGACATCAGATCCGATAAGGGACTGCATATCGGATCAGATGTCAAATGCATACGGTTTGGTCACTTTTCACCCGATTTCTTGTCCCGATCCGTTTGAATCAGTTGAAAAGTGGCCAAATCGCTCCAGTGTATGGCCAGCTGAAGTTTTCAATAATAAATAGGCTTAGTGCGAGCCCAGTGATCATGGTAACTGCCCCCATGCTTGTTTATGCCCTCCCATGCACAATAGGCTTATCACATGACAGAACTGCAGTCTCGCTTTACAGCCGTGGGCCACAGTGAACGGCAGCATACACCTGAATATCGGGACGCCTGCATGGCCCCACCACACTTTCCTGAAAAGGGACATGACTTCATGGAAATGACCATAATCACAAAGTTATGAAAACACATCACCTTGCATGTGCCCACAGCAGGAGAGATCATTTGATGGTCGCCAACCATCGAATTATTTCCCCTGCCTTCGCAAATATAAGTCAGTTGAGACTGACTTATATTTGTGGCTGCTGGGACGAAGACAGAGCAGGCGAATCAAGCATACCCTCCAACATGACCCATTCCATTAGGTACAAAATGCTCTGTTCCTGGACTTCCCTGCCAGTGGCAATTACAGAGGTTGGACTCCAGCACAGTCCAAAATTCAAAGAGGGGGGTCACATCAACTGCCAGTGAGTCCAGGACAGTGATGTTTGGGGTGGCAGTAGGTGTGGCTCCCCTCTTTGAATATTGGACTGTGCTGCAGCCTCACCTCTGTTACTGTCACCGGCAGGGAAGTCCAGGAAAAGAGCATTTTGTACCTAATGGAATGGGTCATGTTGGAGGGTAAGCGTCTGACATCAGCTGCTCACCCACGGCAGGCATCGGCCCGACTCCCTACCCTTGGGAACGCCCAGTGTTTCATGGGGATGCCCATGAAACGCTGTCTGTTCCCATGGCCCAGCGCCTCCACCACCCTCACCTGCCCCCCCCATGTCCCTCCCTCCCCGCTGCGAACTGCACAGCAAGTGATTAGCTCGCCGCGCCCTGTCTCAGTTGTTGTGTGCACATGAAATGCATATGCGCAAACCCCAGCCATCGGGGCAGGGGCCTAATTCGGTTCACTACTTGTGAACCTCTTAATCCTTATTAGAAATGTAACATTAATGTTACAGTAATATAAGCATGTGCTATGAAGACAGGAACCCTTATCTTGGAGAGCTGGTGCTGAGGCTGGAGACAGCATGTCTCCTGTACATAACACCCCCTGCTGGGAGACAGGACACAGGCACAGCAGATAGCTAGGGGAGAGCAAATGGACATTAGTGACATCAGCGCAGATTAACCCCTGAGGTACCTACATACACAGACTTTAGAGGTACTCCTCTCATGAGGGCCTGTGCATTTATATTATCACATTTTATTAACTTGCAATTAAGCCTTCATCTCAACAACTACAATATTGTACTTTGTGTCATTTTATATACAGAATACAGGATGTTTTTAAACGTAGACAATGCATGTAGGCTAATCTTTCTATACGCTCTGCTCATATTTCTGAACAAAGGGAATCATAGAACTGATTAAGTCATCTCCTGCAGTCTTCACACAACTTCAAACACGTCACTCTCTCTGATGTGACTATTCCATCTTGTGCCCGTTGTCATCGCTGTTTGTATGCATTTGATCAAGGTCTGGGCTGAGGAACGAGATGTTTATGTTAATCTTAGCCGTATGTTTTTTGTCCCAGAATATTAAGGAAGTCAAAGCAGTGAAATCTTAGCCACCTTACACAGCATCATAGTTGCAACACTCCTTACTAAATTATAGTTAAATAAAGGGGCTGATTCAACACCGATTGGTAACCAGCGGTCATTCGCTGCTTAATGACACCCCAATGAACGTCCCCCCGCCACACAATAATTTTCCCTCTCTTGCCCACAAAACGCAGGGTGTTGCCATGGGCGAGTCCCATTCCCGCCACCATCTGCCCCTGTCCCTCCCTTCCAGCAACGAATGACCCGGTGCAGACCCCCCCACCATTAGAATGGGCCCGAATTCGCCCTGTTCCAAATGGTGTTCAAACACCCCCAAAATATGTACATACTGTAGGAAGCCATTACAGTATAAAATGTACTGTTAGGTGCATGTGAGTGATAGTATATTCTCTGTCCAGAATTGCGTAATATAGTTGGTGCTATATAATTAAACAATAATAGTTGGGTTTTGCTGGTGAGTCTGAACTAGAGAGCAGACAATACCAGTTCTTGAGGAGCAGAGATGAGCTCTGTTCCATTATGAATCGCCCCTATAAAGATAATAGTATGACCTGTTATATAAATTTCCTCTGCACTGACTTGCAGAGGTGGTTCTTTTTTAGGTAAAAATCAGCGGGACTTGTTCTGGCACCCCGGCGGCAGTCGGGAGTAATTAAGCAATTAGAGGTTTCTAATTAGCTTAAATAATCATTAATTACTCACCTTTCCGAAGCTGTGCCTTCTGTATCTTACGTCATAAGCCTGTGTCCTGTACAGTAGTGGTCAGTATGCATACCTCCTAACTTTTTTAGTAACGTTTTAGTTTGATGGGGGGGGGGGGGGGGGTTGTGCAAAAAATAGCACATTTTCTGAAAATCGCATAAATAACACATTTTTTATATTTACCAAAAATCGCATCCAGATGAATTCCCATTCAAAACTATAAAAACTGCAAATGTAATCAGAATCAGCTTTATAGGCCAGGTATACTTGCATATACTAGGAATTAGATTTGGATTGCTGTGCAACAGCCAGGGTGGGAACAAATATATACTGTATATCACACGTACAGATATGCAGTAGACGTCTCCTGATGAGGGATACGGACATGGGAAACATATTACAGCACCCAGGCAGCCATTCAGCGGCGCCACTTGGTGATTGTAACAGCAAGATAGATATATAAGTAAAACAGTACAGGGGTACATATTTGGCTAGGTACAAGTAAACAATGACAGTACAGATATGTAGGAGATGGGGAACATATTTGGCTGAGCCGCACAGCTCCTAGGCAGCCATCAGCGGCGCCATCTTGGTCATAGTTACTTCCAGGTAGCAGCAGGCTTTCTTCCTTGTTCAGCATGTTGTATGGCTGTGTCCTGATCTCCTGGGCCGAGAGGTGGCGAGCATGTCCAGGGGCTATGGCTGGGGCCACAGCTGTGGGGTGGGCCAGAATGAGGGGAGAAAGGTAAGGACAGGGGCCGAGGCTGGGCCTGTGCTGGGCCCATTACCGCTGCCCCTGAGGCAAGAGTCTTACCTCCTCCTTTGGAAGGCTGCTGCTATATTTTGCCCAGAGGATCCTGCAGGCTGGGATGCTCCCTACTGAGGTCACGGTCACAGGTTTCTGGGTCGTCTGGGGATTCCTCCGTCTTTTCAAACCGTACCACAAATCACCCATAATATAGACCAGGTTCAGGCAGGCAAAAATCATAAAATCAACACATATATCTCCAGTTAACACAGGAGAACCCTATAATAATCAAGAACACCCCGATATATCTATCTATATATTTTTATTTATTTATTTTAAATGGTCTACATTGAATGTTGAATGGCTCGCCATTGGATCTGCTACTAGTGCTAGGGCTGTTGAGCCTGACTAAACGTTGGACCTGAAAGGGTTAAACCTGCCAGGGAGTTTGCAAAGGAGCTTGTGCAGTCATGTTTGGAGCGGTCTGTGTGCAGCTTTGTAAGTATGGAGAAGCTGCACAGGAGGAGGGTGCAGGTTCTTATTAGGCTCTGTGCTTCTCATTTGTACCATGCGATTGCAGACCTGGACTTCCTCTCTAAAAAAGAAATGGTAAGGCTTTTTAGGCTAAACTGCGGAAGCATCTTGAGCTTATATGATCGGTTGAGAGTCCTTTGCTGTTAGCAACTATGTAGTATCTGGACTGCAAAAACCAAGGTGTATAATTGTAATAGTTTGTGAGCTCTTGGGTGTTGGGGACTACACAAGCCACTTTTTCTAGGCATTTAACTCAAGTGTTATATGCTATGAAGAAACTGCGGCATACATATATCTCATTCCCAAGTTCTGAGTGGCAGGACCTGTAGTTAGCTTTCTATCAACTCTGCATTACCTAATGTGCTGGAGGCCGTAGAATGCACCTACATTGGAATATGGGCACCACAGAAGAGGGGGTATGTCTATGTGAATTGACATGGGCACCACTCCCTCATTGTGCAGGTGGTGTGCTAACCTGTGTATTCTCAGAAGGTTGCAAGTTACCCAGGGTCTTGTCATGATGCCTATATCCTGTGGGAGAGGTTCCAATGAGAAGACATGCCAGAGCAGAGGTGGCTTTAGATCTCATGGGGCCTTTGGCAAGATACTGGTTCATGACCCTCCTCCCTCCAACAATCCATAGCACTATATTTGCAGACAGCATCAAGTACCTTGGCTTGTGCACATTCTACTGATAAATGCTCAACTGCATGACCACTGGCATTGCATGCAAATCTGAATCAGGTTCTAGGTCTTTTGGAAGTTGGCTTAATACCGGTGTCACATTTAAAGTAACTGCCTGCTTTACTGATATCCTATCAAAGAACATCAAAGGGACTTTGGGGATGTGGGCATGGCCATGTGATGTCATGAAACTCACGCAGTAGTTGCACAATGCTCCACTGGGAACATTTTTGATGGCCAGGATAAGGATCTATTTATGGGACCCCTTTGGACCTGCTGGGCCCTAGGCAGGCACCTAGGTTGCCTTGTGGAAATTCGCCTCTGTCCCAGAGGGATATTCACTTAGTAGGTAGCATTTGCTATATACGTGCAGGCTCGGTGATACTGTGCTCCCTCTATGGGGTCATGGACAACCACAAGGCAAAATAGCCTGTGTAAGTTGGTATTCCAACTGTTGGATCCTGATAGTCGGGATTCTTATGTTGGAGAAACGCCCTTTGGAATCCTGACTGTCAGTCATTCAAACGGCATCTGTACAGGGGTATTTGTATTAATGACTGCATACTACCAAACTAACATGTTCTTAATGTCTACCACACTAGATGTTGTACTAATGGGCTTAGTTCCCCTGTAACTGATATAAAGATTTAATTTCCAAAATAACCATGTCAGTCCTGCTATTTTATCTAAATTACCACACAATCTATTAATGTTGCTTTTGTCTTCACTTTAACCATGTGTGCTACAATACATATTTTTTGCTAAGTATGGTTTTACAAGCCTAATATTGTTCTTTATTTTTTACCTCCACCTAAAATATTGCAGGTGATTCAGGATATGGGCTTGCACGCCCCGTTCTGATGGAGCCCTCCGCCAGCTCCCTGCTTCTCCCTCATCACATTCTCAAATAGATCTGGACTCAAAATTGGCACCCATAAACACATTGTGGAATGCAATAATACCACACAGATGTATCAAAAAACACATGCAGGGACAGGAAGTTTAATAAAAGCTAGGGTTATTACCCATACAGCATTACTCCGGACAGTATGGTAATTAAGACCGACATCAGAAGTCCAAAGGCGTGGCGTTCCCGGACTACAGTAGCTGCCTATGACCAGATATTGTATAGTCCGGGGACGCTACCCCTCTGGTCTTAATTACCGGACTATCCGGAGTAAAAAGCGCATCCCCGTAATGTGCTCAGAGTGATGTAAACGCATCCACAGTCCCTGCACCCCCTGAATAGTTGGGAGAACAATAACAAGAATGTGCAGTCTTTGTGGAGTGGGCCTAGTGACGAGACTCTATGTTAATCTTGTTATTTAGGCCCCACCCATATTCAGATATGCGTGACTCACATGCATTTTTAACATATGGGCAGGACCTAATGACACAGGTGTCCACGCCCCACCTGCTTGTATTCTCCGGGTTTCTCCCGAAAGGGACAATATAAAAGTAGATTGGAACCATTTTATTACAAACTTGCACATAACCACAACAAAACATCATTAGATGTACCATAACATAGACACTGTCACAATCCACCCTCACTGTACTTACCTACAAGCTGGCATCATGCCTGGTTAGGGAGTTCTGGGCAGCTGACATGAGGAAATGCTTGATTCAGATAGCCGGGTAATGAGAGCAGGGTATTCAGGTCCCCTGCCATTGTAATAAGAAACCTGCTCTGAATTGTGTACTAATACTGTTACCATCCTCTGTGTTGTAACTCTATTAAATGGGCCCCTCCCCTGATCAAGTAACTGAATATTGGGTACCAACCTCAGGAACCCTATCACTGACTTGTTATGGAGTGGGACTTTTACTACAGAAAATAGAAATGGTCCAGGTAAACACACATAGAAACACATTCTACTGTGTGAGAGAGTAAAGACATTTTGGGCAGAAACAAAAGATAGTGACTTTAGCAGGGAGCGCCTTCTGGGCTGTGGAGCTGGCTGTATGAATAGTGAGCTCTGCCCATGAAAAAGATGAATCAGAATCAACTTTATTGGCCATGTATACTTGCGTATACTAGGAATTTGTCTTGGATTGCTTTGCAACAGCCAGTTAGGTACAGTTAAACAGTGACAGATATACAAACACATACAGGTATACCCTAGAAGTACCCTGGGGGATATAGAGGCATGGAACACATACCCACTGGCACTGAGCTGCGCAGCACCGAGGCAGCCATCAGTGGCACCACTGGTCGTAGCAGCAGTCATGTAGGTAACAGCATAGGAGAGACAGTACAGTTATCACACAGGGAACACATACCCGCCGAGCTGCACAGCGCCTAGGCAGCCATCAGCAGCGCCACTGGTCATTGCAGCAGCCAGGTAGGTAACAATATAAGCAGAGACAGTACACTTATAGCAGGTACAGTACAGTTATCACACAGCAGACACAGGGGTACATGTGGCTGAGTGCACAGTTCCTAGGAAGCCATTTGTGGCGCCATCTTTGAGGGCTCAACAGGCCATCTTCCTGTAGGGAGAGCCAGTGTGGGTGGTGGTGGGGGAGAGATAGTCAGTGAGGCCGGGGAGAGTCAGCGAGGGGGGTCCGGTGCAACTGCAGAGCTCACCCAGAGCTGGTGGGGCCCGCAGGCTATCCTGGTTTGCTGCAGCTTACTGGAGAAGGGCTTAATGGTGGTTTATCCCTTGAGTTGGGCCTGGCAGGAAACCCTGGTGACCCAGGAAGCCCAGATAAAAATCCACTGTTCACTTGACTGCAGACAAGTCCGCCAATGGCATTTCTCTGCTTGAGTTGCACATTGTGCTGTTTACATAACCTATACTTATTGTAGTAGCAGCCTCTTGTTCTCCTCCAGCATATCAGCCAAATACATTTGACATGTGTTTATTATTAGCAGGTGGAGATGTTAGCTTTCACAATGATTCTGCTCTCAGTAAACACAAAAATATAACATAAGGAGTTCAGAATAGCAGAGACTGCAAACGCATCACAGTACAGCAGTAGATATGGTGACACTGCAAAAAATAGTCTTGAGTCCCGGGCCAGTTCTATGTAATGAATTCCAATAGGTATGAGCCTTTAGCTAAAAATCTGTTTTTCTATGCTAAGGCCATTCATGTTATATCTACTAAATTATCTCTGGATTGGAATCAACATGGAACAAACTCATTGCTTACTCCAGTGATTCCCAAACTTGGTCCTCAAGGCACCCTAACGGTACAGGTATTAAGGAGCTCCCAGCAAAAGTGAAGTTATTTTGTTTTTTGTCTGCCAGAAATGTCTTCACTCTCTCACACAGTAGTATGTGTATATAAATGCGCACTGTCCAATTACTGGCTGTTTTATCAGCCAAAACATGATCTGCAATTGTACGATTGAACACAAAGGATCCGGGATAAGTTCCTGGTCACATGTGTTATAGTTGCACTGACGGTAGTTTATTGCAGATTATACTTTGGGTGCCTGAAGCACTGGAAGTATAATCCCAAAAAAGTGCCGCATATTGGAGCTAATTGGATAACCCTTGGTGAAGCTATTCATTTAGCCCCTGTGTGTTTTGTTTTTTTTCATCAAGGCCCATTTTTTTTTTTTCAGATTTAAATTTTTCTTTGCACATAGCGGCTGTGACCTGAAACATGTCCTCCCTGCACTTGGCTTTGCAGCTATTTTACATAGCCAGTAATGTGCAAGCCTTGTCCTGTGCTGGCCGCCCCCTTTTCCGTAGCCTAGCGCCAGCAGTTTTACAAGACCGCAACTGAGTCTGACCGCAACTGAGTCTGAATCATGCCCTATATTTGCTAAAGAAAAAGTGGATGAATTAATACCACAGTTTAATTTAAACAATCTGTTCTCCATACCATGGACTGTTGGGGAACCTTGAGGAATTAGCTGGGGTAATCCTGAATTAGAGGAATTTTAGTTTAGAATATCCATAATTGGGTATCCAGCATATGGATGTAAAAGAAGAATCTGCTTAAAGTAACAGGTGGATAAATGCTCAAATAATGGGATCCTCACCATTGTAAACTCCACTGAGCAGTTTACCAGCTAATAACAGATCATTTTTGTCCAATGTCATAATATATATTAAGTCAATTTAGATGCATTTCTATAAGTACAGACAACATCATGTCTAAGTTTACTCTCAGCCTGATGAGCTTGTCCAAGTCTGGTTTGCTTTGTGTAAATTGTCTAACTTTAGACAACAATACAGGTCGAGTATCCCGTATCCGAATATCCGTTATCCGAATTATTCCGAAAACCAGACATTCCAGAAAGTGAAAAAAAATATTTTTTTTTGCTAAAAACTCACTGGGGACATTTGTAACAGCATCACTGGGGACATGATATGTAACTGGCACTATATATGTGCAAGACAATGATTGCTTGGCCTTCAAATTCAGTGCTGAGATAGTACACAAATTTTGTTTCACGTTTTGAAACCTTGTTTTTTGAACAAATAAAATATATTTGTGTGTATTTTATGTGGTAATAAAATATATTTGTGTGTATATTATGTGTTTATACAGCATAAATGCAAGATACTTCAAAATACATCATTGAAATATTAAAATATTCCGAAGTACGGAATAATCCGTTATCCAAAATTCTCCTGGTCCCGAGCATTTTGGATAAGGGATACTCAACCTGTACTACATTTTAGAAATTACTGAACCCCGCACTAGCAGATTCCCTCTTGCCTGTTCTTTTGCAGGTGTACAACACACCAACATAAAATGCAAACAAATAGAATGTAATAGATCTCAGTGCTGGAATCTATGTAGTTCTCACTATAAAACAAGTGATGCCCCAACACAATATTACATTAGTCTTTAAATGCACTTTTTAAACAAAAAAATTTAGTTTTCCAGACTTCACAGGCAGCTACAAACTGGAGCCTTCAAAAATGGCTGAACTTACTCTATATAGGAACTACTTGGTGTGTCCCTAAAGGTATCTTTATCCGTGGCTTTATCCACACTCAGATGCACATTGTCATATTCTTTATGTAATGTTGTCCAGCAGCCTGGCAGGATCTCTCTTTTTACAGCGTACACTATTCCACAGCCACTAGAGTTCAAATTTAAGGGTAGGAAGTGGTTTAGAAGACCGCAATATATTGTTCCCTTACTCAAGGGCCCACTGTAGTAAAGGCATTTATAATTGAAGTCAGTGTAAAGGGAGTAAATATTGGGTGGGATTCTCTAAAATCCGCAGCCCTCTTCGCCGGCCACCGCATTTCTAATGACCGCATATTCTCTAAAATATGCGGTCATTAATGCAAGGGACAGCTCTTGCGGTAAGAGCTGTCCCTTGCGATGCGGCGCCGTTGCCGGACTTCCGAGTCTATGACCCGGGAGTCCGTCTGCGCATGCGCAGACCGACGCGCCGGCTGCAGGGCATGCTGGGAGGGATCCGTGACGGATCCCTCACACACCGCTGCGGTAAGAAGCCCATAGGCTTCTGCAGGGAACCGCCAGCTTTTGCTGGCGATTCCCTCCGCAGCGGTGACACTGCGGAGGGGGGTTAGAAAATACAGAAATGCGGTAAAAAAAACCCGATAACGGGGTTTTTACCGCATTTCTGTAATAGAGAATCTCGCCCATTAAGCATTATCTGAAAGTGCACAAAATGATTAGCCTTAAGGCCCAAACACACTGGGCAGCTTTCAGCTGAAAGACACTCAGTTTACCCATTTGAGCCACCCAGTGTGTACAGGGCAGCGATGAGCAGTGAGCGTTGAAGTGGTGGGTATTAATCCCAAATCTGGCAAGTAAAAGCACTTGGAAGCAAACAAGGCAACCAATTATATTTTTTGAGTTCTCATTTATTACAGAAAGATATTTAACCCTGTGAGTGTCAACATTGCTTGCTGTGAGAGATCCTCCAAATATCCGTTAAAAATGCCAGTGCCGCTCACAGCGACTGTTCATTTTTTTGGGTGCAATATTTAACGTAACTTTAATTAATTGACTTGACTGTAATTGTAGTTATTTATGCTAAAAGAACAATCGCTGCGAGCGATGCTAACATTTATAGCAGATATTTTGAGGATCATTCACAGCAATGTTGGCACTCAAAGGGTTAAATAATATGACCCCTTGGTATTGCTTTATGGCTTTAGCTGGGGGGTGGGGGTCATATTATTTGTATTCTGTGATATTGGAATGCAATAGTTGTACAAGTTGCTGTTTAATCGTTGATTAATGTAGTGTTCATTCTAGCACACGTTATCTTTGAAAACCTATGCAGTTCCTCTTCCCTGCCTGGGGTGTCGCTGTCTGCTGTGGTGATTTTAGCACAGTGTGGTCTGTATATCAGCACTGATATGCAAACCAGGCCTGTGCTAGAAACACCACAGCAGACAGCGACACCCCAGGCAGGGAAGAGGAACTGCATGAGTTTTCAAAGATAGCGTGTGCTAGAATGAACACTTTAATGCAGCAATGACTTCAGCTTAACAAAAGACGCAGGGGTAAATGTTGGGACATCCCTTATAATGGAGCAGGGCTGTCTAGGCTATTGCAAATATGCGGATCTCCATGATTTTAGACCTTTGCGCATGGGCCAAGAAGACCCTCATGTTGATCCTTGTAATTATAATACACAGAGGAAGCATTTGAATGTCTCTTATTTGTAGACATGAAGGTTTTGATTGCTGCTCCTAGGCCTGGATCAGTCTAGCTTACTATTTATTGTTGTGTTCAAATCCTTCGTAATATTAACAACCATATCTGTACTAATGATGTAAAGTGTGTCAGATGTTTATTTTGCTGTCTACACATTCACCAAGGTAACACAGGCTCTAGAAGCTATCAGGATTCCCCACTTCAGGATCAATGATGGCTTCCTATTCGTGTGGGAAATCACCTTTTTGCCTCACTTGTAAAATGAACTGCCAGACACAGCCTGGTCATAGCTAGGGGTGCTTTTGTTACCTAATCATAGGGGTTTCCTGCCAAAAACCCAACTCCTGTCTGGAAAAATAGAAGGGAACCATTCTGAGCCTTATCATGTAAAGATACTATTCTTGTAGTCATGTACAAGGAAAAGTGTTGCTACAACAAAAATACGCTTTGGGCTTATTTATTATAACATGGGAATAGATGAACATAAAGCAAACTTGGTATGCAGATAAACAATGTCACATGTAAAAAAAAAAACACTCTGCTTCTTTACTCTTTTATATGCTTTCCAGTCAGGACCATATCATCCATAGGGCTAATTGGGCCGAAGCCTAGGGGGCCCTGCGGTGCTGATGCATGGCTACCCGTACCCCAGGGCTCCAAAACACAATCTGTAGGGGACTTGTGATGGGTTAATACAGCTCTGTTTCCAGTGTGTATGTGAGGGGAAAGGGGTCACAGCAGACTCTTAGGGGTGTATTCAGTGCAGCCGGCAAGGGAGCTAAACGGCGGGGATCGCCAAAAACAATCATCGCTGTTTAAGACCCACTCACCCAATGTTCCGGGGGAAACCTCGCTGATTCCCCCCAAACAGCGAGGCTCGCGGCTAATGCAGGGAGACTGCTGCATTTAGCAGCGAGTCTCGCTGTTTTAGAGGCTGCATACGCCGTTTCCCCCTGGCTCTGAAAACAGAGCGGGGGGAAACGGCATAAGCAGGGGGGTCAGTTGAATACTGACCCTGCGAGTTGTGACAGCGTGCAGGCAGCCCTGCTCGCTGTCACAGCTCGCAGAAAGCATTGACTACTGCCCAAAATAAAGGGCTGCCCTACCTTACAAGATTGTAGTCTTTCCATTTTTAGATGACCTTCGTCACACTAGAATTAATGATATTAAACATATATTTTAGAACTATATAAAGTTCACCACAATCTCTTAAATGTATAGCTATGGCTATATTGGCCCACGTTTTACAACTTTTAATCTGGATGATGACATCTAGTAGGTATTTCACGTCTTTCAAAGAGATACTGCATGCTGGAAAGAGCAAAATAATCCAGACTAAACAGCACTGTATGAAACATTTCTATACTTAAAGAATCATGACAAAAATGATGAAACCAGGAATTTTATTCTAATAGTAAAACACACGTAAGAATAAAAAAATCTGATACTGGACTAATTTGGCCACAAATGCAGTGATCTTAATTTCAAAGATCATTTATCAGGAAGTCATTTTGAAGTAACTGAGTGACCAATGCAAGATAATAAACCAATGGTTACACACAAGGGTAAAGTAATTGGCCAACTGGATAAACTTACATTGTGTATAAAATAGACTCCAATGAGAGTGCATTGACCTCAACACACAGCCATCAGATAATGGGCTCAAAAACATCCTATTTTGAAGTTTTCTGGTCCATTTTGCATTCTTTATGCCTGAAAAGTTTCCTCTGTCGATAACTATGACTCTTACAATGTGTTAAATAAAACGTAGCGCTGTTTCTGCCCTGTTACCCTTCATTACTGTCATCTGTCTCTACACTGAGACACAGAACTATGAAACACTGCATGGGTCCTTTTAAAATAACTGATGTCATCAACAATAGGCAAGCTGGTTAATGATGTCACGCCATTGTCTAATCAGCTCCTTTTCTAGAACACATGCTGTGCATCTATTTTAACTGCTTTGCATTAGAAATGTGATTGAATCAATTAGAAGGCTTATTAACTAAACAAATACGCTACATACTGTCAGTAACTCAATTCATGTCAGGTGCCCATTGCTTACAGCAAAGCTGTTGAATGAGGATGTGATACTTGACCATGCAAACAGCTTAGAATGTCAGCTTATTTGATCAGGTTAGTTAAACAATAATGAGATGCATAGCAAGTGGTTCATAACAGAACTTGTTTCCTTAAGGAGAACTGCCTCAGACATAGGCGGAAAAAAATTGTGTATGTCATGATAATTTTTACATATTTAATTTAGAGACAAATAGTTTATATTTGTTTGCTGGATATGGAATTACATGGACAGTGGCTAAATTCTAGAGAGTTATCAAACACAACATTATCTTGAATTTAAAAAAAAATACAAGATAACATTTTATATTGCATCAAAAACAATACTTGATTGTTTCTTTTTAAACTCCATGTGTCAATTGTATCAAAAGATGCAATAAGATACACTGGGCTATTAGGGAACCTTGAGGAGGTACAAACCACATGGGAGAGGCAGTGGATAGTGTTGGAGAAAGACAGTGGGTGACAGGCAGAAGGCGAGGCACTGGGTGACAAGACAGTGGGTGATAGGGAGAGGAAGAGGGCAACAGAGAGAGGATGTCTAGCAATGGATGACAAGGAGTGGTACCCGGCAGAGGCAATGGGTGACAGACAGTGGTCCTTTTCTACAGAATCTAAAATGAACAGATGATGGTGGACATCATTAACAACCCATGGGCGCATGCATCGTGAGCATACACACTGGACGATATGACAAATTATATCACTCAGAAGGGTAAAAATGAGCGATATCTTTTGTAATATCACTAAAGCTCCATACACACTAGACAATATTGCTCAGAACAGCCTTTCTGGATGATATCGTTTAACAAAAATGTCTAGTGTGTAGGCTCAATATCATTAACGATGCACGCTCCTGCGCATTGTTAACAACCCCCATCCCCTTGTCGTCTGTGTTCCATGCTCAATGATGACTAAATTGTCAACAAGGCACGGTTCAGATTGGGGTTCGGGTGATGGCACTGATGATATCGCTTACCGATATCGTATAAACGGGCTTACTGCCAATATAATTAATTTATACAGGGCTTTAGTGTGTACCTAGCTTAAGGAAATGTAAATTATTGGCTTTGAAAAGTTTCTAGAGCCCCAGAGTTTGCAGTGAGTTAAAACACAAGATTTTGCCTTGCAAACTTACACGTTAACTCTGATTAACGCACTATATATCTGCTGATTAGGAAAACAGTGTTTTGTGATGGATGTTTGGAAATAAAGCAAATAAACAAAAGAAAAAACTCTAGGTCCTGAAGGGCTTTTTTTGTATCAGATTTAGGAATTTCAACACATGAATGTTTTGAGAGAGCTTGGCTCGCATAAGATAAATAAATCAAAGTCTGGCTGGTAGGTGATGTGGGTATCTACCTGTTTTCTTATCCCCCAGCCAATCAATCAAGTCTTTTATGCAACAGACGCCTAACTAAAACACATTATGCTATTAATGAAATGTAATGAACTGTATCCAAAGTCACAGAGTACCCAGACAGGCAAGAAAATGTTAATACTTGACTGTATTTCTTAACAATTAATTTTATTAATAACTATATTACATTTAAACAAATGGAAAAGCTCATGATTCCAGCAGTTAAATTAATGTTAGCTGATGATGCCAGTTTATCATTATGTATTTATCGGAATGTAAAACAAGGTGCCCATACACCGAGCGATGTTCTCTGTACTTTTTGTACTACTGTAGATCGCATCACATCTAGTACATAAAGCATGTGATGTGCTAGAGCAGCATGTTTTTTGTACTAGATGTGATGCAATCTAGTACAAAAAAATACAGGCTGCACATACTTTATGTGCTGTACGATGTGATGTGCGCGGGAGCCTGCATCGCATCATACCCGAAAAATGCCCCATGTACAGTATGGGTGGCTTTAGAATGGCCCAACGGAAATTCTTTGTCCGAAACTATTCTCATTTACACCCTCTTCTTTTGGTGAACCACTGCACTAACATACATCTGCTACCTGCTTCTCCTTGGTAAAGAGGCGTAGCAGAAAGCCTAGTACCGGCACAATACATGTCAGTATAATACATCGGCACCTCTATCCTCTGCGTCATTCACGAAAAAAGTATCTCTCTTGCAGTTCTCAAAATACCATGGAGATGGTGGGGATACACTTGGTGATGCGAGTGGGAGTCCCCGAGGGTGGCATGACCTTCGTTCACGAGGACCTCCATCGTTGGAACATGCAGGATGAGGGAGGGGGGTGCAAGGGAGCATGCATCGTTAAATATATTCAGTGTACTCACTAGTATAGTAAAATATATCGCTCAGAAAGCCCTTTCTGAACGATATATACTATATCCTTTAGTGTGTATGGCCCTTTACACTACTTACATATTCTTTATTTTTCCCATTTAATGGGTTCATCTGCATGTGCATTAGTAGGCTAGCAATATTAAATAATGTCCCCAAAAAAACACTAAGGAGGGTAACTTTCAGGTGGGTAGCCACCAATATATGTAAATTCCTCACTTGGTGAATTACAGCGTCCCAGAGGAGCAAACCCCAACATACCAGTGACGTGCGGTGAGGTCATTGCCTGGGGAGGCACTGACCTCACCGCACGTCACTGGTCCTCAATGACGGAGGATTGTAGGTTTTATAATCAGGGACTGTTCTGCACCCCCCCGCCGGTACATGCGCGCCCCACCTACCCTCCCTCCACCCGGCGAACTCACCTGTCCTCTTCTCGGCGGTGACGGCGGCCGGTCCTCTCCACGGCGGTGACGGCGGTCGGTCCTCTACACGGCGGTGACGGCGGCCGGTCCTCTCCACAGCGGTGACGGCGGCCGGTCCTCTCCACAGCGGTGAGTGTCAACGGCAGTCTACCAGCAGGTGCCGGACTCCCCGCTGCCCGCGCTGCTGCGCATCCTCTCACAGGTCCTGCATGTGTGATTGGACAGCAGATCCAGCACTGGATCTGCTGGCCCAATCACATCTGGGGGCGTGCGTTTATACTGGTGCCCCTGTCATTGCGGCACCAGTATAAGTGCCGCTTCCCCATTCATTTTCAATGGGCTTTTACAGCCCATTGCTGCACCCTGCCCCCCTGCCCACCCCTTCCCGCCCCACGCTACCCGGAGTTTCAATGTAAACAGCGGGAGGCACCTCTCCCGCTGCCTCCCACCCTCACATGCAGCAGTGTAAGAGGGTGGGAGGCAGCCGGAGAGGGAGAAATGATGAAAATAATAAAAGATATATAAATATCTTCTTTTTATTATTTTCATCATTATGACAGGGGAGGCTCTGCCTCCCCTGCCTCCCCTGACTGCACGTCCCTGCAACATACTATTATTTGGGAAGTAGGTGATTAACCCCTTCAGTGGTGGTTTTTATTTTGGGGAGGTCGCCCGCCAATCCCTCCTCTTTTCCCAACTGATCTGGCCGGAATTCTATACATAATCATATATTTTCAACCAAATTTGTCTTTTTATTTTATTTTATCTACAATTGAATTAGAACAGGGTTGTCTTTTCTTTTTAATAATAGGAGGTCCGTAATTAATGCTGAATAATTATATCACTTGGTCTGGCATAATCAGACGAGCGTATCGTTTGTAGGAAGTGGGAGAGAATCATTTCCTACATTAGTAATTAGTAAAGCATCATTTATCTAAAGGTTCTCACTGCAGATCAGAAACAAGTAATTATTTCCCCACCTCTTATCTGGAGACAGAAAAATGCTACCAGCTGTATGGATTTGTAAGACACAACATTCCTCATTAGAACATTCAGTTTCATCTCAAGCACTTCCATATTCTTAACTACAGCTACGCTGTGAATAAATCACTGTCTGACCTTCGTCTAAAATGCATCATTCCAAACACTGGTTGCAATAACCAATATCATTGACTTACTCTTACATAAATGGAGTACATATGTCACATAAACAAATGCTGATATACTGTGGAATATTCAGTGAATCATCAAGTCCACATGCAGCAGACCAAAATAGGCAATGATCGTCCATTTGTAACAGTTTCACTAAACAAAATACAGAAAAGATGTATTTTCTATGAAAAAGGAAGGAGGTCATTTTTCTGTCAGAATCAATTGGGGGTTATTAAATTGTTAACCCTGCAGTTACCGCCACGTGACATAGAAAACAGCAATTGAATTGCTGCTGCCTTTGGGCGCCTATTAGCTGCAAGAGAGACATTTCTTATCGCTGCCAGAGGCGGCAAGAAGAAATTTGCTTAAAGTCCCTGCATTAGGTGTCCAAACGGTAATTACTATTGGCCTAAACGCATACCTCCCAACTTTAGAAATGCTTAGGTCAGGACCCCCTGCACATGCCTTAGGCACGCCCCCAAAATTTGGGAACATGGCCCAGCAGACAAGAGGCCTTCAAACCACGGCACTTCTATGAGGCCACGCTCCCATTTTTGCCACTGTGGTGGGCATGGCCAATGGCTCTGTGAGCTGCTGGTCATGCCCCCACAGCCCCTCTGACTCCGGGAATAGATGATGTGTGCATGCACACAGCGATATTCACTGCAGCTCACACGGGGCATGGCAAGCCCCGGACAGGTCCGTCCCCAAAAAACAGGACGGTCCTGTGAAAATCAGTTGGGCGGTATAAAACCAGTTGGGCGGTATAAAACCAGTGGCTATCAGGAGGACCCCACAGTGTTCACATTTTCCAGGTGACCTAGCAGATGCATTCATTCCTCACTGACACATTTCAAAAGATCCACAGGTGGAGCTAATTATATCACTTGCGATTCTGTGAGACCTGCAAAACATGCACTGTGTGGGGTCCTGAGGACCAAGTTTGAGAACATGTGGCCTAAACTGAAGATATACATCACACTTATATAAATATCTTATTGTATTGATAAAGAATCAACAATTGGTCCAATTTATCCAATGATATTACAATGGTTAAAAGTCAAATTGAATAATAATTTAGATAGATAGATAGAAAGCAACTGAACATTGCATATTAAACTAAAGTGATTAAAGCAGTGTTTCCCAGCTCCAGTCTTCAGGGACCACTAACTGTGCATGTTTTGCAGATATCAGTATCACATGTGAAATAATTAGCACCACCTGTGCATCATTTAAAACATGTCAGCTGTAATGAATATACCTGCACACCAACTAGGAGATTCTACTAGGGTTCCTACATACACAGTTGAAATGACATATGACACCATCTTTAATCATAAGAATATATATTTTTTAAATTGTTTTGCCACAAATTTTTCAATTAGACACTGCAATCAGCACCATTAAGATCACTTTAGGATAAACATTTTATGTCAGTAACCAAGGTAAGATTACCCATAAGGCAATACATTCAACCTCGTAGAGCCCATCTGCTATCGGATGTTTTTGGTTTTTATTAGAATATACTGTATTTTTAACCAAGATCAGTAAATTTCCTTAGCCAAGTCTCGTGGGACATGCGGTTACCTTGTTTTCTGGAGAGCTACATTAGGGAAGAGGTAATGGAGGTGGGATATAACTTATAGCAGTTTGTTCCTGCTGCACTACGGCCATTGAGACACCGGGGGCCAAATGTAATAGGGTGAGAGTTTCAGAAAGTGAGAGATTTTGGGACAGTTTTCCCATTTTTTTTTAAAGCAGCAATCAATTACACTGCAAAACCAGGTTGATTTTGCCATGTAATTGATTGCTGCTTTAAAAAATAATAATAATAAAAAAAAAAAACTCTCCCAAAATCTCTCACTTTCTGAAACTCTCATCCTATTACATTTGGCCCCCGGTGTCAGAATAACTTATGCAGGATCCCAGTTTGTGAAGCCTAGCACATGCTCAGGGTTGCCCACCTGACTATCTCCTTCAGGGAGAAATTGCTCTGTTCCTGGATTTCCCTGGTAATGTATGATTACCATCACCTCTGCCACCCTCATTATTTCTTCAGTGTCCTGTCCCATGATGCAACTATGCATATTTACCATGTACTTGTCCTAAATTGTCTTGTACTGTAATTTGTTATCTGTTTTTGCTCACTTGTGTATTGTTAGGCGCTGCAGAACCTTTGTGGGGCCATATAAATAATGATGATAATAATAATAATGACCTGTGTTGAGTTAGTTAATTGATAATAAAAGGTGTTTCACCACAGGTGATGGCAATCATACATTACCAGGGAATCCCAGGAACAGAGCATTTTCTCCCTGAAGGAGAGGGTCAGGTAGAAAACCCTGCACATGCTCCTTTGACCCGAGCAGACGCGCAGGCTACACCAGTTTGTGGTGTAGCAGGTAGGCATCATGGAGGAGGAGGGAGCTGCTACCAGCCCCAGAAAAAGGTAGAAGGGAAACACACTGTTGTGCCCCCAAACTATGCTATGTAACCCCTCCTGTGTATATAACATTACCATCTTTTTATGATCAGGTTCATGGATATGGGTTGAGGCCAGAGGACATGGCCAAAACCACAGAAAGGATACAACCATTTTATCGGACAGTGCCGATACCTGCAACTAAAATATGACCAGAGCCTCACATGTCCCTTTATTTGCCACCAGGCTCCGCCACATGCCCTTGTATATGTCATGAGAGCCACCACCTCCAGTTTCTGCACCCAAATCACTGAACTTCCCTCTTCTCCTCTAATCGCTACAACATAATGCTGGAACCTGGAGTGAAAGTACTTCCTCTAGTTATCATTTAGGATCTGGGATAAGGAAGTATCTCCTCTAGTTATCAGCATGTGACAGAATTCTCTGGAAGGACAACACTGTGGACATATTACCTGTGTAACTGTGTTTGACAGCAGTACAGAATACTTGGCATTTTGATGGGGTCATACAGATAGGACAGGCATACCTCACAGCCAGGCCGCTAAGTCACACAGCCAGAGTCAAAATCGCTGTTCTAGAACACCCGTGTCGGGATACCTGTGTCTGCAATGCTCTGCAGACCTACTGACTGTCGCTATGTGGACTACAGTACCTGCTATTCTTTCCTCTCTAGTTTATAAGATACATATTCGATTGTACTCTCTCACCCCCAAAGTGAAGATAATTGCAGCCACCTGGCCAGGGTCCGGCTGATGCATGCACAGCACAGCGCAGAGTCCTGTTCCTAGACTACATTTCCCTGGATCCCCCATGGCTGTTGACTGTCTGTTATGGAAATAAGGTAGAAGTGCTCTGGTATATACTGCCTGCATTTCTAGAATTTGGTGTTTTGTATATTGTGTTTAACGTATCATAGTATTTTGCTAAACATGAGTATACTAAGTAAATAGTACGGTATTCAGAGGAGCTGACCCAAAACCAGCATCTTGTCTAGGGACCCATTGGAATCTAATTCCAGTTCTCATTCTCTAGCATCAAAGGCTACTGCAGCAGAAATGTATACGCCCTAACTTGAAGATACCTCGTGGGCTGGTTGCTCCCCCTTGTATAACTGGACATGTATCATTCTATCAATAACTTTATAATGATCCCATTAGTTTTGGACTAATTAGGCATAATGGATATTTAGGACAAATAAGCCTATTATGCTTTAAGATGTAATCACAGATATGTAATAATACCAATGTATCCCTCAAGGAGGCCTATAGAATACTCAGGCAACACCGCGATTAGCAGAAAAGACTGTAAAAAAACTATAGGCCATTCTATAAAGCTTGACCTAATGTTTTACAGGGAACATATGTAACTTTACTGTAAAGTTCGTTACACATTGGTGATATTTGTCAGATTCCGATGGTTAGTAATGTCAAACAGTCCAGTGCACGCATGCAGGACAACAGAGGACATGGCTACAGGGGGCCATGCTGCGGAATGCAGCACAGCCGTCACCAGCGCTCATTGGGCCGAAAGGGGGCATGGCCTCAAGAGGGAATGACAATGATGTTAAAACTACATTCCATTTTGACACTGGGGGACATGGCCAGCACTCTGTGCGCTTCTAGCTAAGCCCACTGTGCCCGTGAAAAGATGCTGTGCGCATAGTGTCTTTTCCCCATTGCTCTGCTAGAGGGGCAGTGTCTCCCCATCGCAAGACATGGGACCACTCCCCCCCCCCCTCCCGCAAAAAAAGGGACCATCCCACGTAAATCAGGACAGTTGAGAAGTATGATACAGGTCAGTCAAATGGTGCTGCACTCCAAGCGTCTGGCCATAGACACATATGGATGACTAGATATTTAGGACAAATAAGCCTATTATGCTTTAAGATGTAATCACAGATATGTAATAATACCAATGTATCCCTCAATGAGGCCTATAGAATACTCAGGCAACACCGCGATTAGCAGAAAAGACTGTAAAAAAACTATAGGCCATTCTATAAAGCTTGACCTAATGTTTTACAGGGAACATATGTAACTTTACTGTAAAGTTCGTTACACATTGGTGATATTTGTCAGATTCCGATGGTTAGTAATGTCAAACAGTCCAGTGCACGCATGCAGGACAACAGAGGACATGGCTACAGGGGGCCATGCTGCGGAATGCAGCACAGCCGTCACCAGCGCTCATTGGGCCGAAAGGGGGCATGGCCTCAAGAGGGAATGACAATGATGTCAAAACTACATTCCATTTTGCCACTGGGGGACATGGCCAGCACTCTGTGCGCTTCTAGCTAAGCCCACTGTGCCCGTGAAAAGATGCTGTGCGCATAGTGTCTTTTCCCCATTGCTCTGCTAGAGGGGCAGTGTCTCCCCATCGCAAGACATGGGACCACTCCCCCCCCCCCCTCCCGCAAAAAAAGGGACCATCCCACGTAAATCAGGACAGTTGAGAAGTATGATACAGGTCAGTCAAATGGTGCTGCACTCCAAGCGTCTGGCCATAGACACATATGGATGACTAGCGGTGGGTCTTCCTCCCCCCCCCCCCCCCCAACTCTAATATCTCCCTTCTGGCTAGTGCATAACCCTCCACACTAGTTCCTAAACTTAACCCCCTGTTCCCCTAAACAGCCTACACCCCTTTAAAGTGCCTAACCCTAATTCTTCTGCCAGTCTAACCCTCCCTCCCTGCAGCCTAAACCTAAGTCCCTGCCTAGTTCATAAAATCTAACCCACCCCATTAAAACTACTGCAGAGAATGCAGACACCCCCCCCCCCCCTTCCTTATAAATCCTGCATTTGCCCCTAATATCCTGCATTTGCCCCTCATATAGGCATAAATTCAGCCTGGAGGTCACGCAGGAAGGTAATTGACTAATATTTGACATCTGCACTTTCTTCTGAGAAATCTAGGCTGGCCCCAGTACAGCATAACGACAGTATAAATTCAGTATAAAGTGTGCAGGCTATCCTTGGGGTACAAAAGCATTGATATTACAAACTGTTCTGGTCATTTAGGAAGAGGGAACCTTCTTCCCCTCTCTGGTTTCTCTTCTAATTTCCCTTCTCTAAACGATCTGATTTCTGTGAAATGCAGAGCACAATTAAAATAATCTGTGTTTCTACATTACAGCAAATGACTGTTTCATTTGAAAGGCCTCCCCCACTCCATCAGCATACATGATCTGCTAACACAAATAATCACACAGCGAAGCAGTGCGGCTCACTGGCGCCATGAAGCAGAGCAGGGAGATGTGTTTGTGGAACTTGAGCTAGCAGGTGGCAGCCGAAGCCTGACCCATGCAGGATATCCAGGCTCAGTGCATAAAACATTGATGCTCTCGGAGGAAACTTGCATTGCACAGAGGATCGTGGGAAGTTTTTAATGGCTTGCTCTAGGGTAGGCCTCCAAAATTGTTTATGTTATTGCTTACACATCGAATGTCCTTTCAGTGTGTCTCAGCTGGAAGTGGGTCAGGCAGCTGAGCAACATCTGCTTGCAAACCTTAGACAAAAAGAGAGAGCCAGTGGACCAGGGATTGTCAGAGTTTCCCTGGAGGAATTCTATTTGGCAAGTGTCTTATCATAGCCTGTCAGCGTTCCAGATCTCTGGAGGAGTTTGCTACGTCAACTTCCTCGGGATCTGGACAGTCGCGGTGTGCTTAAAGAAATGAAAACTCTTATAACAAGGGGAAGGAGATGAAGCAGATGTTAGTGTGTACAGGGAAGACATCCTGTGCCTATAAACAATTAGTGTTTTGTTATCCCCACTCCGGCTTAGTTGGAAACAAAAATCATAAGTCTCTTTTTTCTGAAAGAGCTACTAGTAACATTTATACATACTTTTTAAAGAGTAACATAGTTGCCTACCCTCCAGCATTCTGCAGGAGACCCCCTGAAATAGTATCAATCTCCCTGACTCCCTGCAGAGTCTATTATTTGCACCTAACCTATAGTATGCAAAAAAAAATAACTCAATCAATCAAAGATCTATACATTCAAAGGGAATCATCAGTGTTACTTCCATGCATTGGTTGTAAAGCACAATGAACCCTATGGTTGCAGGGCATTGGTTCTAAATCCCAGTGATCAAAATCCCGACGCCGGAATCCCGACAAGGGGGAGACGTGGACCCCCCCCCCTCGCGGGCTCGCCAAGTAGCGGGCCCGGTGCCTCGCTATGCTCGGTACACTAATTTATTCTCCCTCTATGGGTGTCGTGGACACCCACAGAGGGAGAAAGTATCGGGATTTCGTGGTCAGGATTCCGACCGCCGGGATTGTAACTGCATCCCGGTTGCAGGCCTTTCAAATTAGGTTTCTCTTGACCACTTAAATATGAACAAGCCCCGACACGTATCAGTGTTTCTTTTTCTGCAACAAGTACAGCAGATCTTACTAACTGCTTTGGGGCTCACCTACATTTGGGTGTAAGTCATTAATTACATGACATGTCTCTCAGATGTAGAAGTACATGTCCAAGTGACTAGGTGTCACCTTATTTATTAAGTGTTATTTATATAGCGCACACATATTCTGCAGTGCTTCGCAGAGAATATTTGAACATTCACATCTGTCCCCGTTCCAGTGGAGCTCTATATTCCCAACATGCAGGGGTTAAAGTGAGAGGGAACAGGGTGGAACTGAGTTCCACCACTTCTAATGGTAGGGGGAACTGAGTTCCACCTCTACCCCAGCCCTGAATAGTAATTCCAACAGAAAAGCATGTCCCAGAGACTTATTCTTCTGGCACAACGAATGTGATGTCATGCCATCACTGCCACTGAAGTGAAGAAGAGCCACTAATACCGCTTTCAGACCGCACTCCGAACACGGCATATTGCCGTGTTCGCGGGGCCTAAACACGGGTCACGGTGCGGTCTGAAAAGGGCACCACGGGTCGAGCAACACGGGTGTTCAACCCTGGTATTGACCAGGGTTGAAAACGGCTATGACCCGTGTCAACTGCAGTGTGAACGGGTGCCTGGGTCGAGCGACCGGTGTCCAGTTCACAGTATGGAGGAGGCAGCACTGTCAGCTCCAAGTACTGCCTCCTCCCGAGCCCCCGATGACGCGCCGCCGCCCCATGTGACGTCACCGACTCGGCAATATGCCGTGTCGGTGTCGGAACTTTCAGACCGCATTGCCGTGTTGCTCTGGGGATGGGACCCGTGTCCTAATCCCGTGTGCGACACGGCATTTGCGGTCTGAAAGTAGTATAAGAGGAGCAAGCTCTGTGGTTGCTGAAGACAGGGTGAGAGGGGGCTGGAGGGACTCCAAGGTGGGAAAGCTGCTGGAGGGACACAGGGCATGATGCTGTTGAGGTGCATGGACACTGAGCTGCAGGAGGGACAGAGTCCAATGTATATAAGCAGCACAACTTTAGACATTATGTGTATAAGGGGCACTACTGTGTGATATAATATGAATCTATGGCAATACATGCAGTGTAATGTGTATGATTGTGCTATGGTGTGTGTTGTAATTTTAATTGGTGTTACTATTGTGTGACCACACCCCTTCCTTGTGGGACCATTATCCCTTTATGGCACTGGTCTTCTTGGCTCTGCCTAATGAGGGGGGGGGGGGGGGGGGGGGGGTTGCAGTGTTAGAGGAAAGTTCCACCACCTCACCAGGACCACTTTAAGCCCTGCCCACATGTACATACACACATTCATTCTAGGGTTCAAATAACCTACCAGTATAACCAGAGGAAACCGGAGTAAGCCCACGCAAGCACAGAAAGAATATACAAACTCTGCACAGTTAGGGCTATGATGGGAATTGAACCTATAACCTCAGTAATGTGAGGCAGTAATGCTAACCATTACACCATCTGTGCTCTCTCTGAAATGCTGTTTCAAAAGTAGGCAAGTATGAGACCACCATGAACAATAGATGTCCTTGCAGCCTCCCTTATTACTAGTCTTTCCTCCAAACAGCATAACTGCAGGCCTTCATCCCCCCAGATCCGCGTGGACTGAGAGCTACAATTGCTGAAAAATTGTATCATAGATAGTGTATAGCATGGTTGCCTACCTGACCCTCTCCTTCAGGGAGAAAATGCTCTGTTCCTGGACTTTCCTGGTGATGTATGACTGCTAACACCTTTCTTATCAATTACCTAGCTCACCACAAGTGATGGCAATCATACATTACCAGGGAAGTCCAGGAACAGAGCATTTTCTCCCTGAAGGAGAGGGTCAGGTAGGCAAGTATTGTGCATACCGTAGTACAAATATGTCCAGTAAAACACACTGCTACAAAAGAAACAATGCATATGTAGTTGTGACTATCGGAACTGATTGGATGGGTTTGGCTATCTATAGGGGTGATTCTGGTTGGTTTGCAAAGGCAAACTCCTTCTATAACAGACAAAACCATGCTCCGCTGCAGGTGGGGCTGATGTAAAAGGTGCAGAGAGACTTACATTTGGGTGAGTTATTTTATTTCTGTGCAGAGTAAATACTGACTGCTTTATTCTTGAAAGCCCATACATACCAGAACAGGCATGTCCAACGTTGGCCCTCCAGATGTTGTGAAACTACACATCCCAGCATGCTTTGCCACAGTTTTGCTATTAGAGAATGCTAAAACTATTGCAAAGCATGCTGGGATGTGTAGTTTCACAACATCTGGAGGGCCAACGTTGGACATGCCTGTACTAGAAGATTATATCTCCAATCTGGCTGGTTGGAATGAAAATCTGGAGATTTTTGGGAACAAATGACAATTGACCATTAGCTCCTAAACATGGAAAAGGGACAAAAATTGGTCCTACAGACAAACTGGCTAAATCAATTTATGCAGATGACTGCTTTTGTCTAATTTCCAGCGTTTGGGAGCAAACGGTAGATTATAATTTGTTCACATAAATTTCCAGATTTTGATTCCAACCAGCCAGATTGGAAATAATATTCTAGTGTGTATAGGCCCTAACACTGCAATTTAGATAACAATTTGAACACACCCCACCAAAATGTAACTATCTGCACGTTACATCAGCCCCACCTGCATTGCACATGGTTTTGTCCATTAAAGAAGGAGGGTATTTCTTTTGCAAACCAAGCAGTCACCCCCCATAGTGTGTTAAGCAGGACACGCATTAGACAACCTGTGTACTCAGCCAACAGCAAATGAGATGAAACACTACTGCTACACATCTACACAATCTGGTGAACGACTGCACAATATCTTGTTTCCCATCCAAATGCATGGGTTCATGAGCCGCATCCTGATTGGGCAGCACAGACAGCAGATCTGAAGATGCAATAAACACACATCGTCTAATTGCTAGTTTGCATAGTGACATCAAGTACCGCTTACAATCTCTTCCTCAATTGCAAAAAAAAACTTGCTAGTCAGAGGTAACTAGTTATGTAACAGATGAGAACAGTGATGCCTTGTATCCAGTGTTAAAAATATTCCTGCAAACTTATGGTGTTTTGAATAAGGATGTCTGTGACATACTGGAATTTTTTTTTATAATTGTATAATTAAAATCAAGAGATTCGCCTGGAAAAAAGAAATTTCAAATATAGACTTGCTTTCAGAATTTAACAGTGGTTTATGATCATGTAGTGCCATCTAGTGTTCACTATTTGTACAGCATCCAGAGATCTCATGAAACCTGGAAAAAAAAGTTTGCTCACATACCAGACACCAGCACAATGTGGAATTGGGGCAATTCAGTGTAGATATATTCACCCTATTATTCTGATTTACAGTTCTGTTCATGAATATTACTGCCATGTTAAAGGCAGTTTCCACTTAATAAGCTCCTCCCGTGGTTCTCAAACTTGGCACACCTGTGGATTATTATAATGTGACAGTTGCTCCTTCTGTGTGATAATGTTAACTGTGTGGGGTTCTTGTGGACAGAGTGTAGGAACCACTGAACTAGATGATATTTTGACAGATTTGGTGAATTGGGCAGTTTGTAACAGCTAATAATCCCACCCATGCCCAAGTTAGTGATATCTTTTGGTCGGTCCTGCCTCAGGGTTGACCGAAGACATCTCCAGGACATCCGGAGTCCCTCTGTTGCCCACATTTAGGGTGCCATCGCCAGTGAAATCAGCTGGGTACACAAATTGGGCAAAAAAGCTTTTACAATTGATAAAGTGGAGAGTGATAGAGATAAAGGACCAATCAGCTCATCATGTGACATGCGGTGTTTGAGAAATGAGAGTTAGGAGCTGAATAGGCCCCTTAACACAGGTATTTCTTCGGTATGAAAGGGACAGTTCGGTAATTATTTTGGCTTAAGAGTGCCTTGAAAAAGTCAGGAAGACCCAAAGGGGGCCTTAGACTGAAAAAGTTTGTGAACCACTGTGCTACGGGAATAAAGAACTACAGTAGGTAGTCTGTGCGAAAATTTTGCATGCAAATAAAATCTGATGAATCGTATAGCGAGGTTGATGGTTTGTAGTAGAATGAAAGAAGAACCGCTTCATTTGTATACATTTCAAGTTTACATTTATATAACAATCTTCTCTATTTGTAATAACCAGAGTGCTAGAGCAGTGACTCCCAAACTTTGTGTCTAGGCAACCTGGGGTGTCCTAAGGCTCTTGTAGGGGTGCCTCAAGTTGGTGGTCCAGGACAAAATCATTATTTATGGTCGATGTGATAGGCAAAACTGGTGCTAGTGGCTGCCAACAATAAAACATGTACACCAGGCATGGCCAAACTATGGCCCTCCAGCTGTTATTTATTTATTTATTTAATTATTAACAATTTCTTATATAGCGCATACATATTATACAGCGCTTTACAGAGTACAGTTGAACATTCACATCAGTCCCTGCCCCAGTGGAGCTTACAGTCTATATTCCCTACCACATGTACACCCACACACAGACATTCTAGGGTTAATTCGTTGGGAGCCAATTAGCCTACCAGTATATTTTTGGATTGTGGGAGGAAACCGGAGTACCCGGAGTAAACCCACACAAACACGGGGAGAATATACAAACAGTTAGGGCCATGGTGGGTATTGAACCCATGACCTCAGCACTGTGAGGCAGTAATGCTAACCATTACACCAGGGCTGGGCAACACCGACCCTCCAGATGTTGATGAACTACACATCCCAACATGCCTTGCATCAGTTTCAGCATGGCCACATAGCAAAACTAATGCAAAGCATCCTGGGATGTGTAGTTCATTAACATCTGGAGGGCCGGTGTTGCCCAGCCCTGCATTACACCATCCGTGATGCCCACTACACTACATTACACTGTTGTGAAACTACACATCCCAGCATGCCTTGCCATAGTTTTAGCATTCCCTTTTGAACCACCGCACTAGAGGGATGTGATACAGTTTCAGAGCTATAAAGTAATAGGTAGGCCTGGGTACACAATGGAGTGATGGCCATTTGTTCAGACATAAAAAATACTTAAGCCCAGATTGAATGCACACACTGGAAACAGTTTTTTGAAGAACAGTGGGAGAGATGTACTAAGCCTTGAAAAGTGATAAAATGGAGAGTGATAAACAACCAGCCAATCAGATCCTACCTGTCATTTTTCAAACACAGCCTGTGACATGTCAGGCAGGAGCTGGTGGTTTATCACTCTCTATTTTATGAGTTTTCAATTTTAGTACATCTGGTCCAACATGATCATGTTCTGTCTTCTATTAGCACAAACAAGGTCAAAAGCAATATTGCTAGGATTATGTCCATCGCTAGCAACCATGAGAACATGCAATCACCTATACACAATTAATAATGTAAGCAATTTGTTGTTAAAAAACCCCTGCAAATCTACCTGACACCGCACCAGTGCGTACCCAGCTTTATAGGCCAGTATTCAATGCTCCCGATTCACTGGGTTTTTTTTCCCGGCGAATCGGGCTGTTTTCACTCGCAGTGAATCTTTTTCATTGAAAATGTGATTCACCCTATTCAATGTTCACCGAAAGCGAACAGTGAATGCCGGCCAGTTCTCAGTTTCATGCTCGCTGCAATTCGCTGGTGTATTTCAATGGTGTTTTCACTGGGATTCGCAGAGAGTGTATGTAATGCTAGGATCGCAAATTGCGTTCTCCCTGATTTTTGCCATAATTCACCGTTTTGTATTCGACAACTTTTTAAGGTGAACTGGAAAGTGATCCACTCATTAGATATTCATATATTCACTTCACTTCACTCTGGTCCCGGCTTGTTACGTGCAGGACCAGAGAAGCATCTCCCTACCCCTGTCCCGTGCCAGCATTCCCGGGGGGCAGCCTCTGCTGCCTATGTCCCCGGGAGCCCTCTCCCACAAATTCTGGGGCAGGCAGGGAGGCTTACATCTCCTTGCCTGCCTCCGTCCCCCGGCTCCCTGCGGCGAGCCTCTGCTGCATTGAATAAGGTGACAGGGAGGGCTGGCAGCGAATGCTGCAGCCCTCCTGAACCCTGTGAATGTGCAGCGAATCCTAAACAGGATTCGCTGCACATGGAGAATAAAAACATTGAATATTCCTCTTAGAGGTAGAGAACACTAGTGGGCTCACAACTTTTTTATTTTCATATTCTTGCACAGTGCAGGTCAGATGGGTGTAAACAGAACAGGATTTTTGAGCTATTTGGATGCTGTTAAACTGGGCATGTGGCAAATTATGCAGAATTTTGTGACTATAATGTAGATTGGTTTCATTTTAAGATATACGTTTTACAGAATGTTTACAAGAAAATCTAAATCACTTTATTTACTCCTACACACAAATATGCTATGAAAATACACACAAAAAAAGACAGCGCAGACTGGACACTTAATAAATAACCCATTGGTTTAAAATTTAAGTCTGTTTATTTTGTACAAATCTCTTAGAAATATAGACAAACTTTAAAAAGAGGTCACCGGCCGGTGGGGTTCATACAGTACATAGCATTTTACATAAAATAACATAAAAATAATAGTAAAAGTAAATACTATTTTTGAAGAAGTATTCTTTATTACCAGTATGTAGAAAACTCTTTACCCTGAAATATAGTAATTTTTGAATAATCTATCGTTATAATTGCTTAGTATATATACTGTATACCTTCTGAAAAACTATGCACCCATATACTGAGCATCTAATGATTTGGATGCCTGAAATAGATATGTGAAAACCATAAAAATTGCATCAGATTGAATACCTGTGGCGACATGTCGACATACATTGTGTAGATATATGTATGCATATAAACTCTTAGATTGTCTTTTTCTTTTCTTTGTTTGAATAAAAAAACTGTGTAAATTATGTATAAGCAAGATATAGTACAAAGAAAACGGAGCCTAGGTACTATAATAATAAAGTTTTTTCTAAGGAGCAGATTGCGATCCGTACCAGGAAACAAATAAGTATGAGACCGAGGCTTGGTTTAGAATAACAATGCGCATGTGCGAGTTGTAAAAATGCCGTCAGAAATGACAAGGGGAGAATGAAATACACGCCCACATGGGCGGCGCACACTATGTTAAATACGGGGAAGGGGACAACCCCACGTCATCTGAGGAAGCCGCTGACTAAGGAGAGGCGGGGAAACGCGTCATCAGCCCCTGTTTGTTTGCACGAGAGGCACGAAAGGCACTGCTGTGGGGGACCTGGAAGCCGGAGCGTTCTGGATAAAGCTGAAAAGAATTCCACCAAATCAGCTGGGAACACACTCAAGGCAGAGCCAGCCAATACTCCCCAAAAGTGGATTACAATTACACAGCATCATACAAGCCGCAGAGCAAGAGCATAAGTATACCTGTTTGCTTTCTTCCTGCTTATATGTGCCAAATTGTCACTAACTCTAAATAGTATGGCTGACAGACTAATCTATTAACAAGCTGCTGAAAGCAAGTTCTGTGCAGGCAGCACAGCATAACAATTTGTCAACTAACAGCCTTCTGGCAAAAAGCTTGATTTCAATTTAACCCTGCTAGAAAAAGCAATTAACCTTATATTTGCTTAACCAAGCTGGAATTATGCATTATTGAATGCTGCTCCCATGTTTATTTACTTTTACTATTATTTTTATGTTATTTTATGTAAAATGCTATGTACTGTATGAACCCCACCGGCCGGTGACCTCTTTTTAAAGTTTGTCTATATTTCTAAGAGATTTGTACAAAATAAACAGACTTAAATTTTAAACCAATGGGTTATTAAGTGTCCAGTCTGCGCTGTCTTTTTTTGTGTGTATTTTCTTGCTTTTTGAGTTTAAGAAGGGCTGAGTATCCCTTCTAGGACAGCAGCAAGGACAATTATTAGCCCTGTTTGTTTTTTCCTGCGCTTGGTTTATAGCTTTTTTTAAATATGCTATGAGCTCAATCAACAGTCCTGGGAACATAGCTAAACAATTACCTATGCACAACACTTGTACACATTTACTTCCACTTGCCAACAATATTTACATAATTACTAACTATGTCATACAGACTCCTCCAACAAGACCAGATTTATTCAGGTTCTGTTTTTCACACTTCTCTTTCTTTGTAGTAACTTGAATTTTATTAAATAACATTCTAAAGTGCTTTTCAGATTTGTTTTTGTTTAATGTACAATGATTAATTCTGCCAACAGTACTGCAATAGAATAAAAATAGGTGGATTGTGGAAGGTGACATGATGTCACTTCGTTTTATGACACCTTAACATTTTTGAATGTCCAATTAATCAGCTCTCATAACCTGAGTCATCCATATAACAGTCCTTAAGTGTGTAGTTTCATGAACATGCAATAAATATACTGTAGGACTCTTAACACTACTGTAAAACAAAAAAGAAATCATCAGGGATCACAAAAAATTATAGTAAAACTGGGGTTCTCCAATTGGTAGATTTTTAACATGTATTTTCTTACTATTCGGTCAATAACAGCCGCACCCCAAATCCTAACCCCTAATTGGAGTATTCCAATTAGGGGTTACCTTTGTTAACAAACCCCTGGTTAAGCAGAAATATCAATGTATCAGAATCCTATAGATTGTAAGCTTGTGAGCAGGGCCCTTATACCTTTGACTGTATATACCCAGTTTGTTGTATCACTGTCTCCTTTGTAAAGCACAATGGAATATGCTGCGCCACATACATCTTGGCTTTTTTTCTCAATTTGTCACAACATGTAAAACACGGCTTAGCTGTTTTTCCAAATGCAGCAAGTGGGTGGATTCTGAAAATTGTTTGCAGCAGTAGAATTTGTATAAAATAATAGATTAGAGGTGGAAATTTTTAGAAAAAATCACAAAGCGTGACTTTTTGCAGACTCCAAGGTGTGGCATATTGTGCCATACATGGCGCAGTAAAACCAATATGTATGTGGACACATCTGTATATAAGAACTGTTAATAAATAAATCAATAAAATACATTTTCCTTACTTTCAGAACATGGTCTCAGAATAAGAACATTCTGTAGGAGAGCACCATCAGTACAACTTTGAGCCACAATTACACAGATTTTGTTGTCCGCCCCAGCCATTGCTCTTCAAGTAGTGACACCTACAGTAAATGTTGATGTTCTAATATAGTGGTTCCCAACCCTGGTCCTCAAGTACCCCCAACAGTGCACGTTCTCCAGGTCACCCATTATTCAGGGACATTTGAAAAGATCCACAGGTGGAGCTAATTATAGCACTTGTGATTCTGTGTGGAGACCTGCAAAACATGCACTGTTGGGGGTCCTTGAGGACCAGGGTTGGGAACCACTGTTCTAATAGACAGGATGAGTAAACTTTTGGCGGTCACACAGTACAAAAATGTCTTTTGAAAACGTATACATCTCATCGCACATGGCAACTGTACCCTGTATAGTACGGATGGTGCATTGCTGCCTCACCGCACTGAGGTCATGGGTTTGATTCCCACCATGACCCTAACTGTGCAGAGTTTGCATATTCTCCTCATACTTGCGTGGGTTTCCTCCCACATTCCAAGATTTGGCTAACAAAATTTACCCTAGAACGAATGTGTGTGCATGTACCTGTAGTAGGGAATATTGATTGTAAGCTCCACTGGGGCAGGGACTGATGTGAATGTTCATATATTTTCTGTAAAGCGCTGCGGAATATGTGTGCGCTATATAAGAAACGGAAAAAAAAAATAGGCACTTTCACACCTATACGAAGTATATGAAATTCATTAACTCATGAAAATGAACAACTAAAATGTGTAATGGTAGTAAATGTAATGCCTACATTCTATTGAAATCCAACAGTTTGTTATGAATATGTAAATATAATTCCTTGTTTAAAACAGTTCACATGACTAAAGGTGGGTACACACTGGGCGATTTTTAAACTATATTGCTCATTTTGACCCTTTTGAGTGATACGGCTTCAAATATCACCCAGTGTGTACACTATGAACAAAGAATGACCCCTCCATCACCTGTGACTGCATGCTCAGCAGTGGGACCAGCTGACATAACTGAACGATATCATTCAGTGTGTATGTGCTATATTGTTTGTGTGGGAGCACTGCTGATATCATTAGTGATATGTGTGGTGCCACAAATCCCCAAGTGTGTAGGCACCGATTTGTTAGGGATTAGTATTACTGATCCCCAGACATCTGTGCCAGAATTTGGCACTCACAGGATGCTACTCCAAGTAAAAGGTTACACCAACAAGCTGTCTGTTGACAGTACATCATATCAGCACATCAGAGTAGACAGGATGAATAGCCACAAGGCCACTGTTCACAAGTTTGTGTGTATTTCATGTGTTTATACAACATAAATGCAAGATACCTCAAGATACATCATTGAAATATAAAAATATTCTGAAATACGGAATAATCCAGAGAAATGGTGTTATACATTACATGCTGCCATATTTATGTGAAACACTGCACTGCATCCAAAATTGACTTAATCTAGTAACATTCACTATCCATGTTTTTTTGCAGCAGACTTTTTCTCTCTCACACTTATTTATAAAATCACATAATGTTTAAGAACCGTTGTTGACAATGAATTTTAACGTGTCTATATAAATAGCAGAGTATTAGCGGCTTTAGAGATAACTGCAGCTCACATACTACTATAATGCAGGGTACAATATCCATCCATTGTCCCCCAATAGAACACCTGAATAAGCAGAAAACTACTTGCATGGTATCCGTCATCACTAGATGGTGGACAATGGTATAATGACAAATTAAAGATTGATAAGGATCCAGGAAGAAACTTTAGATGTCCCTTCATTGAGTGAGGTCCTACCAAGGCTGAACAGATGCAGCAAATATGGAAATGCAGCAGGGAAACACTAGACTGAAGAATTATACTGTCCTTTATTTCTCGTTTGCACTATTGTCATCTGAAACATTTACTTTATGGGTAAGGATGGTATCCAATGTGATTATATTAGGCTATAGTTTTCTGTTACTATTTCCTTTTCTAATGAATGAAAAGCATAAATAGACAATACCGTGATGTAAGAATAGACAACAAAATGTTAAAAAGGGTATAACAATATATGGAAGACTTACTACGCTTGTGTAAAAGTACTAAATCTTCCACTTGAACAGATTTATTTAAGGACCTGATAAACGTATGCAGTTTATCATTGAATATTAGTAGCAGTTCTATTATATTAATACAATTCTAAAAGGGGTTGACCTTGAAGACACTGCTGGGCTGGTATACTTGGTGAGTCACCACTGGAGCAAAAGTAACTTTTGTCGACATTTAATTTGTGTCTACAGCCATGGCCAAAAGTTTTGCGAATGACAAGTATTGTTTTTCACAAAGTTTGCGGTTTCATTGTTTTTAGACCTTTTGGTCAGATGTTACTACGGTATACTGAAGTAAAATTACAAGCATTGCATAAGTGTTTATTGACAATTTCATTAAACTTATGTAGAGAGTCAATATTTTCAGTGTTGACCCTTCTTTTTCACCTCTGCAATTCTTCCTGGCATGCTGGCAATCAACTTCTGAGCCACATTAACTGATGGCTGCCCATTCTTGTCTAATCAATGGTTGGCGTTTTTCAGCAAAAAAAAAATTTTGTCCACCCGCCTCGAGGATTGACCACAAGTTCTCAATGTTATTAAGGTCTGGGGAGTGTCCGGGCCGTGGACCCAAAATTTCAATATTTTGTTCCACAAGCCACTTGGCTATTCATTTTGCTTTATGGCAAGGTGCTCAATCATGCTAGAAAAGGCATTGTTCCTATCCAAACTGTTGTTGGATGGTTGGGTGAAGTTGCACTTGTACAATTTTTTCGTACTATTTTTTATTCATGGCTGTGTCCATAGGCAAAATTGCGAATGAGCTCATTCCCTTGACTGAGAAGAAACCCCACACATGAATGGTCTCAAGATCCTTTACTGTTAGCATGACACAGGACTGATGGTAGAGTTTACCTTTCCTTCTCCAAGAAATTTTCCTTATGCTCCCAACAATCTGAAAGGGGATTCATCAGAGAAATTAATTTACCCCAGTTCTCAGCAGTCCAATCCCTGTACCTTTTGCAGAATATCAGTCTGTACTGGTGTTTTTCCTGGAGAGCCCTTCTCGATATTAGGCCATCCTCCTTACGTCTTCGCCTGACAGTGCGTGCAGATACACTCACATCTGCCTGCTGCAATTACAGAGCAAGATCTGCATTGCCCAGTTCCCGCAGCTCAATCAACTTTAGGAGATGGTGCTGGCACTTGTTAAGAACGCTTCAGGGCGCCCAAAAACATTTAACAACTATTGAACTTCTCTCCTTGAAGTTCTTCATGATCCACAAAATGGTTGTGTGAGGTTCAGTCTTACTAGCAGCAACATCCTTGAGTGTGTCTGTGTAGCCCTTTTTGTACAAAGCAATGATGACTGCATGTGTTTCCTTGCAAGTACCATGGTTAACAGTGGAAGAACAATGATTTCGAGCTTCACGCCGTTATTCTAACTTCATCAGTATGACAGAATGATCTCCAGCCTTGTGCTAGTCAACACTCTCACCTATGTTAATGAGAGAATCACTGACAATATCAGCTGATCCTTTTGTGGCTGGGCTAAATGCAGTGGAAATGTCTTTGTGATTAAGCTTATTGTCATAGCAGAGATTAACTTTAAAGTATATGGAAATTGCCATCATAAAAACAGAGGCCGCAGACTTTGTGAAAATTAATATTTGTGTAAGTCTCAAAAATTTGGGCATGGCTGTACGTGATGAATGTCAATGTGGTCAAGTCAGCATACTGCATGCAGACATCATGGCAATGTTGACAAAATGTACCATACCTGTTTGATAATATATACACATAGCTGAGAAACCTCTAAGAGCAGCAGCCACCGAAAAAATTAACTCTTCACGGACTGTTTCAAGACACCTTCACATGGTTATGCTGCACAGCCACTATGTACAATGACACACAAATATAATATCAATGCACACTTTATTATAATAAACTTAAGCAAATGGTTCCATACATTAAAAAGGATGCTTATGGAATGCTTCCAAACCAACACCCCCCATTTTTGTTTTGTTTTACAGTGGAACAAAAAAGCCAGTGGATATTTTGGATTTCATTATCGCCTATTTCAGAAAAAGAAGTGTGGATGTGAAAATGGCTGTATTTAAAATGGGCCAGAACAGGATGGCTGCGCGTATGTGCAAAAAGTGAATGAACTACAAAATCTGTTTAGTATAACAGTGCAATGATTGCCATTGTCATACCTTAACCAATGTACTTCTTGAGAATAGTTACAATAGGAAAGATGTAACTTATGGCTCTCCATCTTTTATAGCTTTAAGCATGCTGATACTTGTAGTTACACAACACCTGGCAAACCACTTGTATTATTCGGCTGTAAATTTATATAACTTGGAAACCAAAACTTTCCAAGTCTTGGTCACCCATTCCCAAAAATTCTTGCTAAGTGCTGCAGCTAAAATTGTTCCAAAATATACTCTAACGAAGGTTTAGAGCCTATTTTCGGGTGATCCTAAGGAGAATTTAAAAACTCAAAAACAAGCCAAACTTTCTGATATTGCAGAAACTGGTGTCCCACACGAATTAGAAGATCTGTAGAACTTGGAGACAGCTTAAGAAGAATTCCTCTACACGGGAGATTCTGCTCTGACCAAGCCAATGTTTCAAAACAAACTGTATCATTCAATTTTGTCCCCAAGGGGAAATATTTACACCTCAGTTAATAAAGTTAAAAACTGAAAACTTCACAACTTCATAAGTAACCACAGAAAACTCTTTGTAACGGAACATTCACTAAATAAAAATCTATAGACTATTTAAATACTACAAGAAACTCAAAAGTTAGGAAAATGCAAACAGAAAAGTAAAATCTATAGTTGGACTCAAAACCTGTCATGTTACTCAATGCATCGCACAATAAGGGCAAACTTAAAGAGACTGGCCAAAAAAACAACCTTTTGGGTCTTGCGAAAGAAGAAATTCATAAAGAATCACACATATTTAAACAGCAGTGGAACTGCTGCAAAAGCTCTAAAATGCCAGAAAACCAGATTTAAAACAGCAGAAAAAAATGTCTTCTGTATCTATACCTAAAGATAAAAGTTAGAACTTAGAATTTACAAAATCAGCTTTACGTTTTGAATTAGAATTTAAAAATAAAGCATCAGGACAGCCTTATGTTTATGGCCAATTAGCACTGCTGTGACTATTGTATTTTTATTTTTTTTTTAATTCTAACTTTTAAAACAAGTGTGCTTTTCTAGAAAAATCTTTAAATGAAGGATAATAATTGAAAGAACAATTTGGCCTAAATTGAAGGAAATGGGTAAGAGCCCAGATCCACGATCGCTATCAAAAAGCTCCATGTAGCTACATCCTTGTGATGGTGGCTAACTCAAATCTCCCAAAATTAATTATGAAAAGCAAACATTAACGCAAACTTTAATGGGCACCTGTTCAAGGTGGGGTTACTCATTTAATTGGTTGTACCAATACTCCAGAGCATCACGCTACTTCCTAGCGACTTCACAGGCTGAATAAAAGTTCAGACCACAAACTGCTGCCTTTACTGTACGGATCAGACAGGTAAACTTTAATTGGGAACAATGACAGCTCAGCTCTAGACATACGGCATGCAGAGGAGCGATTTCAAGAATAAGCTATAGCCTTATGAATATACTATATAAGTAAATAAAATTAAAAAGCCGGAAAAATGTATCTAATCCCTGAATGTACATTCTGTGACAAAAGGACATAAAATAGTTGTCTGTGAAGGGATTGTGATATAAACCCGTTCTTTGAAACTGGTCTTGAAAAAGAAATAAAAAAAAGTCTACTCTCTCATCAGCAGCATTCAATGAAATCACAAACACAATACACCCGCAATCTGCCACATCCAGCATTTATTAGAGACGACACAAAAGGGGAAAGATGACCCAAATTAGCACGCGTTCCTATTAGTAGTCCATGAAACCCAGTCTGTAGACTGGACACACACAAAAAAATAAAAAAAAGAGGAGGAAAAATATTAAAGAAAAAAATAACAACATCACCCTTGTTGGACTCAGCTCGAAACAAAAGGTCTAAAGCATAGAAAATAAAACCAATGAGGAAAAATAAAACTGCAGCAATGTGATTGTGTGATACATGATTTCACAGTCATATAATGTGCCACACTCCTCTTAAGGTGCCCATACACTAGTAAGATTTATCTTCAGATCTGGCTGGTTGGAACAAAAACATGGCTATGGATGAGTGACAGTTTGTCAGTTTTCCAGCATTTCCAAGCATATGGTCAACTGTCATTTGCTTTCATCCATAACCATGTTTTTGTTCCAACCAGCCAGATCTGAAGATAAATCTGTGTGTGTATGGCCACCTTTAGACAGTAATAAATTTAAATAGATTTTTCTTGACACTGGAACTTCAACTATGCAGACAGGATTATTGGTTATAGCACAAACTTATATATTGTTTTGAAATGGAAAATAAAAAAACAATAAAAAATATTAGTATAATTTACAGCGTCTCAAGATAAATTGGCTTATCTCGGGAACTTCCTTTTCCAGTACGTTTGAGGTCTACAAGATGTATCTAGAAAATTTACTACTGTGGAAAATGAAGACAGCTTAAATTCCTTTCAAATTGGGCATGAATATTTTTTTTTTCTTTTATGTTTTTTTTGTTTGTTTGTTTTTTTAATTGCTGTAACATTGTCCTTCAGGTGGCTGTGGAAGTTTCATATTTTCTTTGGACATCATTAGACGCCGCATTTCTTGGAGGACAACTTTGATGCAATAGGAATTCTGCCATTTTGATAGTACGGATATGGCTCTGGGATCGACCTGGAGCAAAGTAATAACAATAAAAAAGGAGAGAAAAAGTCAGAGCTTGCAGTTCAATCTCTATTTCCAGGGCATAAAGATATCCCGACTCCTCAGTGAAATAGGGTCTTCATTTCTTTCTACCTCTCGCCGGACCTCTACCACTCCAGCATTAACTCCACTACTCTACACCAGAAAATAAAAGCATTATCTAAAAACGTAACAAGAAGCGGATAACACAAGGGTTTAGAATAATTTGTATAAGTATCAAGACATATAGCAATAGCCTAAAAATATCAAAGAAATTTCCTGCAAAGGCTAATTAGCACAACAGACCCAATCCCCAATTATTCTCAATAGGGACTGCAATTTGACCCTATGTACAATAGCAGGTTCCATAAAGCCTAGCTTTCTTAAGCTTGGCCCTATAGTTTAATGCGATCAGTGTTAACCGCTTTATGTATGATGGAGTTATTCTTGCTGGTGATTCGTATGTCAAAACACTAATAACCGCCACCCCAATAAGGATGGCTACCTTAAAACTGTGGACCAGTTCCACTCACCATCAGTAGCACGACCTGCTCCGACATAATAAATAAAATAACCTCCCTAATAAGTACTGATCACTGGTGGGGGGTCTCGGCCATCTCGGTATTGTGATAGCGTTGTGCATGCGCACAAACACGTCACTTAAAAACCACCACCTCGATAAAGTTTTGAAAAATGTAGTTTAAGCGGTTTACTACAAAATCTACATATATAATACACAGATCTACATACAGTTCATTTTCCAAATAAGCAATCACTTGACAACACATGCACTGGTTTTTCGTGTTGGAATCCTGCGTGTGTATTGGGGAGGACGCTACACAACTTGTACCCATAAACATTCTGCATGATACACCAACGGCATATAATGGGGGACCGGAAGTGGTTTTCCCCAGTGTGATTAAGTCCACCATAAATTGGGCAATGATGACATACATATTATCTGTTAGTTGACTATTTTTAGATGTGTACCTCAATTTGGAATAGGGAAGATAGATCAGGGGCAGCCTTAGTGAAAAGTTTGTAGTCTCAGGTGTGAGACTCAGGTGTAAAGTGGGATGGTCACACATGTAATGGCCACAGATGTCAGAATGGCTCAGCAACTTTAGCTTTCGGATATAGACCAACAACACACTGCTCACTATCAAAAAGTGGAGGCATTACTATGGTGAGGAACATACCCCTGCAATGGAAAACGCATGAACTTAACTTGGTATATGTAACTTTGCTACTACTCTAAACCTGAGCATAATATGTATGCATTTGCAGCTTTCTAGTGTACTGCTTATTTCTTGTACAACTAACGTCTTACTTCTGCCGCAGCCTAATAGTAGTGATGTTGTCGTCTGATCACAGACATTACTCCCGAAATTACTTTCCAGATGTCGTTTGAGCCTCATTCTGGGGCGCATGCGTTGGAACTAAAAGTGCATGGTGGGGAACATTGTTTCCCCTGCATGCAGTGTGTGCCGCAGTGGCTGATGAGAAGTCACACATCGCAATAAGGTAACACCCTCTAAGTCTAATTTAATTAAACATTTAAATATATATTTTTAAATTCTTACATAAAAAGGGTCAATTTGGATAACACTCCCATTTGCACAGGCTATACTTTACCCACTTTTTGGCGAAGAGCCTGACCCAATCCCATGAACCAAAAAAGGAAAACCTGGAATGTATGGAGCCAGAACAGAACATACTGCAGCTCTAGTTTTTTTCTACAGGAAGCAATACAGGTAATTGCTAAGTAATGCACCTAGTGCATGTTTCCACAGAATAATGTGCCCATTCTGCTGTCCGTTATTTGACATAGAATTACATTTTCTGGGGAAAGGAAGTAATTGTACTCACCACTCCATTAGAATTATTCACTCCATTCATATTAATTTTCGTTACAAATTTAACAAACGGCGGTGATTCTGGGTATTTAGGCCCACACTCTATTTTAAGGCTGTATATTCTGTTTTCATAAATTGTCTGGAAAACAAATACAACAAACATAAGAAACAGTCACTCAATAGAACTTTAGGTTCTCCTCTACTTATATTAAACTCAATTGTTACTCATTGCTCACTTATTTAGATTTACAGTCATTTATTGTAGAAATCTTTGCATCTCTGCCTCTGGGGAGGGGCTTCAATAATAAGAGGAGGAATGTAGCTCCTGGGATGGGAGCCCAGTGTTATTCATTTGTCTGCACCATAAACCCAGGACTGGAAGATTTCTGCTTGCACCTTCTGAGGTACAAGTAGAAACCAATGCTAACTGGTACCATATGCACTAACAGCATCACACCTGGCACTAAAGTCAGGAGATGCCGATTACCAATAGCACACCCTGGGCATTAGTCAAGGTAAACTGCAACTCCATCTAAAGTGCCAGGTGAAAATAAAGTCAATTGAATAGCTACACGCAATCATCTTCCTTTTATTCACAGTTGTAAAATGACATTTAGGAGCTGTACGGATGGCACTTTATCTCTCTCCACTATCACTCTCCAAAGCTTAAAACATCTGGTTCAGGATCAAAAGAGCTACAGTCTAGATGGACAGTCAATAAATCAACATGCACAAGGTAGACTGAATGCACAAGGTCATTAACAATATCGCTCAGTGACATCACCGGGTCCCCTTGCTAAGCATGCAGTCGCTGATGATATGGTCAGATTGAGCTGCCTGCACCCACAACAGGGGGGTGGCTATGGCATTAATGACCGGCAAGAGAGCGCATAGTTTGCATTTAGCCCAATGAGCATACACACTGGCTGATATTTTGAACGACTGGCCAAAATGAGGGATGATATTCAATATATCCCCCAATGTGTATGCGCCTTAAGGCATAAAAAAGGGTCTTACACCGTAATTAAATAAAATGTAATGTCGTTTTGAGGATCATTCAGAAGTTGAACTATATATTTCTTTTCAGTAAAATTGTTCCTCTCCAGGGACATCTCTGCCCAAAGAGGAGTAGAGCAGTATATCATTAACATATAGGCAATGAAGCCCAATCCAACTAGTGAGGAGAGGCCTTTGCAGCAGGCCGTAGTACACAAGATGAGCGGTAAGAGCTAGCATACAGTATCATAGCTTTAAAAGAGCTGGTCTGCCACCAGCATCCTCTGTCACTAGCGACAGGTGAGCTGCAGTCATCTATAGCACAGCATTCCTGCAGCATTACAGCATTTATGTCTCTGCCAAATGATCAGTCTGGTGTATAAAAGCGCTTTTGCAAGTCATCAGGGAGACCTGTATTTACGCAAATGTGGTCTCTATTCTATTCCCAACACACAACCTCACTTAACACTACACTTGTCTACGAACTATCTGAATATAAAAACATCCACATATTCCAGCAATATACACTATTAAATTGTACCGTTTATCTATGCACAAAGGAAGCAGCTACTTTGGGGTGAAATTATATTAATGAGAATGTAGCCAACCAATTCATTACACTCTGGTGGCATCATTAAGGCATGAAGAACAGCGCTCCTAGTGATTTGATAAGCAGCGAGTACATTATTATTGCTACAGTACACAACTGTTACATCGACCATAAATAGGTGACAGGTATATTGTAAAAAACATATATACCTTAGATCAGTATATTTGCATATGCGAAGATTAGACCAGTCAAGAAGAAAGCATACAGCCAATAAAAATGATCCTTCCAACAGCTGGAAATGTCTCAGATGTTCAGATTCTAGGAAAGTGTGGTGACAGAGTTGCAAGTTTGCATAGAGGGATATACAGTGGTGGATGGTTGTATCCTCCACCAATAACTGTCCTTAGCTAAAGCTTCGAAAGCTAGTCTACCTTCACCTCCACTGGCAATCACCGGTGGAGAGGCGCTACATCTGACTGGGATGCGCGCCCTTACGTCGGCTGACGGTTGGCGATCCGACCACCAGCACCTGGGCTACATCCATATGTGAGAAAGATGTAGTTTCCCTTCCTGCCAACAGATGGCAGTGTTTCCTAGTCACACAGACACTAGACATATATTACAGATAAATACATAGCCAGTTATTAGAAAGGTTTCTAAATATTCCAATCATATCCTGTTTTATTAAAGCTTTTCAATACAGAAAACCATCAACATGAGGCTTGTTAGAGTGTTTTTGAGCATTATTCTATTGGACTGACCATACCTGTAAGCACTGCTTAAAGGGAAAGAGTATTTTTTTTTACTCTGGAACAAATTTAAATCTGTTTAAACCAGGGATGGGGAACCTTTGGCCCTCCAGCTGTTAAACTACACATCCCAGCATGCCCTGCTACAGTTTTGCTATTTGTCCATGCTAAAACTGGTGCAGGGAATGCAGGGATGAATAGTTCAACAGCTGGAGGGCCAAAGGTTCCCCATCCCTGGTTTAAACCTTTGAGTGCCATGGGAATTTGTCAAAATAGGTGTGTAAATTGCCAAGCAAACCTTTTTATCAAACCCTTTTTGAGTGCCAACGTTGCGGTTAGAGAACTTCAAAATATCCATTAAAAATTCCAGCAGCTCACAGCGACTGTTCTTTTTTTGAGTGCAATATTTAACTCAGCTTCAATTAATTGACTTTGGTGTATTAGTCATTATTTATACCAAAAGAACAGTCGCTGTGAGCGACGCTGGCATTTTTAACAGATATTCTGAGGATCGCTCACAGCAACGTTGGAACTCAAAGGGTTAAGGAATCACATAACAGTACACAAATGAAGTGGATTTCACTAGGGGGACCAGATCCTACAGAATTTTATTATAAAAAAGCTGCTGACGACTGGGCCCCCTAAGAAGAAAATATATTAAGTGTTAATCAATAGAAGATCAGGAATATAATTTTATTTTTGCGCATACCTCAACCTGGCTACTTCTTGATGCCGCCCTGCTGGAAACAAAGTTCTGGGGAGAACACTGAAGTAGTATAATATATAAATATCTGAAAATTAACATATTACCAGTCATTTCTCATACACATCCTGTAGTATACATACTCTAGGTGGTCCAATGATCATCCCAGTCCATCTTGTGAGTGTCATGTCTTCATCGTCTACCAGACCCCAGCTAACTGTTCCATCGCCAACTCCTTTCTGGCCTTCCTCAAGTTCTTCCAAAAGCCGAAAATTACGAGGAACTTTGACGCCTACAATAAAGATGGAATGTCAGTGTCTCGAAGAACCTTCCTGTAGATCTAATAATTCATGTCATTCTACCTGGCATTTACTCTGTATGTAAATCAATATGCAACCTGTCAATCCATTGGGAACTAGTGGCATTGCAAAGGTCAAAACAGAACGTTTGGGCTGTACTCTATGGAACACATGTTCCACTGCAAAAAATGTTTGATCATGTGCTGAATAAGTAATGGCATTCATTTACTGTACAAAAAACATACAGTCTCAGGCTTGACTCATGTTAAATTCTCTCAACATTGGCAAATACTTTTGGTTTATGTACTGAGAGTATTGGAAATTCTATAACACAGGAAGATTTCATAGATAATCTATTTATCACACTCTCAAATTAGCTGACATTGTAAATTGCTTTTAAAAAAACTCAGACAGCAACTCTGGGCTCGACACAAAATAACGAGAGGAGGACAGTTCTCATTACAGTTGATACAAAACATTATTCTAGTCATCAAGTGGCTACAACTCATTATGGAGTTCAATTATTGCCCTTGAGGGGGCAAGTAGTAATGGTGCGGAAATGCTACAGTAACTTGCACTGGACTCGTGGATTTGTGTGGCATATAGCTGTACTGACTTGTGGGTAATTGAATTTGCCCCTATGTCTCTACTACCACCTGCCTTATTGAACTTTTCTAGATACACGTGAAATGTATGTGATGTATGTTTATGCCTCTCTTCCCACCCCCTTTGTGTTCCCTGATTGATGCTGCACTGTTACCACAAAAAATTCCAAGCATACGCAAGTATACCTGGCCAATAAAGATGATTCTGATTTGCAAAGACACTTTACCCATTTTTCATCCAACAAGCTCTGCTTCATTCTATTTATCAATGCAAACCGCTCAGTTACATATTTGCCAAGTTACTAACAGGGTATGTACAGGGGCACAATAACACCAGGTTGTATAGCAACATTTGGAAGAGGGCACAGGGATGCCATCCCAACTGCTCAAAGGGCTTCTCCTTATCAATTACATAACTTCAGCCTGGACTTAGACTGGACAAAAACTGACAACCAACAGAAGTGTAACTTCTTCAAGCAACATCAATATCTGGATTTCCTCCCATGTTTGTTAATTTCTACCATGCCACATTCTTTACTCTGTCTGATCATCTAACATCCAATTTGGTATACATTTAATGCAAACCATGTGTAATGCCATTACTTCCTGTCACTGTAATTCCTGGGTGAGTCATGTTATCAGTGAGGACTAGTTAATGTAAGTACACTGAGTTATTGTTTATATTACCAAACATACTGCAATTTCTTAACCTACTGTATAAACAAACCTCAATAGTAACCTATGTAATTTACCCTTACATTATATGCTTTCATGTCCAGTGTGAAATACATGGTACTATTCTCTCAATTTCTGCAATCATACTGCTGTCTCATTCAGCCGACTCAACACTCCATAGGCCTTATTCTGGTTCACTGTCAGAGGCAAATTCCTTCCCAAATGGACAAAACCATGTGCACTACAAGGGGCGGCAGATCTAACATGTTCAGAGAGAATTAGATTTGGGCGAGTTATTTTATTTCTGTGCAGGGAAAAAAGGGATTTTTGTAAGAACTTACCGTTCGAATCCCTTTCTCTGATATGGTCCTGGTGACACAGCTCAACACTGGGATGTAGGAGGGTCCGAAGGAGCCAGGCACCTATCCTAAAGCTTTAGAGGGTAGGCTCCTCCCCTACTGCATCCCTGGACTCTTCAGTTCAACTTTCAAAGCCACTGGAATACATTAACTCAGTACAAACACCTGCACATTATCTGCACATTTTATAACAGAAACTGTTAACTTTTAACCATTTTAACATGAACATCATGAAATTCTGGCATACTTACTGAGCGTAAGGGAGGGATCGCTGTGTCACCAGGACCATATCAGAGAAAGGGATTCGAACGGTAAGTTCTTACAAAAATCCCTTTTTCTCTTTCAATGGTCCTGGTGACACAGCTCAACACTGGGACGTTCCAGAGCCGGTCCTTTGGGAGGGTACGCTCAGGTCTGCAGCTCTCAGCACTGCTCGCCCGAATGATGCGTCCTCCGACGCGAACTCATGGAATCTATAGAATTTGGCAAATGTGTGAACAGATGACCAAGTGGCAGCTCTGCAAACCTGCTCCGCTGTGGCCCCATGTCGAACCGCCCAAGAGGTGGCAACTGACCTGGTGGTATGCGCATTTATTTTGGCCGGTACTGGTCTACCCACTTTGGTGTAAGCAAAGGCTATCATAGACCGCAACCACCTAGCAATAGTCTGCTTAGATGCAGGCCAACCAATTTTGTGTACGTCATACAATACCAACAATGTGTCAGTCTTCCTGACACTCTTCACTCTGTCCACATATATGCGTAAGGCACGCACAACATCCAAAGTTCTCAACTTGTCCCTTTTCTTAGAACCCTCTGGGGGTTGAAACACAGGTAGAACAATCTCCTGATTTAAATGGAAGGTAGATACCACCTTCGGTAAAAACTGAGGCACTGTTCTTAAAACAGCCCTGTCATCATGAAAAATTAAGAAGGGAGATTTACATGATAAAGCTCCCAACTCTGAAACTCTTTTAGCAGATGCTACTGCTAACAAAAACACTAGCTTCCACGTAAGAAACTTAAAGTCAGCCGACCTTAAAGGTTCAAAAGGTGCCTTTTGAAGGCATTCCAAAACCAGTGATAGATCCCAAGGTGCCACTGGTTGCTTGTATGGAGGCTTCAACCTGGATACTCCTTGTAAAAAAGTTTGAATTTCCGGCAAAATGGCTATCTTTTTCTGGAAATAGATGGACAAGGCCGAGATCTGCACCTTCAGTGACTGAAGGCTTAGGCCCGATGAAAAACCATCTTGTAAGAATTCCATCATTCTTGATAGCTTAAAATGAGATGTATGAGCCTTTCTTCTCTCACACCATCGAATGTAAGTCTTCCAGACTCTATAATAATTTGCCGAAGATACAGCTTTTCTGGCCTTTATCATCGTCTGTACTACTGCGTCAGAAAACCCTTTTCTTTTTAAAATGATGGTTTCAATAGCCAGGCCGTCAAAATCAATCGATCTGAATCCAGGTGATTGAATGGGCCTTGTCTTAGAAGGTCTGGTCTCAGAGGTAGACGCCATGAGTCCACAGACAACCTCTGAAGCCTCGAGTACCAGGATCTCCTTGGCCAATCTGGGGCCACTAAGATCACTGGAACCTTCTGCCCTTGTATTTTCTTCAGAAGTCTCGGTAACATTGGTACAGGTGGGAATGCATAAAGGAGATCTCCCTGCCAGTGAATAGTCATGGCATCCACTGCCTCCGCTAGTGGATCCCTTGTTCTGGCATAGAACCTGGGCACTTGACGGTTGATCCTGGATGCCATCAGGTCCACATCCGGAGTTCCCCACCTCGAAGTGATTTGGTGAAACACCTGAGGGTGTAAGCTCCATTCCCCTTCCTTGAGCTCCTCCCTGCTCAGGAAGTCGGCTTCTATATTCTCTATCCCTGGGATGAATATAGCCGATACAGCTGGAACATTCTGTTCCGCCCATAGGAAGATTCTGGACACCTCCCACATGGCCAATCTGCTGCGTGTACCTCCCTGGTGATTCAGATACGCCACAGCTGTGGCATTGTCGGTCTGAATCCTCAAAGGAAGGTTCTGTAACCTGTCTCCCGCCAAGGAAATCACTTTCCAGACAGCTCTCAGCTCCAAGATGTTGATTGGTAACGCTGATTCCTCTGCCGTCCACAGGCCCTGAAGCCTGAGATCCAGGACTACTGCCCCCCAGCCCCTGAGACTGGCGTCGGTAGTTACTATCAACCAGTCCCAGGTCTGTAATGACCGACCCCACTGAAGGGAATCTATTTCTGTCCACCACTTCAAGGATTCTCGGGTGTCCGAAGACAGCACTATCATCTCGGATTTCATGGTCAAAGTGTTTCCTGACCAGGCTGACAAGATGTTCCATTGGAACCTCCGAGAGTGGAACCTGGCAAATTGAAGCGTCTCGAATGACGCCACCATCTTCCCCAGGAGCTTGAGGCACCTCCATACTGAAATGCTCTGAGCCCTGAGAATCTCCTGGACTAGGGTGACCAGATCCCTGGCCTTTACCTCCGTGAGGAATACCCGATGAAGATGGGTGTCTAGTATGACTCCCAGGAATTGGAGCCTTTGCGACGGTACCAACTGAGATTTTTGCAAATTTAAAATCCAGCCGTGAGCCTGCAAAAAACTGATGGCCTCTGCCAAGTGACTCTGCAGCATGACTGCTGACTCTGCTTTGAACAGGAGATCGTCCAAATAGGGTATGACTGTGATTCCCCTGAGCCTCAGCACCGCCGCCATTACTGACATTATCTTTGTGAATACCCTTGGCGCGGTTGCTAGCCCAAAGGGTAACGCCCGGAATTGTAAATGCAGGTCTCCTATGGCAAACCTCAATAAGGTCTGATGCTCCGGGTGTATAGGAACGTGCAAATATGCGTCCTGGACATCCATGGACGCCAAAAATTCTCCCTGGTCCAGACTCAGGAGTACTGACCGTAGGGACTCCATTTTGAAATGGTCTACCCATAAATGAACATTTAGGGATTTCAAATTTAGTATTGGTCTGAAAGACCCGTCTGGTTTGGGCACCAGGAACAGCGTGGAGTAAAAGCCTTTCTTCCACTCTGCCCTGGGGACTGGTGTAACCACCCCTTTCTCCAAAAGGTAGTGAGCTGCTCTCACAAGAGCTGTACGAAGCCGTGCCTCCTTTGGTAAGGATGTGGGGATGAACCTCTTCGGAGGCGGCCCTCTGTAAGGGATTTTGTAACCCTGTGTTATAATATCTAACACCCAGGCATCCTGGCCTAAAGCAGTCCAAGCGTCCCTGAAGAGTGTGAGACGCCCCCCCACTTTTGTCACTGTCGGGCGAAGCCCCTGACAGTCATGCAGAGGGTTTATCCTCTCCTTTTGTGGCTGGCTTCTTGTGAAAAGAGCCAAATTTTGACTTCTGTGTCTTGCCTCTAGAGGACTGAAACCTTCCCCTGAAAGACTGTCCTCGAAAGGACGCACCACCTCTAGGGGAGGGCCGAAAGGACGGCTTAAAAGCAGAAAATCTTGACATCTGCTTTGCTGAGGAGGCCGGCAGGAATGTACTTTTGCCGCCCGTGGCCTGTTTTATAATCTCCTCTAGCTCGGTACCAAAGAGTACCTTTCCTTTGAAGGCTAATGTTTCCAGAGCCTTCTTGGACTCATTGTCTGCTTCCCAGGCTTTAAGCCAAAGCACTCTCCTGGCATTAATGGAGACTGTGGACACTCTGGTAGCCATTTTAATAGCTTCCTCCTCTGCTTCCACTGCATATTCTGCTGCTGCCTTAATCTTTTCTGCAAGCAGTAATGCACCAGGGTCAGCCTGCAGCACGGTGCATAATTCACCAGCCCACTCTATCATGGCCTTAGCGACCCAGGCTGAAGCAATAAGGGGCCGTAAGGTAAACCCCACCCCTTCAAAGATAGCTTTGAGGTTTCCCTCCAGCTTTTTATCCACAGAATCTTTGAAAGCTGCACCGCCCTGTACTGGTAATACAGTAGCCTTGGACAAACGTGCCACTGAAGCATCCACCACTGGGACCTTTTCCCAGAGCTCCGCATGAGACTCTGGCATGGGGTACAGACTAAGGAATCGCTTAGGCATCTGAAGCCTCTTATCAGGAGTTTTCCAAGCTCCTTCTAATAATTCCTGTAACCCCTCATCTGAAGGAAAAGTAACAGCCTCCTTCCGCTGTCGCTTAAAAACACCCTTAACAGGAGTCTTATCCTCCACAGTCAGCTTTAAAGCCTGCTTCACAGCTACAATGAGATCCTCTATACCAGCAGCAGAGTTCTCTTCCAAATCATCACCCTGATCCCAGGGGATGTCAGTATACTCTCCTTCCTCTTCATCTACCACAGTAGTTAAAGCATAAGACCTTCTAGGGGTCCCTGCCACATCATCCATTTTGTCCAGCATTTCACTGAACCTGTTAATCCCTTTTGCAGTATCCTGCATCACCTGAATCAGTGCAGGATCTGCCTGGGTAAGAGGCAAGGAGCCAGACGACTGCTGAGATGATGGCATAGGTCTCTGTGATTCTACCAGCCCATCACTCTGCCTGTCCAAAAGCTGCACCAAAGCGTTTACTGACCTGCCTAGGGCCCTGGCCCACGCAGGTTCCATATGCTCTGCCCTATGGGGATCGCTGCCCATGGGTCTCACATCAGCGCAAGTAATACATAAGCCCCCCTTGGCCATCTGCTCAGGGACAAACTTTTGTGTGCAAACATTGCACGCGCTCAGTGCATTAAGGGCTCCCTCCCCCAAAACCACAGCCTGATGCTCAGACATGATGCAAGTGATAATTGTATATCTATCAGTATATACAGTGCAAACAATTGTACAAGCGCTTATACAAAGTCAATGCACCCAGTCACTTAGCTGTCTGTAGGTTTCTCTGCGGGGAAGCGATGCCCAGGAAATCCAAGTCACTCTGCCAGGATCAATTCGCCAGCTCAGCTCCGCTGCAAGCGTTCTGAAAGGCGCCAAAGTCAGAGTGAAGGAAGAGACCAAAGTCCCTGCTGCTGCGGGGTCCGTGACCTTTTGGCGCCAACCACCCCCAGCTAGCCGCTCCTTAGGTAGGATTTCCTTGTTCCAGTGTCTCCCCCTCAAATGGGGACCACTTGGAACATGCCTGTCACAGCGCTGCTGTCCTCTCAGTCAGGAGCTCAGCGTGTAAGCTCCGCATAAAATGGCCGCCGCCATCACGGAGCGCCTGTCCCCCATGATCCCCACCTAACTGTGGAGCCGGTTTCAGGCAGCTCCGGAGCCCAGGCAGCCTCTTAATAGAGGCTATGAGCGCAGCACAGGGAGACCAGACAGCGTCTACCCTGTGCACAGATAGCTGACAGGACGCGCTTCTGTCAGCTCCTGCTGCGCTAGCAGTGTGAGGATTCACTATGAAAATCCTCACACTGTGCCTACCTAGCTAGGGTAATAGTTAATAAAATAATAAAAATCCCCTAACTACTCTAATTCTTCGGCTGCTCCTGCAGCCCTTTAGAATAGCACCCACTCCAGTGGGCACCTAACACGAACTGAAGAGTCCAGGGATGCAGTAGGGGAGGAGCCTACCCTCTAAAGCTTTAGGATAGGTGCCTGGCTCCTTCGGACCCTCCTACATCCCAGTGTTGAGCTGTGTCACCAGGACCATTGAAAGAGAAATACTGTCTGCATTATTTCTACACTGCAATATAGATCTCACTTTGAAGAAAAACCCCACCCAAATCTAATTCTATGTGCACATGTCATATCTGCCCCACCAGCAGTGCACATGGTTTTGTCCATTTGAGAAGGAATTTGCCTCTAAGAGTGAACCAGAATAAAGCCCCATATGTAACTGATTCCTCTTTCTGCTCTTCCCTCCTAGTCTCCTACATCTTCTCCTCTCCTCTGTCTTCCGTTCTCCCCATCCACTTCCCAATCTCTCCTGTTAGCTCAATGTCTCTCATTGCTGCCTCAGGCTCTGTACCCCACCCATCAGCACTGCTCTCTCCCTCCTCCCCCTGTCACCTCACCCCTCCACGATCAATCACACTGTACTCCCTCCATACCCAACTCCTGCTGTTTCCCTTCCTAGTTCAGTGGCCATCACCATCACCACACCTGCTGTATCACCCATGCCTGAGTGCTATAGAAACCCTGCCAACCTCATTCAAATCTGTCCCAAAAATCCATACCCCTTATCCTGTGTCCTATGGAATGCCAGATCAGTTTGCCACAAACTGATTCCCACGAATGACCTTTTTATTTCCAACTCCCTCCATCTCCTAGAGATGACTGAGACCTGGATCACCCTCTGACACTACTTCTCCTGCTGCTTTCTCTGCTGGGGGGGGGTGTCTCAAATTCTCACATACACCCCGACCAGATGACTGCCATGGTGGTGGGGTTGGCATCCTTCTACCCTCTAGTTACTCCTACCAACTCATACCCCCAAAACAATCTCTTACAGTCTCTACATTTGAACTCCACGCCATAAGCCTCTTCCAACCTGTTAATTTTCAACTTGCTGTCATTTACTGCCCTCCTGGCATTCCCTCAAAATTCCTCGACAACTTTGCATGCTGGCTTCCAGACTTCCTTTATTCTGATATCATTCTATTATCTTAGGTGACTTCAACATTCCTATCAACATTCCCACAGAAACCTCTGCCTCAAAACTCCTTAACCTCACATCTCTCCCAGTGGACCCCCCTTTACCATCCCATGTGAATGGAAACTCACTTCATTTGGTCTTCTCCTACCGTTGTGATATTTTTGATTTCTCCAACTTCCCATTCCCCCTCTCTGACCATTACCCTCTCTCTTTTGACTTATTTCTCTCTGCTTCTCCATGTCCACCTCCCAAAACTGCAATCACCCTTTTTGACTCACTTCTCTCTCTCTCATTTCCTGAACAAGCCACTTCCCTATATAATGCTTCCTTTATCTCTGCTCTTGATTCTGTTGCTCCACCAACAACTATTCACCCTCGTAAATGAACACCACAACCCTGGCACATCAAATGCACCAGTTACCTGCAAAAATGCTCACGTACTGCTGAACAACATTGGAGAAAATCGCGCTCTAAAGCTGTGTACACACACACAAAAAGCTGAGCGACCATATTGCCAGCTATTGGAGTGTGCACCGGCGATAAATCGCCGGGTGTGCACTCCCGCCTCCTCCCCTTCCTCTCTCCTACTGCCTGTTACCATCTTGCTCACCTCTTCAATCTATCCCTCTGATCGGGTACTCTGTCCCCTCTGCCTTCAAGCATGCTCTTGTCTCTCCTATCCTTACAAAACCTAACCTTATCCTAATTTTTTCTCTATCTACGACCCATTTCTCTCCTCGCTTCTAACGCCAAACTCCTTGAGCATATTGTCTATAACCGCCTTACTTTCCTCCCACTCCCTGCTCGATCCATTCCAGTCTGGCTTCCGTCCCCTACACTCCACTGAAACTGCTCTCACAAAAGTCTGCAATGATCTTCATGCTGACAAATCTAAAAGCACTACTCTATACTTACTCTTCTTGGCCTTTCTGCTGCTTTTGACCCTGAGGACCACCCTCTCCTTCTCCAAATCCTTCACTATCTTGGACTGAGTGATAATGCCCTGGCTATCTTCCTACCCCTCTGAACACTCCTTCTCTGTCTCCTGTTATAACTCCACCTCCTCTGAACATCCACTAACAGTAGGTGTCCCCCAAGGCTCTGTTCTTGGTCCTCTCCTTTTCTATCTCTATATGTCATCTCTAGGCGAGCTAATGCGACTTCCAATATCACCTCTACCACTCATCTCCTGAGCTCTCTTCTGATCTCCTCACTCTTATTTCCAGCTGTCTCTCCGCTATCTCTTCATGGATGTCCCAGCGCTTTCTTAAGTTAAACAGGTCTAAGACTGAGCTGATCATCTTCCCACTCTCCCACATAACTTCACCTTCCACAATGTCACTATCTTTTGATGAAACATCTCCTCTAGACACCAAGTACACTGCCTTGACGTCATTCTTGAATCCTCTCTCCTTCGAACCACACATTCAGCATCTTTGACAGTCCTGTCATTTCCACCTCAGAAATATTTCCAGGATCAGACCTTATCTCACCCAGGATGCTACAAAGTCCCTCATCTCCAGATTGGACTACCGGCATCTCCTACTTTGTGGCCTTCCTGTAAAACACCTCTCTCCAATCTATCCTCAATGCTGCTGCCTGGCTCATCTTTCTCTCCAAATGTACTATGTCCACCTCCCCTCTCCCTCCAGAATATAATTCAAGCTCCTCACACTCACAAAGCCATCACCCACTCCCCTCCCACCTACAAATCTGACCCCATCTCTCCTAGACCCCCTCTCTGCACTCCCCAATTGCACACCACCTCTCCTGCCAACTGGTTACTTCCTCCCACTCCAACCTCCAAGATTTTGGCCATTGTGCTCCATATCTCTGGAATTATCTACATCTCCCTACAAAACTGCACTTGGCACAGTTCCCAATCAGGGTCGACGGGGTCATAAAGCAAGAAAATGTGCAAAAAATGGAGGAAACATATTTGAAATACTTGAGTCAACCTTTTGTTAATGTAAAACTAAACACTGGTGACCTATCCTCCGAATTCAATAGGTAGTAAAAGGGTAAAAATAAACTTTGAATTGTTGAAACTAATATTGGTAAATTGCTTCCACTGAAACACTACAAATATACAGTGATAGCTGGATTTTAAACCTTTATGAAGGATCTTAACATGCACATCTTATCTCCGACTCGGCCCCAAACCCAGCAGCGGGGAAATGGGGTCGTATGCGATCTATTGTTAGTTTGGATGGCCATACACTGCTGCAAGGTGTTGCAGCAGGATGCTCCAGATGGCAGCCCCTTTCACTTATCACAAGTGGTGAGGTGATGTGTTTGCATCCAGCCAATCTCCTCCTACCAATATCTAGGCTCTCTAATTTCAAGGGCACTGATTCAGAATTTACAGAGTTCAGTGGTTATTGGCTTGTGTGCAATTTTGACTCAAGGCCCAATAACAACCATTGAACTTAATTATACAATCAAAATAAACATAACAGAACTGATGGAAGACCACCAAATTTGCTTAGGTTGACTAGAGAATAGGTTATACTAAAAGAAACCATAAAAATACTAGTCATTAACCACTTGATTGGTTGCATTGTTTGCATAGTGCATTATCTGATCTGGGGAAATCAAAGTCTTAATGCAGGGCTCGACAAATACCGGGGGCCAGGTCACCACGGCGACCAGATTCTGCTTCCTGGCGACCAGATTTTTTGCAGGGACGTTGGAGGAAGCAGAATCTGGTCGTGGGCAGATCAGCACCAGCGAGGTTAGTGGTGCCCGACCCCCGTCTCCCCCTCCTGATACCAGTGGCACTGCCCGGTTGTATTCAGTGTGACTCGAAGCAGGTCCACGGCTGTTTTGAAATTTCGTCCTGGCTCACAAGCCAACTGCGAGCTCCGATTGATTTGCAAGTCACCGCGAGATCACCATTTGAGTTGCTTTCAGCTCAAAAGCCGCCCAGTGAGTATGGCCTGTCAATGAGTGTTCCCAAATCATCGCCAGCAGATGAGTGACGGGATGGACAGCTTTCCATAGCGTCCTACTCCTGCTAAAATTGTCTAGTTGGGCGAAAACCGCTTCAAGTGTATGCAATGAGCAATTTTCAGCATTATCGCTGTGCATAAACGCTGGGCAAAAATGACCAGTGTGTATGCACCTTAAAGGTGCTTACACACGGGGCGATAGATTGTTGAGCAATATATCGCTCAGTGTCCTGTTTTCATCAGCGACCAGAGATAGTCTCTGATGAAAGGGAACCTCTGCCGGGGGAGCCGCAGAGGGAATCAGCAGCGATCATAAGGGGGCTAGAAACGGTAGCGCGCACCCGGCGATTTATCGCCGATGCACACTCCAATCGCAATTTTTGCCCGTGTGTACACAGCTTAAGAGTACTTGAGGACAAAGATAAACATGAGAGCAAATAGACCACCAGCATCCCATGGAATAATATATCGTAAACATTTGTCTGTTTATGTCTTGCGGCATGTTATACCTCTCATATAGGGAGGCCAATCCCAGGATGGAAATCGGCGGGATCCCGGGATTTTGGCCTAAAAATCGATGGTATTTGAATCCCGCGATTGAAGGTTCCAAACCCTGGATTAGTACCCCGTGTAAAATGCACTTAGGCATCGCAAGGAAAAAAAATTGCGTCGATGCGACCGACGCGATTACCAAGATTTTACATAGGGAACAATGTTAAATGGCCCAATTGACTCGATTTTACATAGGGAACAATGTTAAATGGCCCACAGACCCCAAATACCCACCCTGAAGTGTGAAATGGCCCCCCCAATTGTTAACGCCACCCCACGATCAACGTCAACCCGAAGCGTAGCGAGCCCGCGAGGGGCGGCGATACGCGTCCTCCGACCTTTTCATACCCCCACTATCCACGTCGGCGTGGAGTTGAGAATAGAAAGTGTGGCGAGCACAGTGAGCCACCGATCCCGAAGCGTGGCGAGCATAGCGAGCCCCGCGAGGGGACGCGGAACACGCTCCCGAAGCGTGGAGAGCCCAGCGAGCCCCACGAGGGGACACGGATTACTTATCATGTATTCCGCGTCCGCTCGCCACGCTTCGGGCTCGTATTCCGCGTCCCCTCGCCACGCTTCGGGCTCGGTGGCTCGCTGCGCTCGACACACTTTCTATTCTCAACTCCACGCCGACGTGGATAGTTGGGGTATGAAAAGGTCGGAGGACGCGTACCGCTGCGCTCGCCAAGCTTCGGGTTGACGTTGGTCGTGGGGTGGCATTAACAATTGGAGGGCCATTTCACACTTCAGGGTGGCTATTTGGGGTCTGTGGGCCATTTAACATTGTTCCCTATGTAAAATCGGTAATCGCGTCGGTGGCATCGCATGCAATTTTTTGGCCGCATGCGAAGCGACCGACGGGATTTACATTTTACCATGCATTTCTATGTAAAATCGCGGCCATTGCATCGGTCGCATCGCATGCCATTATAATGGCATGCGATATACATGCGATGCCTGCGATGGGCGCCCTTCTAGGAAACAAGTACCCTTTTTTTAAAGCCAGATGCTGCCCAGCTGAATTCTCACCCCCAACTGCGGTGCTGCTGTTAGGGACAGTGATCTGTGCTGACAGACATGGCGGCACCCAGGCTGTGCAGCGTGACCCCTGACATTATGTCACGCTGCACAGCCTGGCCACCGCTATGCCTGGCAGCGCAGATCACTGTTCCAAACCCAGACACACGCCCGCTGTGCAGCCCATCCGCAGGAGACAGACTCCTGCCTTTCACAACCGATGTAAGTGACTGCACTGTCACTTACAGGGGGATGGGAGGATTGTCTAGGGTAGGGGGCTGGTTTAGTAGGCATTTATAAGGATATTTGTATTTTTATTAAAATTATTCGAGAGGCAAATCCCGGGGATCCCGGGATTGAGCATTTTTCAATCCCGAGTCCCGGGATTGAAAAAAATGCCCGGGATTGGCATCCCTACTCTGACAAACCAGAAAGCAACCACATCTTAGCATTAATCATTACATCAACCAAACCTAAAATCTTGCTCTATGTCTGGACTACATTGTTTTTGTCTGTATCACAGAAGATGACTGTCTGGTGATCAAGGGTACTGTACATCAATCTTTCTAGGTCATTCTTTTTTCTTAACCCTTGGAGTGCCAACATTGCTATAAGAGAGCCTCAAAATATCCATTAAAAATGCCAGCGCGGCTCACAGCGACACTTGCATTTTTACCAAATTTGTTGTGGATCGCTCACAGCAAGTTGGTACTCAAAGGGTTAAAGCAATGCTGCTGGTTGCTGCGGGAAGTCTGATGGGGACAAAGTAAGTTATTAGGGAAGGGTGGGGGAGATGCTTTATTTGCTAATGTAGAGGATAAGTGTGGCTTATCTTCTGCAATCAGGAACTGCGCCATTCTATAGATATTTTATGCAACAAACAGCATTATTGTAAAACAGCAGAAAATAAAATGAAAAGGTGGGAGATTGAGAAAAGGTGTGCAGCATCTGATTAATTGGGCTTGAAACAACTAATCTGTTGCCTATTTGGTGTACTCCTACCACCATAGGTGAATGAGTTCTTGGGACAACGCCAGTCGCTAAAGCTCTGAACACACTAGGCGATATGCCGATCAGTCGTACCGGTATATAGAGCAATATGTACGAGGGATTCCCTTAATGTGCTGCACATAAAATCGTACAACATAGCATACATGTTAATGAAGGACAGATCATTGATCCTTCATTCAGAAAGATCAGCGTAAGTATGTACGAGTGATCTAGGCTGACGGGGATGTGGGAACAAATCCCTTCAGACCAGTGTGTACCTGGCTTAAGAAATTAAAACTGTTCTGTATATTGATAAACAATGTCACACAGTTGGTCTTACCAGATCACAGAATGGGATTTGCAGCAGTAACCACAAATAACTGCTAAAGCCAATCTTCAAAAATAAAGAAATGAATCTCTAATTGCTTCTCAGAAGAGAATGCACAGACTCCAGCAGGAGGGACCTATTGTATATTGAATGTGTAATGCGTTTACAATTCAGAAAATTTTACAGTAGTACAGAAGTCATTTTTGTTAACCCACAGGTTAAATAGCTTTCAATGGCCTTATATGTGGGCTGTTGGCACACTTAGTACAGCACAAAGGACTAACTAAATATAGGATGTTTATGTAGTAATTTGTGATTCAGTCCTGCAAAAAATCTGATGTGTTAGACTAATTGGTGGCACTACTATTAGGGCAGTCCTGGGTGCAGGCACCATATAGCTATACCAGGGTGTGATCACACAGCACAGGGAGATGCCTATGACTGGGGCTATTAGTGACAATGCAGCTTGTGGGGGAACACCATGTACCCATTGAAGAGAAGATGGCCATACCAGGGACCACAGGATGAGGCCAGCAGTCCCTCAGGTCAGGGAAGACAGGCAGCATGGAGCAGGGACACTACATTACACCACTGGATGGATGAGTGGCCCCTTGGGCCCGGGTGACACTGCACCGTGGAATGATAGGAGGAAGTGAGGCGCTGGTCAATGCACAGTATACCGTGCATTATATATAGCTGGATGTGTGGCCCCTGGGCTACCCTGCGGCAATATTCCCCTGGGGCCAGCAGCCATTAGGGGTGCAGAGACCCCGGCTGAGAGCGCAATGGGGGCCAGGGTGTGGGGCGCCCCTGACAGAACAGATTCTTGCGTTGAAAGGGAAGGCCTCAGCCCCGGCCTTGCCTAGCCAGACACCGCCTGGCACAGCCGGGGCAGACCCCATCCTCCCCATAATGCCGGCGCACACACCCAGACTACTTCCCCACCGAGGTCGCCGCTTCCTCCCCACTTCCCCCGTCACCCAACTCACTCGAGCCCGTGGTGGCCGCCATCTTGCGCTAGCTGTGGTCCGGAGCCGGCCTCTCGGTGACGTCACGAAGGGGCGGGCTTCCATCCGCCGGCCGCCGGCTGTCAGAGCAAAAAGTGGGCGGGACTACCTCTGACACAGCCTGGACATCATGACGGGATCTGACGAAAGTTGCCATCCAGGCATTTTTCTATGCGGCCGCCATATTTGATGAGGGCATAGCAACGTTACTTGAGTTGTATTGGAATTGTGCGTGTAAAAATATTAAATTATAAACTCATTTTGCAGCTATTGTATAGTACTACAAGTCTCAGCACAACACCACCACAGGCTTCCTAATTAAGATCCATACACATTTGCCAATAATATAGTAAAAGATATAGCTCAGAATGGCATGGATTGCCTAGTGTGTAAGGCTATATATTATCTCCACATCCAAGACTTGGAGTCCTTGCCAACCATGAGCATAAAGCCTCATACACATGGGGTGATGCTTGCTGTGTGTGTACTAAGTGGTCTAGTAAGGATGGATAGGCCGACTTACCGGTGTCCTTCCATGTTGTCCAACCAATAACTGAGACAAGACCATTTGGCAATTTAAATCAGTCACAGCTTTATTTATTAATCACTTAACTCACAACCAAACCAATTGCAGGGCAAGGAAAGGGAAGCGATGTGTAAAGGCTCTTCCAACATCGTACCACCTGTCCCAACTTTGTGGGTACGTGATCATATGCCCCTACTACCTGGGACTTGCCCAACCCCACCTTAGGGGTACATTGCCACACTCCCTACAATTTTGCTATATGTGCTGAGCGATCTGTTATAAAGGGGCATACACATGCTGCAATGTGTATGCCCCTCTGTGGTAAGCGTTCTAGAAGCACTCAGAACAGTTTGATAACCTGGGTTACGGGTGCTAAATTGCCCATACACACGTAGCAATGTGCGTATGGGCGATCTGTGCTAACCAGTGTTCTGATTTGCACTTGCAGCATGCTGGCGATCTGACTAGATCTAGACAACACATAGCCATGATCTAGTCAGGCAATGGCGACGTGCAGGAATGTACATCATCATCGCTATGGGGCGTACACACAGAGTGATCCATGCTTAATATCTAAGCGATCTGGACAGATTGCTTGGAAATATGGCTAAAATCGCCGTGTGTGTATGCCCCTTAACTCACTTTCTTGAACCACATGCAGTGCAATCTGACTAGATCTTGACTGCATGCGGTCAAGATCAGAGCGGCCATGGTGAAGTGCGGCACCTTGCATCTCCATCGGACCAATCTGTGCTTATTTTCTAAGCAATCTAGACAGATCTCTTGGAAAATGGCCTAAAATTGTACAGTGTGTATGCCCCTTTAGTCTATACAGTGTCAGTCAGTAGTGGCCCCAGGTGCTTTGCTTTGCTTACCACTAATGTAGCAGGTCAGCTTGTTCCATATCTATGAATCCCTTTCACTGCTATTTTGTTGTTCTTGTTGCTTATTTTTGTATTATTTGGGGTAAATTTACTAAGATGGGATATTGCCCATAGCAACCAATCAGATTCTATCTATTATTTTCTAGAAGGTGCTAAAAAAAAAAAAGAAATAGAATCTGATTGGTTGCTATGGGCAACATCCCATCTTCAATAGAACTCCCATATTAGTAAATTAACACCTTTGTCTGTATGTTGCTTGCCAAGGCCATTGGGTACACATTTACCAATTCCCGCGGCCGTGGGGGAACGATATAGTGCATACACTCAATATCGGTCAGTGACATCGCCTGCGCCCCTCCCCCCTCCGTGCATGCAGTTACTGACAATATTGTCAGATTGAGCTGCATGTACAGACAACAGGGGGGGGTATTAACGATGTATGGAAGTGTGTATCATTAACATTTAGCATACACAAACTGATCGATGTTCGCAATGTATCCTTAATGATATCGGTATTGCGCTTATCAATAACAATAAATATATTTTACATTTGCCCTGTATCTTGTGTTTGGGCCTAAAAAAAGCCATTATTTTCCAGCCGGGTTGGTTCCCTTTTCCTCCTTTTCCCATCCTCCCTAGTTCCCTTTTTCCCCCTCTTTTTATTCTCTTTCTTGCCTTCTTCTGCCTTTCTTCTAGCTTTTCCTTTTCATTTCCTACTTTTAATTTCTTCTTTAAATATTAATATTCTATATAAAAATGAGTTGTCTATATATTAATTGATGATTGTACGCATATATAGATAATTTTCTTTTTATTATGAAACCTCTTTGCGGGTTTTTATTTTAATTTTTTTTCTCTGTATTTATGACATCTCACTAAAAATATATAAATTTAAAAAAAAAGGTCTGTCATCAGAAAATTCCCTATCAGATGAGGAAGAATAATAGTTATTAAACCCAGACTGATTAGCTTTTATACGACCTTGTCTCCTGCCACCAGAGAATTTTGGATGCAGCGAGTCACCCGATAGCAATCGGTAGACACCATGGTGTTTATATCCACGTCGGCGTGGAGTTGATTTTGTAAAGCGTGGCAGCGAGCTACCGAACCCGAAGCGTGGCAAGTGCAGCGAGCCCTGCAAGGGGACGCGGAAAGCGATCTCGAAGCGAGGGGCCACTGAATACACACGTCAAGTAATCCGTGTCCGCTCGCCATGCTCTGGGATCGTTTTCCACGACCCCTCGTGGGGCACGCTGCGCTCGCCACCATAGGCGTGCGCAGCCCATTTTATTAGGGGGTGCACCGTCAAAGGGGTGTGTCTAGCGCCACCTATTGGGCGTGTCTAGCATTACCCATTGGGTATGTCTAACACTGCCAATCATGCATGTTTACCATCATCTATTGGTACCCGCTAAAATATAAAATGTCTCTCAGCCAGAACATAATCTCAGCCAGAACATAATCAGTCTCTCAGCCAGAACATAATCAATTGAGGATTGCCACAATTAATTTTAGATGTGTGGGCTCCCCCTTTTGGCAATCCCAATCAAAATCGCCAATCGATTGCCTAATCAGGGTTTTAAACATGTTTAATAATCTGGTATTATCTGCAGATCTTTTTTGTATGTGTGGGCATTCCCAGTTCGTCTTCTTCATCTATTTACATTATGAACAGCTGAAATGACAATCGACTGGGCAATTTCCAGATACAGATGTAGCGGGATTCATCTTTGCAGGGGATGGCGATGGCGTCGCCATCGCCATCCCCTGCCGCCATCTGTGTGTCGGAAGGGGACGCGCGCGCACGAGGTGTGCGCGCGTCCCCTTCCGACGGTGCTGCCCTCGGTCGCCCGGTGCCCACACCGGGCGACCGCACCCCCCCACAGCCTCCACGGGTCCCCCCAGCCCCCCTCGAGCAGGAGGCGGACAGTATTGCGTCCGCCTCGCCGCTCGGCCGCCCGGATACTGAGACGTGGGGGACGCACGCGCGTCTCAGTCAGATGGAGCCGCCGTGTTGCTGGCGGATCGCCAGCAAGAATAAGGCCCGCTCCATCTGTATGAAGATGCAATCTTTAGATGGAAAAATCTGCCGATCACTGAAATAAATCTGTAATGTGTGGGCAAAGTCAGATAGATTGTAAAATCCATTTATCTGGCCAAAAAATCCCTGTATCTGGAAATCCATAAATTGTGATTGCTGATGTATGGGGCCCATTAGTGTCACATTTCACAGACCACCTAGCTGGTGCACAGGTGTAGTCATTACTAACTGTCACATTTCCCAGGTCACCTAGCTGGTGCACAGCTGTAGTCATTACTAACTGTCACATTCCCCAGGTCACCTAGCTCGTGCACATGTGTAGTCTTTACTATCTGTCACATTCACCAGACCAACTTGCTGGTGCACAGCTGTAGTCATTGCTAGCTGACACATTTCCAAACATGCTGTATTCATTCCTACTATAGATTAGAGGTTACCTGATATATATAAACTGTTGGTAGATCTTGAGGACAGGTTTGGCCACCCCTGGTATAAGCCGTGTCTTAAGTGCCTGAATGCCTGCTGCTTATCCTGTGGCTGGACAGTTGGAGAACTGACCCCTATCAATCAGCTGTAATGTTTAGAAGAAGCTGGATCAGCCAGACCACCTCCCCCGTCATTAAGCAAATCATTGCCGCTGACAGGGGAGGGGCACGCGGGACAGCGTGGCAGACAGTGCCTGGTCGGGCAAAGGGGAACTATTCACAACCCTGCCCATTCGGCACTACTTAAATAGAAAAAAGGGGTGCATGGGGATTGCCTGTAGAACCCATAGACTAGAAGCCCCAGTGTCTCCCTAATTATATAAAAGTACAAAAATTGCGGAAATGGGGAAAATAGAAATGCAATTGTATTACTTGATTATGGCCGACCATGTGACCAGCTGGTCCCTGTCTGTGATCATCATTCTGTCATGGTGACGGGCCTGTTTTTATGTGGAGGCCTGGAGCTGCAGCTTTATCCACCCCAATGTTAACCTGTTCCTGTTGCCGTGCTACAGGCTGTGATTGTAAAATAAGAGGACCTGATTGGATGGTAATTTTAGAGCACAATGGGATTTGCTGGCGAAGTGTCAGTAAATAATAATAATAAATAAATAATTGAGAATGTCAGGAAGATGCTGCAAAGATCTCATCCCCCCTCTACTGGTTCTGCCCTAACATAATCCTTAAAAGATCTAAGCATCACATTATATAACAGCACAAATTATGTATAACTAGCTGACGTACTTGACGTTGTCCTGGGTCAATTCTGCAAGTTATAATGTTCTCAATGAGTAGGATGTAACCATCAGCATTTTACAAATAATTAGCAGCTCTTCCAACACACCCATGGGGTGGCTGCCCAGTGTCGTTTTTGTTTTTGGGGTATCGCCATTAGCCCTAATCCCCATCTTTCTGCCGGCACGAGTGCTGTTCATGTCGGCCGAGTGCTGTTCCTACCGGCACCAGTGATGTTCCTATCGCCATGGAGGTCTTTGATCTTGATGATTGGAGGAACGTTTTTTGCAACAAGCTTTAGCCTTTATCTCGCATAAAAGCCTGGAGAGTACAGGGAGTACAGGAGCGATGCGTCTCATAACAAAATAATCATCCTCATGCCTCGGGGCTCTGGTCTTGCGTTTAAGTTCTGGAGGATGAGAGACTTTCGGTAGCACTTTAGTCCCCTCAGGGATCTTATGGGGGACACAGACACGGTTCCTCTCCACCCGTGTCTTGATGAACTTGGCCTTGCTCCCATAGGTCATTGTGCTGCGGGCGTCTTCATAGGCACTATCCGCGGGGCTGATGTGTGTGATCATGACCATTCGGCCTTTCCCGCTTAGTGCTCCCTTTAGCAGCCAGGTCAGCTTGCTGTCCCGATAGTTTCTATGGCTGCCTGGTTTGTCACGCAGCGCCATGATGCAGGTTCTCAGAGCGAGAAGGGAGCGGTTGATGTAGCCTCCCTCTTTCATGCTCTGGCCACTGTTTGCAGTCTGGCTTGCCCGCTCTGATCCTGCCAGGTCTACCATGTACAGCCTGGCTGTGCTCACACCATCGCTGTCCTCCTGCTGTATGGTGACCTGCATTACTGCATGGGAGCGGGATGAGGTCTTATTAGCGGCGGTGGGAGCTTCAGAGCGCCGCTTATTCCCCTTCTCCAGCAGGGCCATGGCTTCCTCAGGATTGCTAAGGGTGAACTGGGCAATCCCTTCTATTTTGGTGTTGCCATTGGGATCCTCTCTGAGGACCAAAGACCCAGAGGAAGGTCTTAGAAGGTCCCGGACTTTTTCATTGTAGATCTCAGCATATGACAATAATACAGAGAAGTTTTTTCTATTTCCAGTCTCCTCAATGGCATTAAACAGGTCCTTCAGGGTGCGATACATTACTCCGGGCTCACGGGCCTTGCCCATCATAGTAAAGGTCTTCCCGGTGCCTGTTGGGCCATAGGCAAATATGGCAGCATTGTACCCAGATAGGAGGTCACCCACTAAGGGCTTCACTGTGGAATTATACACAGTCTCCTGGGTCGCTGCCTGGTCAAACACTTGGTTGAATTTGAATGTCGTCTCTCTTGTCCTGGTCGAGCGCAGGACGTTGTTAGGATCCTCACCAGGGTCCTGCAGTAGCACTGTCTGCGGTCCGAGCTGGTGGGCGATGCATTGTGCGCGGTTCTTAGTCTCCGTTCTATTAAATGGACGGATGCGCAAAGCAACAGCCACTTGATGATCTTTAGCTTTGTCACTTTTAGTCTCCATCTTATTCAATCGTCAGTCTTCAGAAAAGAATGAGAAATGATCTGTGTTGGCTCTAGTCCAGCAATATCAGATATGAGCCAGGAAGCAGCAAGCGGATGGTTTTATACCCCCTCACAGACCATTGTGACATCACAATCTTCCCTCACACCCCATAATGACATCACAATCTGCCCTATGGCAGAGGGGCCCTGCTGTGTATCTTATCCAGGGCATGCTGGTACATTGGATTCTAACAAAGTCGTATTCCCGTACCTCATCCTGGAGGCATATTAATTACACGGGTTCTGTGGCTGGCTCACTTCAAGACTCAATTTCTACTGTTTTTTTTTTTTTTAAACAGCCATCAGACTTCATTCCAACTGTATTTTTTTAATCAGCCACAGAACCTGTGTAATTAATATGTCTCCAGGATTAAAGGGATGAGGTGGCAACCCTACGTATTACCTATCTGGAGGTGCTCCCAGGAACCTAGGATTAACACCTCGTCCCTTTCATTCCGGACACACATTAATTACACAGGTTCTGTGGCTGATTAAAATCAAGTGAAATGGAGTCTTTACGTCAGACAGCCACAGAACCTGTGTAATTCACATGTGTCCGGAATTAAAGGGATGAGGTGGTAACCTTACAGGAACCAAATACATAATACTCAAATATAAAATTATTTGTAGCCTATAAAATAGATGTCACCCGGTCAGCTTCAGATATAGAGGAAGTCAAAGTGGTTGCTTATATTTAACGACAGCATTACTGCAGGTCACAGATTACCAAAATAAGCCACAAAAGTGATTGTTAAGGGCCCCACACACAGCACAATTTTCAGGCATTTTCTGAGCGATTTTACTAAATCACTCAGAAAATGCCTGAAAATGCATGTAAATCGCTGTGTATATAGCCCACACAGCGATTTACATGCGCGCGCCCGCCGTTCTGAATCTGGCAAAGATTCAGAACGGACGGGTTGTACAATACAGAGCAGTCGCTGAGAAAGCTCCTGCTCATCTCCCGCATGTGTGGCCGCGGGCAGATGAGCAGGGCTGTTCTGAGCAACTGAAGCCCCGCTGGACGCCGCCCGCATGACACCGCAGCTGCACGCACCTGTGGATGCCGGACACCCCCGCCGACACTGGACATCGCCGGAGACCGACGGACACCGCCGCCGAGCTGATGACGTCACACCACCGGAGACCGCCGCCCCTCCTAATGACGCCGCGGGACAGAGAGGCTGCGATGCTGGACTCCGGAGTAGGTAAGTATATATTTTTTTTCCCACTGTGCCACCAATGTTTGGGGGGAGAATATCACTATACCACCAACGTAATATCTTGGATAGTTCTAATGATCTCTAGCATTGATGTCATTCAAGAATTAGTGCTAATGAGCTGTTATTGGCGGCCCTCTGCCTGTGGTAACATAAGCCCATAAGTATGTTAGAAGCAGAATTAAATGGTTTTTAGTCTACAGCAAGGTGGCATCTGTGTGATGCACATAATACATGTCTTCACTACCTCAGTGACATACAGTATGTTTGCATGCCAGAAATGTTCCATTTTTCTTTTATTCACACATAAGCATTTCCCAAATACAATAAAAGCTGCAAACCCTAAGGATGCCAGGGAGGCAGTAATGCTAACCACTAAACCATCCATGCTGCCCATACACACACACACACATATATATATATATATGTATGTGCGTATATATATATATATATTTATATATATATATATATATATTCACAAGACAGAAATACCCAAAGATCCGCGCCTAATCAAGAGTAGCAGCAACTCTGAGAGTCCCCCGTTAGCTGAGACCCAAAACAGATAGAGATACAAGATGGAAACAGAGTGCGCTCAAAAGGTGCAAGTACACAACTTTTTACACAATATAAAAAAATTATTTAATAAAAGCCAACAACACGGCTCATAAAAGAATACAGTGATGATACAGTCATATATTGGAATCAATCTTGACAGAATGTGTAGTAATTCAATATAACAGCAGGCCCAACGCGTTTCGTCACCCACGTGACTTCCTCAGGGGCAATCGATGACTTGACTATCAAGGCTGTGATTGTTCTTATTGCCGTATCTCAAATTGAATGTACATGGATAATTAAAGTGGATAATGATAATATACCAAAATGACAGAGCTCTTGTCAATAATTGTGGTACACCTTTCCAATGTCTCACTCTATTATGGATGCCAGCAGCACAAATCTTTCAAAAAGTCCAATACACCAGGGTCACCGGAAATGCACTGCACTGTATCCAACTGCCGAATGACCTCAGTGCAGTGCAGTGCAGTGCATTTCCGGTGACCCTGGTGTATTGGACTTTTTGAAAGATTTGTGCTGCTGGCATCCATAATAGAGTGAGACATTGGAAAGGTGTACCACAATTATTGACAAGAGCTCTGTCATTTTGGTATATTATCATTATCCACTTTAATTATCCATGTACATTCAATTTGAGATACGGCAATAAGAACAATCACAGCCTTGATAGTCAAGTCATCGATTGCCCCTGAGGAAGTCACGTGGGTGACGAAACGCGTTGGGCCTGCTGTTATATTGAATTACTACACATTCTGTCAAGATTGATTCCAATATATGACTGTATCATCACTGTATTCTTTTATGAGCCGTGTTGTTGGCTTTTATTAAATAATTTTTTTATATTGTGTAAAAAGTTGTGTACTTGCACCTTTTGAGCGCACTCTGTTTCCATCTTGTATATATATATATATATATATATATATATACACACAGTGCAGTTTCATGGCATGTGCGGCTGTGACAGTCGTGACAGATTTGAAATCTCCCGTGCTGAATCTCCCAATTTGAATCTCTGACACAAATCTCTCTGTATGTGGCTCATTGTCTGAAATGAGCCACAAGAGTGAAATCTCTTGTGCTGAATCTCCCGTTATGTATCTCTGGCACACATCTCTGCGTATGTAGGGCCCTTTATAGTTCCCTTGAAATCTTACTTGACCCCATCTATGTTACAGTGGTTCATATAAATGGGTTAACCCTGGTAACAGTTTTCCCTAAAATAGGGCATGTAGAGAAGGGAGTGGTGAACTTTCCTATGACTACAAGGACCCAAGTTGTTTCCCCCTCAGGGTAATCTGCAGATGCTACCTACAGTAGTTACTCCTGCAGTCATAGACATGCACAGCATATTTCATTAGGGGGTGCACCGTCAAAGGGGTGTGTCTAGCACCACCTAATGGGCGTGTCTAGCATTGCCCATTGGGTGTGTCTAACACAGCCAATCATGCATGTTTACCATCATCTATTGGTACTCGCTAAAATATAAAATGTCTCTCAGCCAGAACATAATCTCCGGCCTATTTCAGTTTTAATATTCTTATTACTCTGTATAACAGTACATGCATATAAAGTAAAAAAAATATATGGATTATGCAGGTATGTAGCGATATGACAACGGTCTAGTACAATTAACAATGCAAAACACACAATTGATTGATGGGCACTAATTTTAACGGAATACAGGTCTAAAAAGCAAAACACTTTGGTAAAAGGTATTGCTGGTATTGCTAGCGGCAGGGAGTTGCTCATAAGGGTGGGGACAGCATTTGGGGGTGCCTGTGCACCCCTAACACTCAATGTGCGCACACCTATGCTCGCCACGCTTTATAAAATCAACTCCTCGTCGACATGGATAGTGGGGGTATGAACAGGTCGGGAGGATGCGTACCACGTCCGCTCGCCACGCTTTGGGCTAAATTGGATAGTGGGGGTGTGCAAGGATGGAATAGCATGCAATTCGTCAGAAAATCGCGGAAAAAATCGGCCGCTAAATCGCATCTGATTTTTGCATGCGATTTGCGGCCGCCGTGATAATACACAAGTACCAAAGAAACACATACATTTTCAAAGCTTAGTTTTCATTAATTGCATATGTATAACATACATTTTATATCCAACAAAATACAGTCATATGTACCATATCTATACCTCTGACGTTTTAGTACTACAAACTGTCTAGGGAACTATATTATATTCTCTCTCTCCTAGCCTTAAGCGGTCTTCTAGATTTAATCTATTTACGAGGTGCTTTCCAGTTTCTTACTTTTAAAGAAAATTAGATCAACCTGGAATTTATCATTCTGGATCTGTAACTTTTATCATTTCTAAGTACCCCTGAGTGGTCATTATTAAATGTTTGTATTTCTTTACGTATTTTTGCAAGCTCTGCCCCTACCTCTTCAATCACCAAAATGAAAAGATCCAGGGAGCATTTATTTAACACTCCACACTATTGGATGCAGAACACTGGATTCTTACGTCCGATGGTGGAAGTATTGCAGGTACATTGTGGGGAGGGACCAGGCATGGGGGGTGGCCTTGCCCTGTATTGGGTGCTGCCCCCCCCCCCCCCCCTCTCCAGACACCCTCCTTTCACTAGACAAGCTGTGAAATAAGGATTTCAAAACACTGTGTGGTATGACTGTCAATTATTTGTTGATCATATACCTAATACTCTCTGTGTGCCATCCTCCCTTTCTCTGTTTACCTCCTGTTAAGGTGTTCATACACCAGTGGTTCCCAAACTGTGTGCCTCAGGACACTTGCAGGGGTGCCTTGGGTTGGTGGACCAAGATCAATTCAGATTATTTATGGCCAATATACCAGGCAAAACCAGTGCTTGTGGCTGCCAATCATAATATATGTGGACAAACAGAAGCAAATCCTGTCCCTCACAGATAACTGTGACATATAAACACAAAGCACTTCATTTAATATTTATTTTCTGAATTTCTCGATAAGAAGCATTTGGCCTAGGGGCGCCTTGAAAATATTTTGATGCTCTAGGGTGCCGTGATTCAAAAAAGTTTGGGAACCACTGCCTTACACTACTGCGATGTCTCGCAGCAGTGTACAGACACCCGATACCCTGCAAGCCATCCGGGACCTTCCCGGCAGCAGGGACGCATCCCTGCTTCCTGCCCGTCTCGCCACCAGGAGGAAGGTCCCAGGACAGGTGGTCAGACGGTCAGCTGGTCAGGGACAGCCGATTTAACGGCCCGATTGGTCGCAATCGTCGGAAATCGGAACAAATCGGCTCAGTGTATGGGGGCCTTTAGTCACTCTTTCCATCATTCCACATCCATTTGGTGCTGTTCTGTGGATGGATCATCAGCCTCTGGCCTTGAGGGAGCATTGTTTTCAGGCTTAGGTTTTCTATTTTTTTCCTGCTTGTTTTATTTTATTATTTTGATATTTGATATTCTAATGACTTGATATTCTAATGTGTCTCATTATCTGTTCATGTTTTTTTTTGCTGTGTGTGCAATATTATAGAAAATATTTAAAAGCTGTTGGAATTCTTGTCTGGAGGAATATCTCCTTTTCTATTATTCCTAAATCATAACTGCTTCTTAATGTTCAAGTTAACTAGTGTTAGCAGATTGTCCTGGCAGTATAAATGGTGTAATGGTTAGCATTACTGCCTCAAAGCACTGAAGCCATGGGTTCAATTCCCACCATGACCTTAAGTGTTTGTATATTCTCCCCTTGCTTGCGTGGGTTTCCTCCCACAATCCAAAAATATACTGATAGGTTAACTGGCTCCCACCAAAACTCCACTGGGACAGGGACTGATGTGAATGTTCAAATATTCTCTGTAAAGCACTGCGGAATATGTGTGAGCTATATAAATAACTGTCACTACATAAATATATATACAGGGAAGGACTGTGGCCATTAAAAGCCCTGGAATGTCACTCTGTGTGCATGCATAAGAGGTGTACTAACAATCAATGGTTTCCATCAATGTTGAAACTATGACTGGCCATCGATGCTCACCAACTATGTTATATGAGACCATTAATGATTTCATCTATTATATGGAGCTTCCTGGATGGTGCATTTATGCTCCATGTCCCGTCACCTTGCAAAAAAAAATAATTGTTTATTCTGGGCCATGGAGGGAAAAGAACTGGTTCTCTTCCATCAATGGCAAAAGCAGTAGTCATTGGTCATAAACCATCGCTGATTTTGAATCGTCAATGCCCATCCCTACACAGGCAGGGTGGTGGTGAAGCTGCACTGCTCGGTAAACCCAGCACTCTGGGTTAGGAGACCGTCCCAACAGGCCACTACTGTTCAAACATTTGAAATCATTTCGAAATGTCCTTATTTTTCAAAGAAAAACACTTTCTTTCAATAAAGAGAACATTTAATTAATCAGAAATACACTCTATAAATTGTTAATCCAGTAAATGACTGCAAATGTCTGTTTTTTTAAAGGAATCTCTACAAATGTGTATAGAGGCCCATTTCCAGCAACCACCATTCCAGTGTTCTAATGGTACATTGTGTTTGCTAATCACTTTAGAAGACTAATGGATGTTTACAAAACCCTTGTGCAATTATGTTAGCACAGCTGAAAACATGTTTGTTGTTAGAGAAGCTATAAAATTGGCCTTCCTTTGAGTTTCCAAATTAGAGTAATTGAATTGTGTCCTCTGGCGTATATCTTTCCAAAAAGCTTGTGTATCCTGTTGTCCATATAGAAACTTTCTGTTCCAAATAAGCCCGGTTACCTTCTCAAATATACTCTTTTTGAAGGCTACTGATTTTGTTTTTTAAATGTGGCAGTTTAAATTGTCAATTTAGAAAGGCAGTCCTCACTCTTGTCACTTATTCGCTGTTCCTTGTAGTTTTCATTCATATTCCTCAGTTTTTCTGTATAGAAGTCCTCTTCTGAGAAGACTCCTCCATGACAAGTGTCAATAAGTCAAAGGAGCAATTATTAAGCAACTACAAGAACCAGCAGTCCCATTAATGCCCTGCATGCTGGGACTTGTGGTTCTCCAAGTCCATGCATGCGGGGGAGGCTTGTTGGGAAAACAGGGTGTGCAAACTTTCAGCTCAGTTGGACAACTGTTAGTCGACTCTCAATCACCTTGAAGTTGGAACATAGTATACGCAATGATTAATTCCGTTCAAAAGCGGTGTACTCTACACCAGTGGTAGCCAACCCTAGCCCCCGAGAGCTATCAACAGTTCACATTTTCCAGACAACCTAGCTGCTGCACTCAGTAATCACTGACACATTTTAAAAGATACACAGATGGAGCTAATTAGCTCACTTGTGATTCTGTGAGGAGACCTGCAAAACATGCACTGTTGGTAGCTCTCGAGGACTAGGGGTTGGCTACCCCAGTTCTACACTATCTCAACCATTTTCTTTTTTCTTCTTAGAGAAATGTATGTGGACATATCCAGGCAACCCCAGCAATGGTTTTAAAATGTTATTTTTTCAAACAAACATATAGTAAAGTGTTGAATAAACATAAAAACGGAAGTATAAAAATATATATTTCTGTAAGACACATTGTTAGTAAAATGTTGCAGCACAATTTATTTATTTATTATATTTCAGTATTTACAATCAGTATTTACTTCAAAATTTCCTATATTAGAATAAGGACGCCATCTTGTGTCGGTCCTATATGAACAGGCATTGAGCCTACATATGGGAAGTGTCTACAAAACACATTAAAGCCCTAAGCATCCTCAGGGCTTCAATGTTATTTGAAGACACTTCCCATACTGTATATCCTTTTATTAACATGCTCAATGCATGTTAATATAGGACCGCAGTACTCACTTTTAGCCACAAGATGGTGACCTTATACTAATATAGGTAATTTTTAAGTAAATACTGATTGTGCGCAAATTAAAAACACAGCGATTTGCACTGAGCATAATCAATATGTAGTTTGCCGTCAGAGATTAGACGGCTAACTACATTCTGCCAGCCCCAGCCACTGCTAAGTACACAGTGCAGACGGCATCTAGTGAAAATTTTCTTGCCTGCATTGTCTATTTAGCGACGCTGCACGGCTGTACATCGCTATCACCGACTGTGTACACATGGGGCGATTCTACATAACGCTCTAGGTGATTTTGACGATGTGGTCAAAATCACCTGGAAGAATCGCCCCGTGTGAACACGGCTTAATTCTAACCCAATCCGCAATCCTAATGCTAACAGTAATCCTAACCTTACTACTAACCCGAACAGTAACCCTTACCTTCATATTCTAGCTTTACCACTAACCCAATCCCCAATCCTAATAATAACAGTAACCCTAACCTTACTACTAAAGTGGAAGTGGTTAGTGTGAAGTATTGTGGCTCGAGTCCTGCTGGACTATAAATAAAACTTACAGTAACTTACTTAATTATATCCCCATCACTGTTTCCCATTAGATTGAGGGAAAATTACCAATTTATTATTATATTCAATGCATCACCATATTACACAGAGCTGTAGAGAGATTTAATAATTTACCCTGTTTCTTTATGCACATTCACACACATGTACTGTACATACACATGACAATGACCCTGCAATGCTAGCCACTGCACAATAGTATGATTGCATGGGATTAAGCACATGCACTTTAATACTTTGGGATTATTTATTTTTTAACAATAGTTTTTATTAGAAAACTCTGAATCATTTGTACGTATACGTATTTGTAAGTATACAATGCTGAGTACAATGAGTGTTCAAAAATTGTATACATCAACTAATAAATGATGACAAAGCATCAGAGAAAACATACCTTCCAACATCGTCCAGGCTTGAAGAAGGACACCCCAACATTTTGGGGGCATGGCTAGTGGCTCTCTGAGCTGTCGCCTATGTCCCCAGCCTCTCAGGCAGCAGAATAGACGCTGTGCGCATAGCGTCTATTCACAGGATAGGGGGGGCTCCCCCCACCGCAGGACACTGCTGGCCCTGGGCAGGACGCGGGAACGTCACAAAAAAAACGTTCCCACAAAAGCAGGACAGTTGGGAGGTATGGAGAAAGGTATACATTAATAATAACAATGCATACGTTTAGGACACATCTCTCAGAAGCCAAAAAGTATATTACTTAGATCTGAGGATAATTAAATATTATTTGTGTAAGGTACTAGGATGTTGATGAAAAGCATTTAGTAAATCAATAACTTTGTCGGGTCGGGGAGGGTTGAGATATAAACTTCCCATAGTTAAAAAAAAAAGTGGCATTCTTTGCTAGCTTGTTTTAATTTGTCCTAACACATTTTAATTGTGTTATGCAGTACGCAGGTACAGAAGCAACAGCTACTGGAATCCTGCACAATACCTCTCAAAATATCAGTACCAGCTGGCATCGGCTGATTACATCCCAGCCACTCCCTACACAGCTTTTGAACATCAGACTGAAGCTGACCCAGGCAGCAAAGATAACATCATAGTTGCTATCAGTATGACATTTCTTATTCCATCTTTAGTTAAAAGAAAGTTATTTTTAGATGTAAAACATTTAGGGACGGATATATTGTAATATGGATAAAGCAGGTTCCTTTACAGAGTAGTGCCCAATCAGCCATTTGTACATATTGGGGCTAATTCAGCGTCAGTTTTGCTAAAGTAGGAAAAAACTGCAACTGCAGTTGCTTGCATGCTGACTGCCATCCAGCATAGGATAAGACAACCCAGCATGTTCTGCCCTGAGATCACAATTCAGGTGCATACACACTGGGCATGTCAGAGTGGCTGTTGGAGTAGTTTGGCAGGATGTCATTGTGTTTGTTCCCACATGGTAGCACATTGTTTACAAACCATACTGGACATGGTCACCGCCATGACACCTCCAATCAGCGGACCACTGCTCACCTATCAAGTAGTCCCAGTGAACCCAGGTGTGATCACAGCACAGGTAGAACCAGGTGAACTCTCTTCCTGGTTCTGTCTCCGCAGACACCCTGGGGGATATAAGCAGGCCTCCCACACTCCTTCTGTGCCTTGAACAATTACATTTCCTGAGTTTATTCCTGAGATTTCTTCCAAGGCTCCAGGCTGTTTCCAGCTACTTGGACTCCGCTGCTGCTGTTCCTGGTCATTTTTCTGCTGCCAGATTGACTCCTGTGGTTTACCATCTTCTGCTTCCATCTGCTAGTCTCTGTGCCCAGCCCAGTATACTCCAGCCTGATCATTAGTACCCAGCCCGATAACCTGATCGTTGGTATCCAGACTGATAACCTGACTTTCTGTACCCAGTCCAATAACCTGTGCCATCGGTACACAGCCCGATCACCTCTGCCTGTGGTACACCGTCCAAAATCCTGCATCCTCAGTAACCTCTAAGATACTCACTGAGTCCAAAATCTATAGGTCTGAATCGGGAGATTCTGGCAAGGGTCCGCGACCTGCCCGTCGACCACTGCTAAGTCCATAGTCCCATCAGGAGCTTTCTGGTGTAGACTGATTAACCATCCTTAGGGAACAGATCATCATCCCTACATGTGTCAGGCTGCATGGGCATATTAAAAAGTAGATAATGTGATTGAGGCAGCAATGTAATCTGTAATGGATTTTGATGGATATACCACTGCGTGGATGGGAAAATGTGGCTCCAGGTACCACTGTGCTGCAGGTCACGCACCTGGCGTATTTGTAGTACGAAGAGCGGGCTTTCATCAGCCATGTTGTGCGCATCTGTACTGATGGTATCTCAGTTTCTTCAAATCACCTTTCATGCCTTCACTAAAGTATGATCATATGTACTGACAAAGGTAATTCTTGGGTCTTTCTTTTTACTGGTCCTTCCAAATCTCTAGCGGGCATGTGCCAGGCAGCTTTGGATTATGTTAGGGGAGTAACCCCTTTGTTTGAACCTTTCTGCTATCTCTATCATTAGATCGTTGCTGTTCGAATCTCTAGTTGCATAATGTCGTGCTGTAGTCTGTCACTTTTCTAAAAACTGTGGTACCCAGTCCCTATTCTTTATGGAATACAAGAAGTCCAATGAGCTACTGTGGCAATTCATCGTAAAACTTACAGTAGTATCTAAATCATTAAGGGGTTTATTCTAGTTCATTCTTTCTGACAAAATCCTTCTTAGATGGACACAACCATGTGCACTGCGGGGGGCAGATGTAACATGTGCAGAGAGAATTAGATTTGGGTGAGTTATTTTGTTTCTGTGCAGGGAAAATACTGACTGCATGATTTTACACTTCAATATAGATCTCACTTTGAAGAAAAACCCCACCCAAATCTAATTCTCTCTGCACAAGTTACATCTGCCCCACCCGCAGTGCACATGGTTTTGTCCATCTAAGAAGGATTTTGTCAGAAAGAATGGACTAGAATAACCCCTAAGTGTCTCTACCATCTTTATGAAGGATATCTCCGTATTTGTCCAAATGAGAAATATATCGTCTAGAAAATGTTTAGAGAACATTACATTTTCGACACATTTTGGCAAGATGTGGGTCTCCTCATATATATGCATAAATGTATTTGAGTACGTTGGTACCATTTTCGAGCCCATTGCAGTGCCTGTGACCTGCACATAATATTCCCTATTATCCATAAAGTAACTATTCCTTAAAAGGAACGTTCCATCAGAAAGTCTGTGGGTAGACCTGGAATTGTTAGTGTGATATGTAGTGGTCTCACTGCATTGACACCCAGGTCATGAGATAATCGTGTATAAAGAGGAGATGGTCTCCAATCTCTCCCACTTTGGAAAGGAACATTTGGGCTTTTAGATAGCTTCCTTCAATTGGCGATTATCACAAGCTATCTAAAAAAACTGTGCCACTAGCTGGAAAAGGGAGCCCCTTGCAGAAATGATGGGGCACTGGGTGGATTTGTGAGGGTCTTATGTGCTGTAGGAACAGTATATAAAATGGAACTAATTCAATATTCCACCTGTCGAGTGGCGAAAAATGAGGTTGTGTCGGCAAAAATGGCCGTGGATTGTCAAGAAAGGGCCATGAGTTCACCAATCCATGGACGTTTCCGACAACAGATCCAATTTGTTTTAAAGTTGTATCGGTTTGGTTGAAATCCACCTTCAATGCTGTCGGAAATGGCAGCATTGAATAGGCGGCAGGCGATATTTCTCCAGTCGGAATTAGCACCTGACATTGAATACTCCCCATAAACTGCTTAAATCCATGTGTTGAGCATTGGTTAAGCATACATTTTACCTTCTCTGTTAGATTCAGCTATCCACTGTAGGTTTAATGAAGCCTACATATACTAGACATGCTTGTTCTGACTTTAAAAGCTTTACTGTGCAAGCCCATAGAAATAATAAATCAATCAATAGATATTTTCTATACTAGGTAAATGGTAATGTTATCGCCTCTTAAGTCTATATTAGCTGAATGCTTAGATTTGATCAGGATTTACTTCATATACTGTACATTTGAACTTATTGAAAATCATTCTCCCCACTACATCTGAAATGGTTAGCCCAGTGGTTCCCAAACTTTTTAGAAGCACGGCACCCTGAAGTATCAGAATTTTTTTCACAGCACCCCTAGACAGGGAGTTTCTCATTTAGAAAGTTAGAAAAACATATTAAGTTACATAAATTGTGTTTATATTTTATCTTAAGGGTCAATTATGTGGTAATGGACAGGATTCACTTCTGTTTGTCCACAATTTGACTTATATTGGCCATAAATAAACTTGAATTGGTCATGGACCACCAAATCAGCACACCCCTGCAAGCTCCCCAGGGTGCCACGACACAGTTTGGGAACCACTGGGTTAGCCCATCACTGAGAGAGTTGCTACAGTTTCTTTAGCAAAGGTTTTCCTAAAAATGAACATTGGAGGACTGGTTAAAACTTAATGATACTGACACTTTGTTTGAGAAAGAGTATTAAGATGCGTGCACACTAGATGATATAGTTAATGTTATGCCTGATAAAGAACACAGTTTTAATTTTCGAGGCTATCGTTCTAGATCAGTGGTGGCCAACCCGCGGCTCTCCCCCTTGTAAAGTGTGGCTCCTGCTCCCACTGCTGCCCGCCGCCCACCGTCCGTCCCAGTCCCCCCTGCTGCCAGTTCCCTGAATCCCTTCTCCTTCTGAGGGGAGGAGAGTGCGCATCGCGCATCTCTCCTACCCCTTACTGTGCATCCTTGTGACTGGGCTGTCTGCCAATCAGAGCTTGCGGGCCAGCAGCCCATCAGGAGCCAGCCAGCGAGCTTTGATTGGTGGACGGCCCAGTCACAGGGAATTGAGGGGGAAGGAGACACGCGCTGTGCTGTGCTCTCCTCCCATCAGTGACATGACAGGAGGACTGCAGGGGGACACCAGACTGTCCTCTCCCCGCCCGGCAGCAGCAGCAACAACGGTGAGTGCTGCTGCTGGGAAATTTGCACTGTGGGGGCATAGCAGTTTGAGGCACTGTGGGGGCATAGCAGTTTGTGGCACTGTGGGGGCATACCAGCTTTTTGGCACCGTGTGGTGCATATCTGGCACCGTGGGGGCACATGCGTATCTGGCACTATTGGAGGCATATTTGTATCACACCCACCCAAGGGGTCAAAATAGACTACACTCCTTTTTTTGGCGAGCGCGCATGATGTCGGCTCTTTAGCTTGACTACCGATATTTTTCGGCTCTTTACCTCTGACCGGTTGGCCACCCCTGTTCTAGATAGTCAATGTTGTGAGTTATCGCGGGTTGTTAGCGATGTCCTCTGTATATGCAGACAACAGAGGCAATCCTGGCGCATTGCCAGGTTCTATCACTGGAGGTCGCTGGGTACACATCATTTAATGTATATCCAGCTTTAGACATTATATAGTTGGTTCATATATTGTGTTTTCTTTACAATTTACTGTAGGTGAGACCAGAACATCCCTTATTTGTTTAGCTCTTACATATTTGTCATCTGTTAACTGCCTATTTGTTTGTCCGGCATGCATTTTGACATTGTTGGACTAATTTGGACAAAACGAGGTGGCTTGATTAGGTCCAGATTAGGTTTACTGCCACTAAGAAACCAACCCCAACAGTGTGGGGGTCTCGGGGGCTGACCACTACACAAAGTGGGTCAGGGAAGAAAGATTTGGCAAAGTTGCATAAAATAGAGATGGTAGACGAGATGGGGTTTCAGAAAAAATATCTGGTCAGATCCACGAGCCGACCACAGTGAGGTGTATGCCAGGCACACCATGGGCAAGTTCAAGGAATGCTAATTGCACAACCAAACCCTAGAAACGCCAGGTACCTCAGATAGTTAAATATAAGGGGTCTTCTGTTTTTTTTTATTTGTTTGGCACTAGTGAACTTATCTATATATATTTAGATTTTTTTTTTTTTTTAAAAGGTATAAAAATTACCTGCATTTTTTTAAATTTTATAAACAAAAATATATGTATATAAGCACATGGGCTACCTTTTAAGCTTTATTTTTATTTGTTGTGCTTTTGAGCTCTTATAATTATATGATAGTAGAGGTGGCGGTTTTCTTTCATTCACTTTGTGATAACTTGTCCACACAGAATGAACCATTCACAATCAGAAAAAAAAACATTTCTTCAGAAAAAAAAACAAGTCACAAAGTTTTCCACAATCTGTTAGTAAGGTCTCTTTTTTTTTTTTTTTGTTATAAATATATTTACATTTAAAACATAAAATTAAAATACTTCCTCATTATGCAGAAAAGTTAATGTTTTAAGGCTTTATATAAAGAAAAAAAAAACGAAAAAAAAAGCACCTTAAAATTACAGTCAATCCCTACAATAATCATTCACAAAGAGGCTGGGATACAAAATACCTTGAATACATGTGTGTTGCTAGACATCTGGCACAAAAGTATCATGAGAAATGGTAATGTTCCCGCTGTGCATACAGGCACAGCAGTCCCAATGGTTTATGAAGTAACGTAACTGTTAAAGAGGAGAAATGGAGGGAAAATCCAGGGCCACTGATTGGCAGGCAGCTGTGATATTGCATCTGGGCATTTGTCATCTCTATTTGATGATTCTGCTACATAAAACTACTCTCCCTGTATCAAGCTTCTTAGTGGTCAATAAGAGTACAGCAGTGAGCAAAGTATTAAATGATACTAGAGAAAAAGTAGTTATGACTGAGAAATTGCTGGTTAACCAAGACAAAGGAAAACTACCACCATTTCATTTGATCTGCAGGAAGTTAATAAGTCACACTTTGGCTCAGTGTGAATCATAAGGAATGGATAACATTTACAGAATTTATGTTTTTTCACCACCTGTCTCAACCTAAACTGGAAATATTGGTTTTGTGAATTAATAGATTGAGCAATAAGTTTATTTAATGATTAAGAAGTCACAAATGCAACAGGGATCAGATGCTAAATTCAATGCATAGCCTTATCACTTGAATGTTGTGCATTGACATCTGGTAGCGTAAAAAAAAACAAAAAACAAAAACAAGAAATCAGGAGCTTGTGCGGATTTGTTCTTACAATCAGCTAGCACTAGTTGTAGTGCAGGAGGTGAAAACAGACAGATTGGCACGATTAACCACCTAAAGCAGCAATCCCATGAACATATTTGATGTATGTTACTTAATATAAAATCACTGTGGCAGGCTCCAAGTAGCATCTTAGTAAATAATTTTTTTTTTCCTCTTGGTTTGTTTCTTCAGATTGCTATTAATGCCTGATCATTTTGCAGTGTTGAGACTACCATGGCAACCACAGTCACATGGCACAATATGTAGAGAGCAGAAGCACTTTGAAACACCTCTCTAAGCTCTATTTTCATATAGCCTTCTTTACCACACTCACGCTCTGTCATCATATCACCTATTAATATTCAGAAGTTTGTATAACATATATGATTTCCCTACAAAGAGATTTTGAAAACGACAATGATTTGTGAAGTGGATTCATGATTAACGCTACTAAAGAAAAAGGATTGCTGCTTCACTGTGGGTGCTTAATAAAGAAACGGACGTGTGCCCAGGTCAGACATCTAAAATTGTACACTTGTGTAATACAGATACTTTCTGCTCTGCAGGAATTTATTCCAATGACTGTAGCACAACAGTAATATAGCTATAGCAGCTATATGTAAAAATGAATTAACCTCTGAAAAGGTATTTACCAGAGCTGCTAAATGTCAGATAATGAGTGGGTGATATTTTGCCATAAATAATATAGTCCTAAAGGTAACAAATAAACAAAACTGAAGTACCATGCGCTTTGGTTAGACCACACACAAACATGTCAAGGTATCCGTCTCATCACGCCATTATCAGTGTGTTGCATATCAGAGCTTCCTATGTAGAAACCAGTGTCAGATGGCCTGGTGCTCAACAACGGATCGGATTGTGGTAGAATTGCTGGTCGGTCAGTGGGTTATATACAAACAAGCCCAGATGCCAACTTCACATTCATTACAACAGCGAACACCTTCGTACATTACTTACCTCATACACTGGCTACGTCAGGCTAGCGCATTACGCACCTAATTACACTTTTATTTAACGGACTGATGCTACTTATCAACTGCAAATTTTATTGATTTAATGCCTAGTCTAAAAATATATATATATACTGTATATTTATCAGTGAGGGAATCTCTTCTGTTCCCTCACTATGATCATTCAGGAGGTATTTAAAAATATAGTAATCTTTCAGTGACCCGGGTGTTACATGTCAGCCAGTGCTCTGATGATCAACTCCAGTACCATCAGTCTTTCGATACACATCAGTTACTATGTCAGAACCACAGCGCTGAGTGACAGAAATGCCATATTCCCACAATCTGGCTGCCAACATGAGTTCTCAGTAACATGCACCTATAGCCCTTCTCACATAGCTCATGACGTAACTGAGAAATACTTAACAAAAAAAAAAAGTTGAAAGAAACTATACTTTAGAGATTTGCATTAGGCTTTTCCAAGGGCAGCAGATTCATGTTGATACAACAAATGTCATTAACTTCACTGATGCATTTCCATAGTGCAAGATATAGTACAATCTTCCTCTTTTCTGGCTCACATGAAGGTCATGTAAGGCGCAGCAAGGTGAAAGGTCATCTTAGACATCAGCAAAAAACATACAAAAAGAAAATAAAAACAAATCCTGTCAGCTGCTGTATGAAGAGGACAAAGTCACATACCCTGCCCCTTGTCTTTCATATCATGGAGTGTGAAAGTCCTTGGATTAGAGTTTTACGGTGTTAGCACAGAATACTTTTGTGCTTATTAGTCAGTTATTTCCATTAGAGTCTTTAACATATTTGGCTAATGGCTTTAGTTATCACACTTTCTTGTTAAAAAGATTGGCAATTATTTCAGGAATGACGTGAGCTGACCGGATATTATTTCACTTTCTGAGCCCACTTTAAGTCGTCTGATCGAGGCTTTTCACCAGTTACACCATGGATGAAGTCTTCTAGGCGTCTCCAAAACCCTAGCTTCTCTAGCGGATAGTTCAACCAACCTTAAAGACAAAAAACATCAGGATATAAAAGTAGTGATCTTGTAACAGTGTCTGATCAATGTTAAAGCTAATGCCCCGTACCCACTATACAACATGCAGCACTACCGATAACATTAATGATCACTGATAAACACTAAATAATGTCATTAGTGATATTGTTCAGTGATGTCACTGGGGCCTCCGCTGAACAAGCCGTCACTGACAATATGGTCAGATTTGACTACATGTTCAGACGATAGGGGTTATCATTAACAACCGTGGGACAGCGCACAGGTTCTCAGGACCCCACACGGTACATGTTTTGAAGATTTCGGTACTTGTTTCCTAGAACGGCCACAATCGCGGGCATCGTGTACCTTAAAGTTAAGGTACACGATGGACGTGATGGACCCGATTTCCTTTGAAATCAGGTCCATTTTGCCGGCAAAGGCAAAATCGGGGGCATCGCGTCGGTCGCGTGCATTAACATGGCCCCCGACGCGATGCCCGCGATTTTGCCATAGGCTTCAATGTTATGGACTTAATCAAGTCCATCTCACATAGGAAACAATGTGAAATGGGCCAATATGACCCATTTCACATTGTATATGGGCCCGTCGTCTCCCCACGATTGACGCCAACCCGAGGCGTGGCGAGCGCTGCGAGCCCGCGAGGGGCGGCGGTGCGCGTCCTCCGATCTTTTCATACCCCTACTATCCACGTCGGCGTGCAGTTGAGAATATAAAGTGTGGCAAGCGCAGCGAGCCCGAAGCGTGGTGAGCGCAGCAAGCCCCGCGTGGGGACGCGTATACCTGTGAAGTTATACACGTCTCCTCACCACGCTTCGGGCTCGGTGGCTCCCTGCGCTCGCCACACTTTATATTCTCAACTCCACGCCGACGTGGATAGTAGGGGTATGAAAAGGTCGGAGGACGCTCACCGCCGGCGCTCGCCACGCTTCGGGTTGGCGTCAATCGTGGGGTGGCGTTGAGGGGGTAAAATTGGGGGTCTGGGGAATATTTCACATTTAATCCAATGTAAAATAGGGTCCCAGGGACCCTATTCACATTTGATTCAATGTAAAAATCGCGTTGATCTCGTCGGTCGCATCGCATGCGATTTGGTCGCATCGTGATTTTTCCGACACGACCACCCCGATGCAAATCGGGGTGGCTGTGCTAGGAAACAAGTACCAAGATTTCCTCACAGAATCAAGTGAAATAATTGGCTACAGCTGTGGATCTTTTAAAATGTGTCAGTCAGTAATGAGTGCTCCTGTCAGGTGACTTGGAAAACATGAACGGTGTGGGGTTCCTGTTTACAAACCACTGATATAGCGGATACACACTAAAGCCCCATACACACGGGGGAGATATATTGCTCAGTTTCTCCTTTTTCATCAGCAACCAGAGACGGTCGCTGATGAAAGGGAACCTCTGCCGGCGGTGCCACAGAGGTAATCAGCTGGTCGCAGGAGCAAGCTCCTGCGACCAGTGATTATAACAGGGCTGAAAACGGGAGCGTGCACCCGGCTATTTATCACTGGGGCACACTCCCATCACTGGCAATATGGTCGCCAGCGACCATATTTCAGGCAATTTCAGCCCCTATCGCCCCCGTGTGTACACAGCTTAAAGGATAAGCGCAATTATATCATTCTCATGTGTAGTTCCATGTGGATGTGCACATTTCAGAGCCAGACACCTTCATCATGTTCTCTTCGTGGTTATAGCACCAATGGGATGTCCACTAGCAACAGCAGACACATTTTAGCTCACACCACCCAGAGGTGCTGAGCTGCAATATGCAAAGAGTCAGCTGTTTGGGCCCCCAAACAGCACTATTCCAGTCATGTCCATCAGGGGTTTTGGTACTTCACTTGACTAAACCACATCTAAGTGAATTGAATAGCAATTGCAACAATAAGTGCCCATTAATTATTGTTGCTTAAAAAAAAAAAAAAAATGTAAATCACCCCATTATTGTCCATTTATGAGCTCTTACATCATATCATAAGACAATGCCGGCCCAGTAAAAAATTATGTTTAAAGTTATAATGCAGAACAACGGTGTCAGCACAATCCTGTCAACATGAAGAGGTCTGCATACAGTAACTCCCACAATACCCGTGTGTCACACCAGCCTAATTGTGGTAGCTCACTGTACTGTTACGATTGCAGTTTTGGTTTGGAGCAGTCCTCACCTGTTGTAATACAAAAATAAGTCTCATGAGGAGACACATGATGAATACGATGGTGCTTGCGTGGTAAGATGATGTGCCAGTCTTGCAGGAAGACCACCCAGGAAGGAAGACCGAAGTATGTGTGAGACCACTTGTGAATCTGGTTGGTCAGAGTCACAAACATTGCCAGTGCAAAGATGAAACACTCTGTGGCATACGTTTTGTAGATGAAATCTGTCATGGAATAAAAAACAAACAGTTACATCCTATAAACAAACTGAGGACGAAAAAAAATATACAACTGCATTTTGGTACTTCCAAATAAAGCTCTCTCGGAGAGCCATAGACGGATAATCAGCGGAGTCGGGCACTCTAAATTTAAATTTGTGACTGGTTCCTCCACCTCTATACCCCTCCCCAGAACAGTTAAGAGACTGAAAACAATAGTGGCGGTGGTGCAGCAAAAAATAAAAGAAACACAAAACAGATATACTACCCCTCAGGGGAGAATAAAAACGACAAAAATGAAAACACAAAATAAACTGCAGGAAATTAACATCAGCGTGGACATCCAGTGTCCCCTATGGAATCCAAGATGGGGATTTATCGTAAGTACCAAAATCCAGTTCTCTCTTTCATCCATAGGGGAAGTTGGAGAGACAAATATGGTGAAGATGTCCCAGAGCTACCAACAGGGGGTGGAAGAGTCCTGAAATATTGCACAGCCAAAATGTAGACTTAGCAGCCGCAAACCTATCAAAATGATCAAATCTGACAAGGTACATCACTCTGCCCATGACGTGGCATTACATAACTGCAAAGTTGACACCCCGCAGGTGAAATGAGTTGACATGGAAGAGGCAGAGAAGTTGCAGTATTAGCCTGACAGATAGCCAAACAAACCCATCAAGCCCAGGACTGTTTGGAAGCAGGACAAACCCTTATTTGCATTATAAAAAAACAGAGAGTCAGTCTTCTACAGCAAAGCAGTCCTGTCGGCATAAAATGTGAAGAGGCCTCATAACCAAGCAAAAGACCAAGAAGTCAGAGAATCTCCAGGTAAAACTGTAAGCACAAAAGGGTTGTTTCTGTGGAATGCAGAAACAACCCTGAGCAAAAAAATCAAGGAAAGTCCTGTCATGGAAAAAAAGTAGGTGGAAGCCTTAGGAAGCTCTGGAAAAAGGTATCATCTTCCAGAAGAGAAATGAGACGGTGCTGGAAAAACACTGAAAGAGCCAAGACCTGCACCTAAAGGGAACCCAAAAGCGGTCCTGCCCCAAAGCCAGCTTGAGGAAAACCAGAGGTTTTCCAAACCAAACCACACAGGATTTCCAAACCAGATAATAGTGTTTGAAAACAACTGGCCTATGAGCAGGAAGCCTGGGAAGTATCTAGAAGAGCTAGGGGCCATGATCAGAAAGCGCACGTTGGGGTAGGCCAATCTGGAGCTATGACAGTACTTCTACTTCTGTGCTACAACAGCTCAGTATTAGTGGGAAGGGCGGGAATACACACAACAGAAATGGCCACTGAGCCATGAAGGAGTCAACCATCGCCCCTGGATCAAAAATTCCAAAGTACGAGAGTAAAAGCTTTGTATAGTTGATGCCATGAGATCAATCTGAGGAAGGCACCAAAGTTCCACTAAACATTTGAAGACCTGGGAATGGAGAGCTCATTCCCCTGGATACATATTTTGTCTATTCAGATAGTCTACCTCCCAGATGTCGACTCCTGGAAAGAAGACAGACATAATAGCCAGAGTGTACCATTTTAGTCCAGTGAAGGATGGTATTCACTACTCGCAAGGCAGCCATGTTGTGTGTCCCTTATTGTCTGGACATGGCATCATCCGAATGTTCTTTTCATGTTTCTCCCTCTATTCTGTGGGAGCAAAGGCTAGCCCACTAAACACGTGCAGCAGCTGGTGAATCTAGACAGTCAAATTGTTTGGTAATTCTCAAATTAAATACTAAGAGCGCCAGGTACTGTGAACTGACTCTTACTCTAGGTAATTTATGGGACGTTCCCGCAGAAAGCAGGACTATTAACCCTATAGTATTTTCACTGGTGTGCCACATAAATTTGCGCCAATATATGTAACCAATATCTCTGAACTCTATTATAATGTAGTGTTCTAGACTGGTTACTAATACCATTCAGTTCCGGAGGAGTCCTATAATCGTATCTATTCTTTTGAGCTGACATTAGAGAAGAGAAAAGAGAGAGGGGAGATATTACACAAATATATATATATTATATATATATATATATATATATATATATATATATATATATATATATATATATATATATATATATATATATATATATATATATATATATATATATATATACACACACACATATACATATACATATATACACACACACACACACACATATATACACACACATATACATATAAATAGACAAGGCAATCTCAATGTTTTTATATATTAGGCAATATGCACTCCAACCCTACCAGCCACCACAGTGTCGAAAACCCTGGGGCTGGAGGGAACCAGCAGCCACTGTTAAATTACTGAGTATTATTTGGTGTTATTTTAGAAGCATTCCTCCCTTACTACGTATGAACGCTTCCTCCAGCTGGAGCGGGGGATGCGTGCTGCACATTTTCACTCCCATTGCAGTGTAAAACTGGAAGCTCTGGCCCCTTCTGCATGGCAAATGGGAAATGGCACTGGAGCGCCCAACCAAATTGCACCATGTAGCACCATGTGATCCGTACTGTGCTCGGGAGTGCTGTAGGTAGAGAGTGACAGCACTGTGTAGTGTCACTGAACCCCCCTGCCCCCTTGTCAAATGGTTTCAACAAGGTACTCTGGAGCTCCGCTAACCGGGAATCAGGTGTACTCCCTGCCAGATCTTGGGCCATGCTGCAGGGGCTCCATATGTGCTGCTGTATGCGAGTTTCCCCAGGGATGGATTCCCATGCAGCAGGGTCCTTCCCCTGGCAGCTCCCACGTTGCAGGATTGACAGGGGCTGTTGGTGTTCGCTATAAAAAGATTAAATTAAAGAGATTAAAAATTACTCTGGAACTCCAGATTAGTCCGGCTCTCAGGCACATTTCTAAAACCTAAAATCTAAATCTGAGGATGGGCATAGAGGCAGAGGAACCAGTCATACACATTTAAATTTAAAGTACCCGGCTTCACTGATAACCGCTCTATAACCCACCGTATATGGCGTCCCCTGTGGATGAAAGAGAAAATGATTTATATTATGTTCACTTCCCATGAACACTGATGAATAGATCCAGGATGTATGAACAGCAGCTAGCAAGTCTTCACAAAGCCGCTTGAATGTAAATACTGCAACACACATCCCAATACACGCATGTGAATTATTCCATAAGGGACATGCTTTCCACTGACACCTTAGCAAACAAAACTACTGTATTACATTTACAGACATCTACAGTAAGAATCCATAGAAAACACTATACTAAATTTGAAATTACTTATTGGAGAGATCCGATAAACGAAATCTACTATAAAAGACAGATTAGCAGACGTGGTTTCCCATATTAGATTCTCCTCAGCCAAGAACAACTCATTACAAAAGTATTCATCCCCGGCCCCAACTAATTTCCTTTTGCACTGGTCTTTTCAGTTCAAAACTCAGGCCACTGACTAAAGCCAGACAATGAAACAACCAGAACACGGCACGGAGGAGCGCAACTAAAAATGGATGTCTGGTTCCAGTGAGCTTAGATATGGATTGGCAATGGTTTTACGCAACTTGCCATCAACCAGATTACTACATTCTAATCAATCCCAAGAGCATCCAAATGTCTCAGATCTTATTAAACAAGATCAAACGGTGTTTGAGAGGTAAGTTATGTAGCCCACACCAAGACCATTAACGCCTCCAATCAAATATTCTTAATTCTTTGGCTTTATGTCAAGTAAAGCTTACCCACATTATTCGTGTGATTAAATAATGACTTTACCTGGAGAAAGGAAGAGGAATTTATACGCCATACACGCCAGAGGAACAATCGTCACCATGCAGTTATCGCCATTAGTTTCTATAAAATCATGTCTCGTAATTGCTGTAGGATCAATATGATGCTCCCGAAAAGGTCTGATAAAGGCCTAGAACAGAGAAAAGGAAAAATATTTAAAATAACCCCCCCCAAAAAAGCCACAAAGGTACTAAATTGGAAAACAAAACAATATTTAAATAGGACATCCCCTGACTTTTATGCAGAAGTTCAGAAGTTAAAACAATGTTAGATAAAGTCTGGAGAAACCCTTAGAGGCCACGGTTTCCCTTAAGAATCCTCTTCATAAATCATTGCTTGTTGCGCATAATCCAATGCTTTATTTCCTTTTTCTTTTTTGTTCTATTTTCTTTTCTTATTGTTTTGGTTGTATTACAATTTGAAACCTTACAATAAAAATGATTGCATTTAAAAAAAAAAAAAAATCCTCCTCAAACCCCTAAAGGTACATACACGCGGATAAATTTGGCAAAAGATCTGGGCGTTCACGACCGATTGAACGACCAATCGCTCAAATCGTTCTGTGTGTACCCGACGGTTGTTGGTAGAGGTCGCTGATCTTTCCTGCATGCAGAAAGATCAGCGACCAATCATTAATGATGTGTACCAATAGTTTCATGTTTATGCATGATGAACGATTTGGTAAAGCTTATTGACTGGCTCCCTCTCCCTCCAACATTGTTAAAGATCAATCATTCACGTGTAATGGTTTGCTGAATCGTTCTTCATTTGTCACCAAATCGTTTGTGCAGGAGGTTCAGAGGAAATCGTTAACGAGATTGAATCGTTAGCCAAATCTATCCGTGTGTACGCACCTTAACCCTCATATAGAAATCCCTCTCTAACTTCACTGCTGCCTACATCTTCAACCTCATTTCCCTTCATATGCCCTCTCCAGTCGGCCAGTGGTGCCTCTCCTCACCCCTGGTTACTGCAAAACTGAAAACACACCTGTTCATCAAAGCATACCCTTCTGCATAACTTATTACCGATGCCGCTCTCCGTAACAGGAACTCCTTTGCTTCCCTACATCTCAGCTGTATCTTGTACTGAGAATTGTGCTGCCAATTGTCACCTGTGCTCGGTTTTAGTTTTCAGTTAGTTATCTTTAGTTCTGTGCACCATGTATTTTTTCAAATGTGTGCAATATTTACGGCGCTGCCAATCACTTGGGGCTCCTAAATACACAATTATAATAATAGTAACCTATCTTGCTAAGTTAAATCACATCACAGTGTTTCACACATTTCTACAAGAGAGAGCTTACTTTTCCAACAATAGGCAACTCCACGGAGCCCCAGGTGTCCGCTCCCCAGTGCACTAACCCAGAGGCAAAGTCAGCTGTTACGACCCCTGCAACTGAAGAATAGACACAGAATTAGGAACCAGACTTTGTATACAGAAATGGCTGATTAGAGTATATAGCTGTCAGTTTATCCATACATCCTGCTCTTAGCAGGAAAGAATAACCACACAAAAAATCCTGGATACAATTAAAGAAGGGTAGCAAGTTTGTCATGTGTCTTTATATCAAGACAAATCATCAGAAAACTAGCTCAAGAGCAAGGTTCATGAAAAACCGACCAATTATTATACAAAGGATATAGATAAAAAAAAAAAAAAAAATACCCAGCCTTATGGAGATGCATAGACCTCAAAAATACAATATGACAATGCTCGGGATTCCTTTTGAGGGTTTCCAGATGGCTGGCAGACAATCGGCGGTATTCAATGAGGCTGATTCGCCAGGTTTTTATGGCGATTTTGTGCTGTAAGGCGAATTTCTGACTAAAACGGTGAATCACCCTATTCAATGACCAGATGGCGAATACATTTCAAGGTTTTTTCCACCATGATTCACCGAGTAGCAATCGCTATCTTTTTATGGTGAAGTGGAAGGTGAACTTTTAAAATAAAGTATTTTGTTTTTTACAATTGGTGTAAAAAAATCTGGAATTTTATTCTGGAGGAGGGGTATGCTATTTTTATTCATGTGCTGTAAGCACATGAATATATTTAATAAAAAAAAAAATAGGAATTTAATACCTACCGGTAATTCCTTTTCACGTAGTCCTTATGGGATACTGGGAATGGTCTTAAGACATTGGGTATTAGAGGGTATCCGCAGGAGACAGGCACATCTATATAACTTTGAAGCTGGGTGTACTGGCTCCTCCCCTCTGATTCCCCACCCAGGAACCAGTTAATGGAAAAACTGTGCCCGAAGGAGAATGAACATATGAGAGGAATAACTTATATGTCACCTATGTAAACATAAGTGTGAATTGTGTGGTGAGATTCATGCCAGCACACCCGCACTCATAAAAATAATAAACAACTATAATACCACTAACTAGGTGGATTTTCTTTAACAAAGGTCACTGAACTAGACCTTATAACCAGAAGACAATAAAATGAACTTCTGAACTTTAATAAGCAGAAATAAAACTGCAGCCAGACCCCCGCACAGGGCGGGCGCCCAGTATCCCATAAGGACTACGTGAAAAGGAATTACCGGTAGGTATTAAATTCCTATTTTCACTAACGTCCTATGGGATACTGGGAATGGTTTTAAGACATTGGGGATGTCCCAAAGCTTCCAGAAAGGGAGGGTACGTGCGGAGACTGCTGCAGTACTGCCTGCCCAAACTGGGTATCCTCTTTGGCCAAGGCATCAAACTTGTAAAATTTTACAAAGGTGTGTTGCCCCGACCATGTAGCAGCTCTACAGAGTTGCAGAGCTGACACACCCCGAGCAGCCGCCCAGGATGCGCCCACCGATCTGGTGGAATGAGCCTTTAAAAAACAGAAGGTGTTGGCAGGCCTGCCGTCACATAGGCTTGTTGGATTGTAGTCCTAATCCATCTAGCAATGGATTGCTTAGATGCAGGGTGTCCCTTCTTTTGTGCGTCATACAGGATGAATAGACAATCTGTCTTCCTGATTCTTGAAGTCCTCTGGACATAAACACGCAAGACACGCACCACATCCAGGGATACCGGAATATCCGGTGAACTAGACGCAGACGGGACTACAATTGGCTGATTAAGGTGAAAGGAAGAAATCACCTTAGGGAGAAATCGCGGGTTTGTTCTCAACTCCGCTCTGTCTGAGTGAAAAATTAGATAGGGACTCTTACAGGAGAGGGCTCCCAATTCAGACACTCTCCTAGCCGAGGCTAGGGCCAAAAGGACCACCGCCTTCCAGGTAATATACCGCAATTCTATCGACTCCAAAGGTTCAAACCAGGAGGATTGAAGGAAGTTTAGGACGACGTCCAAACTCCAAGGAGGTGTAGGAGGTACAATGGGAGGCTGGATGTGAAGCACTCCCTGAAGAAATGTCTGTACTTCCGGGATGACAGCCAATTTTCTTTGGAAGAATATGGACAAGGCCGAAATCTGGACTTTTAATGAGCCCAGACGGAGACCCAAATCCAATCCCGCTTGTAAGAAGCACAATAACCTGTTCAGGTTAAACTTTGCTGGGGGAACCTTCTGCTCCTCACACCAACCCACGTACTTTCTCCAGATCTTGTAGTAGTGGGTGTTTGTTACCAGCTTTCTGGCCTGAATCATCGTGGTGATAACTGATGAGTGCAGACCTTTCTGAGCTAAGATTTGCCGCTCAGCCTCCATGCCGACAAACGTAGCCGCCCTAAATCTTGGAAGAGGCAAGGGCCCTGTGTGAGTAGATCTCTCCTTAGAGGCAGGGGCCAAGGATCTTCGATCAGCAGGCTCTGTAGATCCGCGAACCAAGCCCTTCTTGGCCAGTCCGGAGCCACCAGAATGGCTTCCACTCCCTGACTTCGAACCCTTTTTAGTACCCTTGTCAGCAGTGGTATGGGTGGAAACAGGTACACCAAGGGAAACACCCATGGAATTGTCAGGGCGTCTGTCGCCACTGCGCAGGGATCCCTGGTCCTTGTGCAATACTTGGGGACCTTGTGGTTTAACCGGGATGCCATCAGATCTATCGATGGCTGGCCCCAACGGTCCACAATTGCTGCAAACACCTGTGAATTCAGGCTCCATTCCCCGGGGTGGAGGACGTGACGGCTCAGAAAGTCCGCCTCCCAATTGTCCACACCCGGGATAAAGATGGCCGACAAAGCCACCACGTACATTTCCGCCCAAGCCAGGATCTTGGAAGCTTCTTTCATGCAAGTCCTGCTTCTCGTGCCTCCCTGGCGATTTATGTAGGCCACAGTTGTGGCGTTGTCGGACTGTATCTGGAGCGCCCGACCTTGGAGGAGATCCTGGGCCTGTAACACTGCATAGTATACAGCTCTCAGCTCCAGGATATTGATGTGGAGTCTCGCTTCCCACCGAGTCCACTGACCTTGAAAGGTTCTGTCCATGGTCACAGCACCCCATCCCAGCAGACTCGCATCCGTCGTGAGTCGCACCCAATCCTGGATGCCAAATCTCCGACCTGCAAGCAGGTTCGACTCCTGAGTCCACCATAGAAGGGACTGTCGGGACTGATGCGACAGAGAAATCCTCTTGTACATCAGGAGATGGGAGCCCGACCATATTGACAACAGATCCAGCTGGAACACCCTGGTGTGAAAGCGTCCGAACTGAATGGCCTCAAAGGTGGCCACCATCCTGCCCAATAACTGGATGCATAGGTGAACCGACACCTGAGGTTTTGCCAAAATCACCATCACCAGGGATTGTATGGCTTCCATCTTCTCCCGAGGGAGGGAAATCCTTTTCAACTCTGTGTCCAGGAACATTCCCAGAAAGAGGATACGACGCGACGGCGTCAGAGAGGACTTGGGGATATTTAGGATCCACCCATGCTCGGATAAAACCTGTCTGGTTCTTGTTATATCCTGCAGCAGGACCTGTTCCGACCTTGCTTTGATCAGCAAGTCATCCAGGTAGGGGATAATGTTGACACCCGACCTCCTGAGCAGTATCATCATTTCTGCCATCACCTTTGTGAACACACGCGGTGCTGACGACAGGCCGAATGGCAGCGCTCTGAATTGAAAGTGCAGATCTTTCAACGCAAACCTCAGGAAAGCCTGATGTGGACCCCAAATTGGTATGTGGAGATAGGCGTCCTTCACATCCAACGATGCTAAGAACTCTCCCTCCTCCAGGCTTGCTATTACTGCCCTGAGGGACTCCATCTTGAATTTGTGAACCCTTAAAAAGGGGTTTAGTGACTTTAAATTTAAAATGGGGCGTACCAAGCCGTCCGGCTTCGGCACGAGGAACAGGTTGGAGTAGTAACCCCTTCCTTGTTCCTCCAATGGGACAGATGTGATAACCCGTGACGTCAGTAGGCGTTGTATTGCCTGTTGCAGGTTCACCGGCCCTGGGGAGGCCTTTCGAATTCCAACCTGTAGCCGTTGGTAATAAGATCTCTCACCCAGGAATCCAGGTGAGAGACTGACCACACTTGGCTGAAAGCTGACAGGCGACCCCCCACCTCGCAAGTGACTCCAGGGTCGGAACCCGAGTCATGCTGCAGGCTTAGAGGCGGAGGCATTAGCGGCACGATCCTGAGATCCTGTGTTGGCGGGCTTTCTGAACCTACCACGACCCCCTCTGGCGGCCGAGCTGGAGCCTCTTGCCCTCTGCCTTGGCCTGGAAGGCCGAAAGGACTGAAAAGCCTGAAAGGACTGGGACGTATGCCCCTGAAAGGGACGTTTAGCGTGAGTGGAAGCCGTCGGCAGAAAAGTCGACTTGCCGGCTGTAGCCTTGGATATAAGGTCGTCAAGTTCACTAAAACAACTTTTCTCCCTTAAAAGGCAAATTTTCCACACTACGTTTGGACTCTGGATCAGCTACCCATTGTCTCAACCAGAGGGCCCTGCGACCCGAAACCGCCATTGCGGAAGAGTGAGCATTTATAGCTCCAAGCTCCTTTTGAGTGTCACATAGGATCTTTGCAGTATCCTGGATATGGCGAAGTCTAGGAACGGGGAGAACCACCTTTTTGGACAGTCTGGACACTGATGCATCCACAACCGGAGGCTCTTCCCACACCCCTCTAGTGACGGGATCAAAGGGAATGTTGGAAACGCTTTTCAGGTTGTTTCCAAGCCTCCTTAAACGTCTCATCAAGGTCAACTTGTTCAGGATAAACAATTTGCTGTTTCCTTTGGGACCCAAAAAACGGGTCACCTTCCTGCATGTCTGCTAAGGGAAGGTCTAAAACTTCTCTTATTGCTATAATAAGAGGTTCCGGGCCCCTGAGGGATGATTGTGAATCAGGGATCAGAGCCCCGTCGTCCACGTTATCAACCGTGTCGTCACCCGCCTGCAGATCATCATCTGAATCAGGCAACATGGCGGTCGCAGCACGCTTCCGTGACTGGCCCGTGGTGGGATTCATATTATCCACCCGTGCGGCTAAAACTGATAAGTCCTGCTGCACCTGTTTGGTCTGCACTGTATTTGCAGCCAATTGAGTTGACACTGCCTGCAGCATGGTTTTAATGCCTGCAGCCCACTCAGGCTCTTGCGAGTCTGATTGAGGAGTACCACTGATCTGGGGTGAAACCCCTGTTTGGGTGGACATGCACTCTTCACAGGTAATCTGTGAGGTGGACTTAGGCACAAACTTGCTGCTGCAAATGAGACAGGTGAATTTCCTCACCATGTTGAAGGAATAAATAACCTTTTTCCACAAACACACCACAATCACAATGAAATAAATACATACATACACATATATATATATATATATAATCAATGTGCAGTGTATAGCAGCTATATATGTGTGAGCTCTATCACTGGAAGTGTGTAGCTTAACAAGCCCGTGGGGGAGTGCTCAGATTACACTGAGGAGACCAGCACACCCTGTACTCCTATTTAGGAGTTGGTAACACGCATAAACACAGAACAGTGTGATCAATTAAGCGATTTTAGCGCTAAATACACTTGCTGTTTTCTGCAGATTTCCTCTGTCCAACACCTCACCGCTGAGGAGTGATCTGGAGACAGTAATGGCGCCCAGGGAGAAGCAGGAAGTAGTGTATGCGCGCTCAGAGCTCTGGCCTCGCTCCGCTGAAGCCCCGCCCCCTGTGATGGCGCAGGGGCTTCACTGATCTTTATACTGGCGCTGGCTGTCAGTTTTAATGGCGCCCTTACACTGAACAGCGTTTTGTGGTGGGATCTGCCCTGGTAGCCCAGGGACTGTCACCCGCAGCCAGTCTGTGACGGGGGGTCTGCGCAGCCCCTGTGCAGGGTACTGCGTCTGCCGTCGCCGCCATCTTGCCGCACGATGAGCCGGGGTACCCCACTGTGGGGACCCCGGTTTCTACTCACCACAGACGTCTTCGGACTGTGTCAGGAGTGTGCGGCATGCTGGGGGTGAGTATCACTGCAGCGCAATGCCCGTGAGTACAAACACCCACTCAGGACAGTGGTCCTGCAGCAGGGACAGCTCGGTACCTTAAGAGGCCTGCAGCTGAACCCTCCTCAACTGACTACCTCGAAGCAGGGATACTGTGGAGTCCAACACAGTAGCCCCAAAATAATAAAAGAAAATAAACTGAAGACAAACTCTCTGGAGCTCCAGCCGTGTGCATCCTCTCCTGAGGGCACATTTTTCTAAACTGGTTCCTGGGTGGGGAATCAGAGGGGAGGAGCCAGTACACCCAGCTTCAAAGTTATAGATGTGCCTGTCTCCTGCGGATACCCTCTAATACCCAATGTCTTAAGACCATTCACAGTATTCTATAGGACGTTAGTGAAATATATATATATATTTTTTTTTACACAGACCAGCCAGCAGGGGGCCAGAGCCGAGCCGCTCATTACATATTCATATGTTCACTTCACCCGATCATTACATATGCATGATCGGGTGTAGTGAATATACCCGGTCCCCTGCTGGCATCCCCGGGGGGCAGCCTGTGCTGCCTGGCTCCCGGGGAGCCCACCTCTCCCCCACAAATGTTCTGGGGCAGGCAGGGAGACTTCCATCTCCCTGCCTGCCACCGTCCTCAGGCTCCCTGCGGCGTCCGCCGCAGGAGCTCAAATTCGCCGGTCAGGGGCAGCGAGCTCCTGACTCGTTGAATACCGGAGCCGGCGAGGCTCCGGAACGCAGCGAGCAGTGGCGAATGTCCAGCGAATCCTAAACAGGATTCGCTGCACGTCGCCAGTATTCACATTGAATACTGCCCAATGTCTAGATCAATGTGCACAAGGTTGACACATGAAAGGGTTTTTCACTATTTTTTCTTTTGGACTTGTTTGCTCTTTATCATCTACGTGGACTCTGAATGGAAACCGTATCACACAGTGTGTAGAACGACTTCGTTATCATTCGAACACACTGTTGGGTAGATTTACCATCATGCCCCTAACTGTCTTTATGAAGCTACTCTCGAAAAACGGGTGAAGCGGCCCCGCAGTCCGTCCGAATTTATTATTACTTAAGTATTTGTTCTGCGCATGCTATTTGTTCTGCGCATGCGCCGGTTTCCCTGACAAGTGCTGTGTCACCGGAGCATGCGCAGTTTTCCATGGTCAGCGCCGCTTGCTAGTCTCCGGCATCTTCTAATTCAAACTGCGCATGCGCCGGGTAATGCATGCGCAGTTTTAATTTGAAGACGCCGAACACAGGAGACCTGCAGCGCCAGATCATTCTGGCGCTATCTACATGAGAGAAAAGAGGAGCGCGCGGCCACCAGGGAGCATAATAAATAAGGTATGAGGCAGGTGCCCACCTCCCCCTAACGTATGTGCGCTATGCTGCATGCCCCACATTGCCGCATACTAAACACCAGCATCGCGGGTGTCATAGATCAGGGGAAGCGCTATCCCCTGCCAATACGCACGGGGAAAGTGCATATTCCCGATCGATGTTTAATAAATCTACCCTTGAATGAGATGATGGATAATATAGTGTACTGTATTGTTATTGTGCATCTTGAAAATATTCATAGTGTTTCACTTTTTTCCACATTTTGTTATGTTACAGCCTTATTCGAAAATGGAATAAGTAAAAATAAATAAAATAAGAATAACTAACATTTTTCCCTCAAAATTCTACACACACTACACCGTAATGATAATGTAAAATACTGAAAAATAAGAAAAAAAAAAAAAAAAAAAAAAACCACATGTACATAATTTGATCAATACTTTGTTGATGCACCTTTGGCAGCAATTACAGCCTAAAGTCTTTTTGAATATGAGAATTATGTTTCTGATGGTCTGAGTTCTTGGTTGTGTTTTGCAAACTCCAGGCGGGATGCAATGTGCTTTTTACTAAGGCGTGGCTTCCGTCTGGCCACTCTACCATACAGGCATGATTGCTGGATTGCTGCAGAGATGGTTGTCATTCTGGAAGGTTTGCCTCTCTCCATAGAGGAATGCTGTAGCTCCGACAGGAGTGACCCTCGGGTGGTTAGTCATCTCCATGACTAGGGCCCTTCTCCCATGATCGCTCAGCTCTAGGAAGATACCTGGTGGTTCCAAACTTCTTCCATTGCTGATGAAGCAAGCAACTGTGCTCATTGTGACCTTCAAAGCAGCAGATATTTTTCTGTAGCCTTCCACATATTTGTGCCTTGAGACAATCCTCTCTCCGAGGTCTAGAGACAATTCCTTTGACATCATGCTTGGTTTGTGCGCTGACATGCACTGTCAAGTGTGGGACCTTATATAGACCGGTGTGTGCCTTTCCAAATCATGTCCAATCAACTGAAGTTACCACAGGTGGACTCCAATTAAGCTGTGGGAACATCTCAAGCATGATCAGTGGAAACAGGATGCACCGAAGCCCAATTTTGAGCTTAATGACAAAGGCTGTGAATGCCCATGTGATTTTTTAAAATATATATTTTTCTAAATTTGAAAAAAAATCTTCAAAAAAGAATCCCCAAACCCCTTTTTTCACATGGTCAGATATAATCTATTGTACTTTATTCCATTTTGGAAAAAGGCTGTAAATGCTTTCTTGATTCAATGTAGTTAGCCTTTATCATACAGGGGGGTATTCAATTAAGTATTCAACTGTTAAAAAACCCGGCATGGAATTGAATACCCCCCACAGTGTGTATGGGTCTTAAGACTCAATTCCGAAAGCACCAGAACCTTCTAATATACTGTAGAAAAAAAAAATAAGATCTAAGGCTGACACCATCATCTGCTGCTATGCTAGAGGCACACATAAATAGATTGGCTGTGCTTAGTAACATGCAAGGTGAACATTAGTGTATTTATGGCTTTATTGCACTTCTTCACTCTGAGGTAATCACCCTTTATTATTTACCACTGTAAACAGTATTATCAGCTGGCTCCCTAGTTTATCTCGATGACTTTCACTGCTTGCTGATTGAGTAATAGTCAGGCAGATAAAACAGACGGATAGACATTAGACCCAGAGATGGAAAATATGCAGCGTCCTCTATTTTATCCATTGCTAATACACTTTTCCTCTTACTGCAGCCAGAACGGGCCTCGGTTTCAGTCATCCCATACACCAGCCAGCATTAATAAAATGGACAAAAAAATAAATAAAATAGGAGAGAGACTGGAGGCCTAGCAGCTAATCCAGTCCAGTCTGGAGCAGCGAGTCCTCATCACAATGAAAAAGGAAGGAGAACGTGGATTTATAATGTATCAGAGGTGATTTTATAGAGGCGGCAGTGAAGAGGAAATATTACTATACAGGATCAATTCATATTTAACCCACATACAATAAAAATAATAAAATAGCTGTTGTTGTGGGAGATGCATATTAAACAATGCTATATAAAAGTATGACCTTACAGAGCAGAAAACAGAACCAGTACATGGTGGTCCAAACAACAGTTAATCCATATTTATGAAGTTATGGACACTCCAGCTGTTGTTGAACTACACCTACTAGCATGCCCTGCATCAGTTTCACGATTTGACCATGTTCAGGCTGATGCAGGGCATGCTTGGATGTGTAGTTCAGCAACAGCTGGAGTGTCAAGGTTAACCACCACTGTACTAGTATGACCATGCAAAGCCTATTTCTAGAAATACCAAATTCTGTAATCTTGCATTTAGTCGACAGTCACACAGACTCGTCATTAATTACCGTACATGCAGTACAGCTGCCTGCTTACCCAGCCGCACTAATGAGATCCACTCATTGTCTTCCTCCATCACACTGCTCAAACACAGCCACACCATCTATACTTACTAATGTACTTCCCCTGATAAGTGTGTGGATATATCTATCTTTATCTATATTGTAACTAATCCGTACACTGTGCTTCATTATAACACGCACACACAGGAGAGAAGATAAAACCTCCCGTGTGTACCGTGCACTGTGGCTTTTACATGTGAACATCTGTGACCTGATTATCTGCGCTCTGATACTGATGGAGTTTGGCATTTTGTTTATTTAAAACCCTCATACAAATGAATGTGTTTAGTTTTGCCTCTAGGTAAACATGGCTATCTGTAACCACCAAAGCACAAGCCAATCTAAATAGGAAACATTAGATTTATAGCCAGGGGTTACACAAGCTCATTAAGAACCGCAAAGATTTCATAACACGATATATCATACAGCAAGGTGGAAAGGCTCGAGCCAAGCAGTAAAGGGAAAGTTTTTGAACGGTTATTAATCTTTGATTGCTTAATCAGCACCTTCTAAAACTGGACTTTTTCCTTATAAAAAGGAAAAAAAAAAAAAAAAAGGAAGGAAAGATGTCTGCAACGGTCGACAAGTGTAAAGATCAGTGATTTTCAACTTTTTTACCTTGCGGCACACTAAATAAGATAAGATTTTTTAAATTGCCAAGGCACATCATGAAATCTCCCAGGGCAAAACACATTGGCCCCCACAGGAAAAAAAAAAAAAAATAAATAAACCTATTGGCCCCCATATAAAAAAAAGCAATCACACTGGTCCCCACAGGTAACAAAAATAAAATACATTGGCCCTTTACATGAAAAGAAGAGACCAGTAAATAACAGTTGTACTGGTTGTGGCTGTAAACTGGTTTGGGCATCTCTAGATCTGGGGGCACACTTGATAACAGCTCAAGGCACACTAGTGTGCCATGGCACAGTGGTTGAAAAACACTGGTATAGACAGTAAATAGGTCAACACCAAAACATGTGAAAAGGCCAACATGCATTTTTCACAATTTTTTTACTTTATGTCTATCTAGACCAGGGATGGGGAACTTCAGGCACAGGGGCCGTATGCGGCCCCTGTAGCTGGTCTGAGTGGCCCGCCCACCCTCCCGGCAGCTTTGCCGGAAGTCAAGTACAGGGGAATTTTCGCGAGAGGTCGGTAGTTCTCGCGAGATTCCTCTTAATCAACAGCAGCCAGAGACTGTCAGTCCTATTCAGCAACAGCCGCCGGAGCGTGGGACGGCTGCAGCAGGACAATTTGTAACAGAAATTTTTTACATATGGCCCCCGAAGGATTTTTTTTCCCCATACAAATGGCCCTTGGCACAAAAAAGGTTCCCCACCCCTGATCTAGACACTGCAGACCTTTTAATCCGGAACGGTCTGCACCACAACATTAATACACAACAATCATGGGATATTAGTCATTACTAATAAATACTTAAGTGAATTCTTACAGGAAAAACACAGATAACATCCACTGTGCGGTGTGGTCAAATGCAGGAAACGTTGGCGTATAATTAAGGAAATGAGACAGGGCCGATGCACACAAAGCAGATGCCTGTGGCAGGGTATGGCTGTGTGTGTGTCTTGCTGCAGGAGCTTAGGGAAAGTTGGCGACACGGAGTAGTCAAATAGAAAGAACTTAACGCAGCATACATACTAATCCCTGAATGAGTGGGTAACAAACTAATGAGGGAGCTCGTATTTGTACTGTGTGTCATGCTCTCATTTCTATGCTACTGTATATGAATCATTCTTAATCTAATTCTAGATAACCAAACAGGCAATACCAATCCCTATGTGGTGAAAATAAAGCCTTACAATATTCACTGGTTTCATGGACAAAACTCCAAGACATCTTTAGAATGCAAGTTTAGCTTTTTGCCCTTAAATGATTGAGGCAAATATTACTTCTATAAAAAGGAAAAAGGAAAAAGGGAAAAAAAATGCTTTAAAGTGCTCCCAATTAAGTGTGGAGGACTTGTAACTGCCACCAGTGTGACAGACATATATTGGAATCGAAATTTACAATTAATTGTAGTGTCGGGATTGAGAGATCGCAAAAAACAAACAAAAAAAAAGTCAAATGTTTTCTAGGTAATAAGCCATCAAACCAATAATATTTTTGCCCATTATCAGAGCTACCCTGCCAGCTCATCATAGAGATGTGTTAATGTTTGATTAAGTCCCATCAGGGACTCTTGTTGTCAGCCAATTAATTCACTCTGACTACAAATGGTTCTGAGAGTTAAAAAGTAGCAGCTGCCGCCTTTTCCACACACAACACTACAAACTATTCAGTCTCTGGGCACACAGCTAGATGCGGACATGCTACAGATCACACTGCAGCTAAATCACGTAGCCAAAACAATGCAGAATTGAACTAGTTAGTGCCATTACCTACATCGTCAGCCAGGGAAGGAGAGCCTCTATTTTGAGGGACAGAGGTTTCCCTCAAATGTTAAGGCCCGTACACAGTGGGCGGAGGGTGCCCCATGTCGAGTAAGGTGCGTAAGTGCAGATCGCTCAGCACATATGCGATGTGTGCTAACCAGTGTTCTCTGGTGGGAACACTGGCAATCTGTCTAGATTTATACAGCAAGATCAATTCAGGTGATGGTGATGCGCGGGACGGTGTATCGCCGTCGCTGAGGATATTCAACACAGGGCAGTGTGTGTGTCAGATTGCTTAGAAATAGCTCTGAAATCGCCATGTGTGCATGAGCCTTAAGACTCCTATCGTAATTCTTTTCAGGTGCCTTGGCTTTCTAAGAATTGCCCATTTGAGATGAGGTAGGTAAAAACACACACACACACACACACACACATATATATATATATACACATATATACATACACACACACACACACACAACTGTAAAGGCTGGCCTTACACTTACGCGACTTCTGAGAGGAGGTCACAAGTGATCCCCCTTGAGCCTCCCACAGGACTGCATGCGATATAGTGTAAGCAGTCCTTTTGCTAATTATATATTGCATGCAATCATAGCCCAAGCTTGGCTGGTGACGCAACACAATTCACCTGCAATCCTCAGCTCTGATGAGATTAGCGCCCACATCAGACCTGATGTTAACCACATGTGATTTGGACAATTTTCATCCGATTTATCATCATTGCACTTGTATGAAAAGTGACCAAATCGCATGTGAAATTGCCCTAGTGCAGGGGCACCTTGACAGATCTACACTGTGGGTCAGAGCAGATACATTGGGTGTACAATACATGTAATGTAGCGGAGTCAATGTAAGATGTGCTACTTTTAAAACGCGCGGAATACCTGCTTGCTACACTTCTGTGCTTGTGTTACAGCACTTACTACATTAACTTTTAGGAATAGAAAAAGGAAATCTGCCATTTAATAGTTTCAGGTCATATCTACAGGAGTGCTGTCTGTCAACAACCACCGTATATAATTAATACTACAATTTTCTGGAACTTCTGGCTTATGTACTATGCGGTGTGTGTTTTGACTAGGAGTATCTTAGATCTGCTGTCTTTGTGTTGCAATTCTTACATTGTTGCATTGGACATTGGTGACAGTTTATGTAGCAATAAATGTGAAGAGGAAAGAGGTCGTATAGGTTGGGCGCACACAGACTGTCATTAAACTTCACCTTCTCTCAACATAAGAAATGAGACAAAGGATATTTCTATGAAATTTATTTTAAAAAGTCAAGTTTTAATGATTGCCCAACCTATACAACCTCTTTCCTCTTCACATTTTTTGCTACACAAACTTTCAGCAAGGAAATGTCCAAAGCAACAATGTAAGAATTGCAACACAAAGACAGCAGATATAAGATACTCATAGTCAAAACACACACACACACACACACACACACACACACACAACGCATAGTACAGAAGCCACAAGTTCCAGAAAATTGTAGTATTAATTATTAACAAACTACATGACTCCTTGGCACAGTATGTATTACAAGTAAAAGAATGGCCAACTGTTCACGGACAATACTATGCAGCAAGAGGTAGGTCTGTTGTGCAAGTGTTAAGGCTTCCCTTGGAAGTACAGCAGATTAACTCACCCACATTCATCACTGGAACGATACAAGCAATGCTGGTGGGACAACGCAATTGCTTGCTATGCAGAGGGGAGTGTACCTGTAATTATACACTTGTGCCCAGGATAGCGCTGGTGTACGTGCAAACTAATAACAGCTGTAGACCAGGTAGGTCGATAGGTGTGATGCAAAGTGAGTTCTAAAACTCTGCAGACAAATGAGAAATTTGCATTCCTTCTGTGTAAACAATGCAATATAAATGGCTGCTTTTTTTTAGCAAATGGACAAAACCATGTTGCACTGCAGGTGGGGCAAATGTAACACATGCATGTTATTTTGTTTCTGTGAGGGTAAATACTGGCTGCTTTGTTATTTGTACTGCAATTTATATTCACCTTTGAACGCATCCTACCCACGTGTAACACTCTCTGCACGTTATACCTGCCCCACCTGCAGGGCAACATGATTTTGTCCATTTGCTAAAAAAGCAGCTTTGCGATCAGGTCACAATTCGGCACTATATGCATAGGCAAACACAGGGTTATGGTATAAATCATCTACAGTGTCTAGGTCTACAATCATATGGTGGACAGGGTCCAAAGGTCGACATGGAAAAAGGCAGACATGATTTTTTAAAATGTTTTTAGGGTGTCTAAGTGTGCGTGTCTGATCGCCATGCTTCGGGCTCGGTGCCTTGCTGCGCTTGGCACACTATTTTATTCTCTCTTCACGCCCTAGTGGATGGTAGGGTATGAAATACTGCCTGTCGGCACATGTCGGCTGAAAATATAGGAAAAAAAATGCATGTCAACCTTTTCCATGTCGACCCTTTGGCCCCGTTGACCTTTTGACTGTCTACCATATGACTGTCTATTATGAGTCAGTCTATTATCAGTCCGGATACCCCTCTCTTGACAAGTGGCTCAAATTATGACACCAATAGCAACAGTATATAAAATGATTACTATAGCTTCTGGTTACCTAATGAGGTTTATGGGACAGAGGAGCTGCTGCACATGCCCAGTGGTAGCAGCTTCTGCAAAGGTTCAAGGCGTTTGGAAGCTTCCTATATTATTTTGAGTTGCTCCACTACATTAAAAGCACCAGATTTGAGTGTCTTGTCTCTCCCCCGCCCTTTTTGTGCATGAAACAAGGTGTGTCCTATCTCGGGCACTGATTTTGTCTTGTACAAATTTAGTGCCAGTTACATTTGTCCCCAGTAGTGCTTTTAGCAAAAACAGAAATAAATACATTCTGGAAACAATGGTTTTCGGAATAATTTGGATAGTGGATATCTGGAAAATTACATAATTTTGAGTAGTATTACGACACTACTATGTATGGACAGGTCATTTATTGTATCACATTTTAGAGCACATCACACTCTTACATACATATATGTGGTACCCCAGAACTGGCGATACCCCTCTTACCCCTTTCTCCTTGTTTCCCTTTTGTTTGCCCATTAACGATATGGTGGGCTCAAGTGTGCTCGTGGAGTTGCCAAGCAACCCCGCAGCTGGATTTCATGACGAATTCATTGGAACACTTTGATTGGTGGTTGAGCAGGGCGCCATTATGGAGGGGCGGCACTGCTTGTTAGGCAGAATAGCTTGTATCAAGTGCCCATGATGAAAAAGAGAAGCGCCCAGTAAGGAGTAAACAGAGGGTGCCCAGGTGTGCTGAGAGGATTCAGTATTAAATCCCGGCGGTCGGAATCCCGGCGTTCAAAATCCCGACCGCCGAAATCCCGACCGCCGAAATCCCGAAAGTGTCGGGATTTTGAACGCCGGGATCCTGACCGCCGGGATTTACACTGCATCCCTGCTGAGAGAAGTTACGCGACAGCCGGGTCCTGGGTTACACTGACCAAAAAGGAGAGAAGGTGCTGCTGAAGTCCTAAGTGGAAGAGCGGGGTGTGTTTTGCAGTGAGCGGTGGCCGGAGTGAGACACCAGCCAGCCCTGACGGGAGAAGCACAGGACGGTGTGCAGAAGGACTCCGGCGGTGATTGACAGCAGCACCGAGGAGAGGCTCCGGCTGTGTGGAGTGCGGAGTGACAGAGGAGGGCTGCGCCGAGATCCCCAGCGTCTGTGCCCCACCGAGAGGACTGTACCGCGCCGGTGGTGAGTGACAGGAGAGCAGGAGCCTGTAGTGTGATGTGGCAGCCACAGGCGGAGCTCAGTGAACGGGGACAGACGCGCCAGGACCCCCCCAGCGTAGCCGGCAGAGGGAGCCTGAAGCCCGGGTGTCCGCTGCAGGCAGGGAGCACATCTGACGGCAGCGTTGCCTGCCAAAGAGACACGGAGAGGGAGGAATAGGCTAATGCACAGCGGCACCTTGCACAGTGTACCCCCTGCAGTGGCAAGACTCCCATCGGTGCAACCCTGTAAAAGCAGCCACAGGTACAGCAGATCCAAGGGCCCAGCAGATCCAAGGGCCCAGCAGAGGCTTCCAGTAGTGTACCTCAGGTATCTTGCAAATTGCCTTTATCACATTACACTCACTCCAGAGTCAGCATCCCATTTAGCCTCAGTGTACTCAGTGGCCCACCGCCCTTATCCCTTCCTATTTAGGAATTGCTTTAACAGACTCCACGTGGTTTGCCCCCGTATCAGGCCCACAGCCATTTGCCCAGTTCAGGACAGCTAGCCTATCCAAACAGGCCCCTCAACCCAGGGTACTAAACAGGCCTTTTGCCTGCAGAGCCACAGGAACTCTCACACGGCCCACCCAGCCAGTGCTTTACTGGGACCAATCAGACTGTACAGGCCTGAGCCGGTTTCTTCAGTGTGTTATTGCTACACCGCACCTGGCGGTATATTTGGTGCACCTAGGCCAAAGGTACCTAACTTTATGGGTAAAACTGCGCAGTTCAAGGGAAATTAGCACATTGTTGTATTTCAAACTGTGAGTTGCCATATTTGTGTGCTCATATTGTCATTTTACGATGGTTTTGCAGCATATTGTGCAAATTGCGGCCCAGTGCCTACTGTGGGCCTCATTGCGCACAGTATCCTTTAAAAAGTGATTGTGTTACAGTGTAATTATTCATTGCATATGTTTGACCTGTAATTTTAATTGAGTGGAACTGATTGCATTACTCATTGATTGTCCATCTGTAATTGAAAGTGTTGTGTACCGTGCGAGTTGCGACCTGTGTGATATAGGGTCTCATAGCGGACGATATACATTTGTTCTATCTTCTTCAATATTATTGTCAGGCATTCTATTTGTTATTTCTTGCTTTCTCATAACGGTGATACGTGATCCAGAGCTGCAAAATAATCTGTTCACCGTCCGCACGTGTGGTGAAACTGTTATTGTGGGGGTGTAAAAAGATAAAATAGAACAGTGGGACTACGGGTAGGTATAGGTTAAAAAAAAAAACAAAAAAAAAACCCTAACTGGGGAACTGGGACGTCAGCACGAGTCCAGTAAAAATGGTAGTGGACTGTTTTAGCGCTGTGTAATGGATTATCAGAGATATTTGGAACTCGGCAACATGTGTAGGGTATAAATCATGTATATAAAAACAGATAAGGGATTTTATTTCATACAATGAGGGGGAGGGGTACAAGAAGTATTATAAAAACATGGGGTGAAAGCAGCTGCCCCTCATTGTATGTAATAAAATCCCTTATCTGTTTTTATATACATTGATACCCATAGTTTCATGACTTATAGCCTAAACACATGTCGCCGAGTTCCAAATATCTCTGACCATATACATATAGTTCGGTTTACTGTCCATAGTCTGTATTTTCTAGGAATTTATTGTATATTCTCTTAATTGACACGGAGCGATTTTGCTTGAGATTCGACTGGGATCAAATCTAACGCCAAGCAAAACGCATTTGATTTGGACTATACAGAACAGATCTGTACCATATAGTCTTGCCTACAATGTATTTTTCTATTTCATTTTTATGCCGCGGGGCTGCGCATCGGGATGGAATTGGCTGAAAACCGTTCAATGTTCATTCGATTTTGCTTATATAAAGCAAAATCAAATAGAAATATAGACCAAATCAAACCATGTGTACAGGGCATTACCCATATATATTTCCAAATTCTACAGGATACTGTGTAATACTACTACACATGCTTATCTTGTGTTACATATGTATGTTTTATTTGAAAAATCCAAATAAACATAAAAAAATAAAAAGCCAGATTGGTTCTATAGAATATGATGTGAATTCTCTTTTCTGAACACAATATTTATAAGAATGCAGGCTATCAATTTACCAGGAATTATGATCATCATTGAGGAATGAAGCACAAAGTGTATACATACACAATATGGTCTCAGCACACAAAATGGCTTCATGTGTTTACACAACAAGCCCAGCACTGGATACGCACCATCATTTTGCACCAACTAGCATAAGAAAACTGTTTGAGCAGACTAATAACCCATGTTGGCTTGTGACACACAGTCCTGCATTCACAACATGTTATCACATAGCCTCTGCCATTGTTCTTACAAGCTTATTTACAAGGTTGCTTAGCGACCAGGTTCTCCTGAAGTAATTTTTCACAGGTATTTGCACACTGCTAAGCTGAATAGTGTTAGATAACATTTGAAGTATCCAGTCTACCTTAATGCACCATCTTACGGCTTTCTAAAAAGTCCTGTATTTTAGCACACACACACACACACACACACACACACACACACACACACAATATATATCCATATAATGATACCCTTCTTCAGGGTCTCTGAATTGTCTTTTGTGACTTTCTGAAAACCCAAGGAATTATCCCATTGTGCCTGGAACCATGTCCCCTGTGCCAATTTTGGGTAGACATGAAGGAGTTAGGAAAAAGGGAAGGGTAAAAAAAATAAAAAAAATACATGGACTTTATCAGTCCCACAACATAGTAATAGGTTTCATCTTGTTACACATAGACAAGGTAAACAATGTGGTGTTCATGGATTCTGACCAATTCTGGGGGGGTTATGGACTCGATGTGCTGTTCTGACCTGCCCCTTACTTATGGCACTTGTAACTTCCAAATGACCCAGGTTGAGGGCAATGTAATAGCTTCTTTGGGCACCCAATGGACAATAGAAGCATGCCTAGAGTGCTCCTTAATAGATATACAAGAAGTGGGACTGTATACAGATATGCCTGAATGACATTGTTCACAGACACATTGGATCCAGCCCATCACATATACTGTTAACTTTTTATACTTTTAATAAAAGTATTAAAAAAAAGCTGAAAGCAGCTCAGTTTACCCGTCTGAGCAGATGCGTGCTCCTGCATCATCTGCTGGTATTACATCCGGCTATGGAAAGTCGTCCACTCCAGGGAAAAATTACCAAAACTAGTAAAAAACGCTCTGTGTGTATGCACCGAGGGTTTTTCATCCTAGGGATTTTCCCCATCATCTCTCACCATACATGTTGGGCAAAGCCGCCCAGTGTGTATGGACCTTTAATGTAGCAAGTGGCTAAAACAGTAATGTGTGACATCTTGGTATGTTACTAAACTGGCAAACAAATGGAGAACACTGAACAACACATAGAATATAATCAAAGACTCAAAAGAAATGTCCTCACTTACCAAAACTGAGTACAATGCTGGCGGTATGCTCAAAGCTGAAATACAGCACTAGGTTGCAGAAATTAAAGGACATCAATAGGAAGCAAAGAACGACGGAAATCCATTCTTGTAATCTCTTCCCTGAAAAGAAACAAACAAACAAAGTGTTTTTATATTGTAAAACTGGATGAGTGAGGAAATAAATACACCTCAAATGTTTTGAGAGAAAGTGAAGGCAATAGACCAGTTACCAGAAGAGCTGAAGCTACTGCCTGGCAGAAAAGACAGGGGGCGTTTTAATTGTTTTAATTGCGGCTATACCTCAAGTGTGCCCGATCAATCATTTAATTGTTGTTCCTCTTGGGTACAAATAGCTGCCGGCACACACACACAGCTTGTAGCCTCTTGATGTGGCGAGCTGAAACATGTGAAGTTGCCTGTTTGGGCACCCAAACAACACTTGTCATGTTGTGCGCATTAGTTAAGACGGGTTCACTGGCTTTACACACAGAAAGGTTAAGAAAAAATAAAGTAGAAATAAGGTAACATTTCAATATTGTTATTTCAATATATATTATTATATTGTAAACACTCCATGAATGTTATACCTATGGGGCATCTCCACGTTAACATAAGTACAAGGTTCCCTGTAGAGATCAAGTCCCATGTCACAAGGAGACAATGCAGTGAGCACTCTATTTTGCAAATAATGTAGTATAGATAGATGGCAAGGACACAAGGTCCTTGCCAAGGACCCCCCGCCCCTTCACTGACTGAGTGCAGCATAACCTAAGTAGCATGTGTCAGAAGGTCAGGACGGTATGTATGATGCAACACATGAACTAAATATATTTGTTTTCAAAGGGTAGATGACAGGGAGTAATTAGGTTTAGCTTGAGGGCTGCAAAGTGTCTCCAATAAAGATAGGCAAAGGACTTTGCTGTCAATAACATAGCTTATTTTCCTTACATCCCATGGAGAGGTACCAAACACAGCGGTAGCACATCACAACAAACTAAATACCACTTACATATAAAATACAGCTCTGCCTTGTAACAGGCACACAAAAATGAATCTTACGGTGAAACACCTCTGTTTGGTTTAAGACCCCCATCCAACGCTAATGCTGGCATTACAGCTTCAGTATGATTTTCTGTCAGATGGAATCATGGCTGGCAGGATACTGACTGCAGGACCCCAGTTGCCAGAATGCCGGCAGCAGGGGGAGCGCACCGAGGCCCCTTACAGGCTCGTTGTGCTGTGGGTACAGTGGCTCGCTTCCTTTGTCACAAGGTTATTGTCCCCAACAAAAGTACAATAAACCATGTGTGCCAGGAGTCTGGCTTGCGGTAATGTCGGCACCTTGGCATCGGCATCCTGTCAGCTGGAATCTGAACTGAATGTATGGCCGGGATGTAGTTAATATGCCAAATATTAACTACATCCCGGCCATACATTAGAACAACTTTTATCCAACTAGTTGGTTGGACTGAAAATCTTGAAATGTATGGGAGCAAATGGTAATTAGCAGCAAATGGTAATTAGCAAATTGCTTACAAACCAAGGAAAATGGACAAAAACAGTCATATATTTGTTTAAATCAAACAGGTTTAAACACAGTACATTGTCTGTCCAACAGTTTGTGTCAGATTCCAGAGTTTGGGAGGAAATTACAGCATACATTTGCTCTGATCCAGTACCAGATTTTTATTCCATCCAACCAACTAGTTGGAAGAAAGGTGGTCTAGTATATGGCCAAAATAATGGGGCACACACACAGCTATCCCGGGTATTTAACTTGGATCGCTTAGAAAATGCCCCTACATCACTCCGTGTGTGGGGGCATAGCATGCTGTATAAATCTAGTTAGTTAATCACCTGGGTCAGGGCCAGTCTTCTCACTGGAGAGCACTGGCCCTGACAGATCACTCAGCTGCACTTTGCTGTGCAGCAGCACTGTGTGCTGAGCGATCTAGTATCACTGAGAACGCTCATCTCCCAGTGTGTAGGCCACTTAAGACTTTGATGCACCCTGCAGTTTACTGATGTAATCAGGATCCTAATGCTTACAGTCACTGTAGCCTAGCATTCCCCAGCCCCCCAAACTGCTCAAAACATTACCAGGGCCTGGAAAGCAGCCAAGAGGGTGCAGAAGCAGCAGGTTACCAAAAATGGAGCTGGAGACGCTGATGTAAGCATTCTCCAAGTGGGACAGCTGGGTAACGTCACGTTGAGGAAAGACCCTGGCTTGGACTCCTTATACTCCAGCAGGCGTGGTTGACAGCCCTGGCTGCGCTGCGACAGGTGGTGGTGACCAGGGGAGTCGCCGCTCATTAAGAAAAAGAGCTGCATGCGGCTCGAGAGACGCGGGTTGCTCACCCCTGGCCTAGTGTCTAGGTCAGTGGTAGCCAACTCCAGTCCTTGAGAGCTACCAACAGTTCATGTTTTCCAGGTCACCATGCAGGTACACAGGTGCACCCATTACTGACTGACGCATTATAAAAGATCCACAGGTGGAGCTAATCACTTCACTTGTGATTCTGTGAGGAGACCTGGAAACTGTTAACTGCTCTCTAGGACTGGAGTTTGCTATCCCTGGTCTAGGTAGACAATCGATACGTCGACAGAAAAAAGGTCAACATGTAAAATGTCAATACTGACAAAAGGTTGACATGGACCGCCCAATTAGTGTAGCATGGAACACTGCATGGTTCGCTTTGCTTGTTATTCTTCGTGCATGGTGCCTCGCTGTGCAGTAAAAAATTCTGACCAACTTTTTCATGTCAACCTTACACCTGTCACCCGGATACAGCGGCAGAGATACACAGAGTTAGTTTGTGGTTTAAGCAGGAGAGGGTGTATTGGAGGGGCAAAATAATATGGTCTGGGTATACCAATTATGGCATGTGACAACATTCTGACAGCATACCCTTCTGAAGCAAGAACGGAGACCCAGATTACCCAACCCAGCCTTCGTGTACAAACTTTGGGGCCGATGCAGCCCTGTTTTCGGAGATCAGTTTAGACACACCTATTTCCGGAGGAGAGAGAGAAATAATTTGCTGGTCGACGACCATTGAATGATTTCTCGCCCCTTCGGCCGCATGCAAGATATGTGTTCTTGTACACATCCCCTTGCATGCTAGTGAGGGGATGCGGGCGGTGCTGATCTGTTCGCTAGGCTGCGAGTATACACTGATTAGCAGAGCCCCATATTCCTCTGTATTGCCTCTTTAAGCAATAAGAGGGAACATGTTAGTTGTGGTTTTCTCCTGTCCTATAGGATGGTTAGTGGAGGTGTTTGTGGAGTCCTAGCTGATGCTAGCCAAATTCAGTACCTCTCGGATTTTATTCATCCTCCTTATATATCTGTTGTGTGTTTTAATGTACAGCATTGGTTCAACTCACTCTAATGAAAACCATATGCAACAATAATCTGGAGAAGCCACATTGCCAGGCCTGTAGTTACATAATTACAATAAAAAGGGGATTTTTTTTAACATATGGATTAAATCAGCAAAACCCTGTGCGATATTCTTTGGTTTTCATCTTTGAGCTAATTCTATGACCTACTGATACCATCTCTTTCTCAATGGTGGTTCTCAAACCTCAGCCCTTAGGACCCCAAAGTCACTTTGCAGGTGTACTCATTACTCCCTGAAACATCTTAAAAGATCCAGAGGTTGAACGAATTCTTTAACTTCGGATACTGTGAGGAGATCTGGAAACCATGAACTGTTTGGGGGCCTGAAGACAGAGTTTGAGAATCTATGGTCAAATACAGTGGTTCCCAAACTGTGCGCCTAGGCTCCGTGAGGGTGCCTCGGGACACTTGCAGGGGTGCCTCGGGTTGGTCGTCCAGGACCAATTCAAATGATTTATGATCAATTATATCTGGACAAAACCAGTGCTGGTGCCTGCCAATCATAAAATATGTACAAATCAGAACCAAATCCTGCCCTTTACCACATAACTGAACCGAAGAAGCACATATCTATCAAATTATGTAGATTGTGTTAATATTTTTTGGGCCTAGGGGTGCCGGGGAAAAATTCTGATACTCTAGGGTGCCGTGATTGGAAAAGTATTGGGAACCCCTGGTCTAATACATACTCCAAGTATCCTGTGCTTAACTCAGTACCCAGAGTCCACACTCTACCTGGTACACTGCAGTCCTGATCCTAAGCTGCAACACACAAAACTTACTACTGACTTGTAGTCAATGGGGGTCAATTCTATTCAGAACGCTCCTGGCGCTAATCTAATCAGTGCACTGCTAGGTCAAAGAAGGATGGTACTCGCGGGTATTTTGTGGTGAGTACCGGCATTTTCCAACTTAAGTGTCTCCCAGAATGCTGTTTGTGTCACACTACAGCACAAAACAGCATTGCCGCCCTAGTTTTGTCAGATTTCTGCTCACACTCCAGGAGGGGTGCAAGCAGAAATCCACGAGTCAGCTTCAGCAGCGCTCTGATTACAATAGTGCTGTCATCGATTTGAATAGAATTGACCGCATTGAGGGCGTTTGGTGACTAAAGCGATAAGTTAGTAAATGCAGGTTCATAAACTTAAAAAGGAAAAACAATAATATCAATAGAAGCCTTGAGAGAACAGATTTGGCGCATCTTGTCACTGTCAATGCATATTTTAGGTCTTCACTGCAAATTGGGAACATGTGCTTTTCAACTTTGTATTTCTATGAACAGGAAGAGACAACAGTCATACAAATACATCAATGCGGCATTTGTATCCTAGCACTTTGGCCCTTATTCTGATTCACTTGCAAAGGCCAAAGGCAAATTTCTTCTCAAATGGACAAAACCATGTGCACTGCAGGTGGGGCAAATGTAACTTGTGCAGAGAGAGTTAGATTTTGGTGAGATTTTACTGCAAAGTAAAATCTATATTGCTGTGTAAAAATAAAGCAGTCAGTCTCTTCCCTGCATAGAAACAGAATAACTCACCCAAATCTAACTCTCTCTGCACATGTTACATCTGCCCCCCCCCCCCCTGCAGTGCACATGGTTTTGTCCATTTGAGTAGGGATTTGCTTTTACGAGTGAACCAGAATAAGGGCCTTTGTGTGAAACCACAATGTAATGTTCAGTATACACTTGCATTCACACACTCTATACCTCCAGTTACTGTTGCCTGGGAGTTGAAACAATGATTAGCAAAGCAATCTAGCCAGTTCTGCAACTGAAATTTCATACGCACATAATGACAGTGTTAAGGTGTGAAGGTACTAAAGGTGACACCAATAATCCTAGTAAGTAGATTGTTTTCTGATGGGAGCAAAAGGGAACTGCATATGAATGATTCATTCATTTTCAAACCATTAATTAATGTACACGTGCATAACCCTTAATCACGTAACTGCTGACAAGCAGTTGGCATATATACCATTATTATAATAATTTATATAGCATCACAAGAAGTCCGCAGCACGTTAAAAAGAACAGAAATAGTAAAAAAACAAGAAAAAGTTACTTCCAGTACATAACACTGCAGGACATGGTTTATAAATATTATTTTATTATATTGCTTCAACAGTAAAGAATACCCAAATCAGCAGCAGAACAGAAGGGTCAGTGGGGAGAAGTTGATGGTGTAAGTGGGGGAGGGAGGAACACATAAGAGAAGAGAGCTCATGATAACCAATGTAACCACATACACACGACAATATGCGGCACCGCCCATATCATTAACAATATTGGCGGTGCTGTGAAACAAACAATCTGCAGGTAAAACATTGAGTGATATAATTCAGTGATGTCACCAGGACCCCCGCCAAACATGCAGTCACTGACAATATCGTCAGAGTTGACTGCATGTTCAGGCAATAAGGGTTATCATTAAAGATCTGCGGGAGATATAGTGGGTATAAACTGAACTATATGTGCAATATCATTATCAATATCATGCATATCAAAGTAAATCGTATAGTGTGTACCCACCTTAAAAAAAGAGGGGCCAGGGGGAAAGAGTGAGCAGTGAGAATAGAGCAGTAGTACTTTCATAAAGAAGTGGGTCTTGAGAACCCGTTTGAAGCTTAGATAGGAGGGATTTATTTACAAAGTTTATTTCTGACAGATTTTTAAAAGAGCAACGCTTTTACCAGCAAAAAACTAGTAAAAGCATCGCCCTTTTAAATATCAGACCTAAATATGCTCAGTAATGTCAGATATTACAACCAAACTCCTTATAATACCCCTTTCACACAGAAAATTTAATTCCCAGGTGAAGCAGTTCCACCCGGGAATTTCATTATATACACGGGTCCTTTTTCTGTGTGAAACAGTCGATCCGGATCTTATATCCCTTTCACATCAGCCTAAATTCCCGGGTTGGCCCAGGAACAACGCGGGACTAGCACTTGTGTGAAAGGCTCCCAGGTCAAAATCCCGATTTCAACCCTGCTAACCCTTTCACACAGAAAAAGTGCCCGTGTAACAGAGCAAATCTCCAGGACTATATTTAAGACACCGAAATTTGCTCTCCTGTGTGAAGGGGAGTCTGACAGCGGCGGCCCGAATAACCAGATGCTTCAAAAGCCTGGTGAATGCCGCTAATTACAGGGTTTTTCGGCCGCCTCTGTCTGAAAGCGGTAGAAGTACACCCTTGAGAGTCTAAAGGCCTCCATACACCCCATTTTATACCAGTGTTTCCCAACCACGGTCCTCAAGGCACACCAAACAGTCCAGGTTTTAAAAGGATAGCCGTACTGAAGAATAGGCGACTAATACCCCATTCACACCAGCATAATTTCCCGGGTTGGGCCAGGGAACAACCCGCGACTGACGCAGGTGTGATAGGTTCCCGTGGCAAAATCCCGGCAAAAATTACTGGGATTTCAACCCTGCTAAGGAGCAGGGTTGTTCCAGGGTTCAACCAGGGGACCTGGCCGTTGTGAATTGGGTAGGGGCTACTTACCCGGGTTGCCGGTCCTCGGTGTGCTGTCCGGCCGGGGATCCACACAGGCAGCGGGCACAAATGACGGGACAGGAGGCGGGTGAAGATGACGCAGCTCTCCGGGGGCAGTGAGGGCACCGGAGAGCTGAGTCATTTTCATCCGCCGGCTGTCCTGTCATTTCCGCCCGCCGCCTGTCTGGATCCCTGGCCTGCACGAAGGACCAGCAACCGGGGTGAGTATTCTACACACCTCCTGCCCGCCTCCAGCGCCATCCTGCCAACTGCCGGCCTCTTCCCTGCCCCCTTCACACACCAGAAAATGCAGGGACTTTTCTGGTGTGAAAGGAGCCAAGTCGGGAATGGCCCGGCATGATTCCTGGGCGGGTCCCTGCATTTTCTGGTGTGAAAGGGGTATTATTTATAACCTCAGTTTGTTTGACTTAACTATCTGTGCTTAATCATAGCTATCACTAATTTGTGTACTGTTACTGCGCCTTGGGGACAGAGGTTGGTAATCACTGATCAACACAAACAACCTGGCCCCAGTCTTCAACAGATGACATTTTGCAACCAGAAACCTGCTGTGTACAATTTCTTTAAACACAATAAATGCTCTGTACACACTGTATCAGCAACAGAACATGAGTAATTTCCAGTCCTAACCTACATACATACATATCAAAGCTCACACCCAAATAATTACCTATTATTTATTTATGGCAAAAATGTTACTGGCCAATACTTGTAAATTGTGCATAACAAATGATTGTGTTCTCAAGCCTAAACAAGATTAGCAGAAACAATTCCCAGTTAGGTCACTGATAATTACTACAAACATAGCTATTTCCATAATTATTTTCACTGTTCAAAACATAACACAACAAATGGACTGTCAGTAAACAAATGTTATTTTGTAATGATTTAAACATAGGAGGACTGAAGAAATCAATTCCACTATAATGTTAAAAAGAGTGAAAAACAACAGTCCCAAATAAAATCAAACTGTAATTTTACTCAGAAACAAGCATTAAACCAAATTCTCTGCGACATTAAGCCACCAACAAAGATACCAAGATCCCATATTTGCACAGTGATCATTTTAGTTAAACTGACATCTAGCTGAATTTTACCGCTTTTCCATCGCTAGCTGTGTCGGGTAACAAGGTGACCTGGGTTTAGCCCTTCCTATAACCCGGGTCGAATGCCAGGTTGGTCGACCCGGGTTATTCCGTATGCTCTCTCACCACACCTCGGCCCGGCAACAACCTGGGTTTGAGGAGTGATGTGAAGGGTATTATATGGCTAGAACCACAGTAATCTTAGGGGTCAATTCAATTTTCAGCTCCTGGAGCTATACTATTCAGCGTGCTGCTAAGTCAGAGAACTCTGGTATTCACGGGTGTTTGGTAGAAAGTACCGGTATTTCACGACTTAAGTGCCTCCCGCGATGCTGTTTGCATTGCGCTTGTTTTGACAGATTTCTGCATGCACCTCATGAGGGGTGCGAGCAGAAACCCACTAGTCAAGAGTTACCAGGCTCAGATTAGAATAGCTCCAGTAGCGCCCTCTCAGCATTATGGGCCAGATGTATCAAACTTCAAAAAGTGATAACATGGAGAGTGATAAACAGCCAGCCAATCAACTCCTACCTGTCATGTCACAGACTGGGTTTAAAAAATGGCAGGCAGGAGCTGATAACACTCTCCATGTTATCACTTTTTGAATCTTGATACATCTGGCCCTATATGCGACACGATAACCATCTGTAAGCATGCGCCACTATCCTCGGAAGCTGGCAGAACACAACGTAGAGACAGGCTTCTTTTGGAGCACTTGTCCCTGTGATTGCAGAATCATATATGCCACTGATCGCATATTGCAATGTGATCTTCAGGTTAAAATCCAGACCATATGGTTTTGAATATGCAATCCATCATAAATAGGCCCTTTATAGGGGTATGGGTAAAATCCGGAATCGGATAAGACACCGGAATGCCGGACTGGACATCAAACTCTGCATTCCGGAGCTTGTAGTATCCGGTCCGGGGGTGCTCCATCTGATGGGGCTGCTCTGACACCTGTCACCTGGGAGAGGAGAGGGGGGAGAATACAGCCTCACTGCATGGTTCGGGGTGTAATAAAAACTGGAACGGTCCAGACCACACGGGGAGGCTGTAATCTCCCCTTCCCCATGTCCCTGGTGTGAGCAATCACAGGCATCCCCCCGGACAAGACACCCCCCGCATGGGACACCCCTCAAACCAGACACTATAAGCTCCGGAATGCAGAGTTTGATGTCTGGTCCGGCGTTCCGGTGTCTTATCCGGGTCCGGTTTTTACTTAGTCCCCCTTTATAGTCTATAGAAGATAGCCTGAGCATGGAATCAAATAGGATACAAGTTTGCAATGACTACTATAAAGAAAGATAAACAAGAAGATACACCGGAAAGTTTCCCTGAGGAGGTCAGAGCACACAGTACTGTCAGACAGCATTCCTTATGCCTCATACATGAAGGGTGCAGCACACCACCAGCAGGAACAGAAGGGATCAGTATGTATCATTGGTACGTGGCAGCAATACCTCCTAACAGGTTCCATAGTCAGCCCTTGTACAGAGAGTCCCATTGCCTCCACTTGCACCCTATTAAAACCACAATAGAGAGAACAATTCCCCCCAGGCCTGCCAGCCAGCAATGTGCCAGTGCTATGCACTCCACCACGCACTTGAGAACACGGGCAGAGCAAGGATGCTGCCTATGCTGAGTATAGTGGGGACATGCCCAACACACGTGGCACCTGTCAGTCATGTCACCGGTTGCCATGGAGACTGCTAGCCCCCCTCCCGCAGCAGCAGAACTAGAAGGAGAACGTTCTGCAGCAGCTCAGGGAGCAGGGGACGTACGCTGAGCCAGGGGTGACCACAGCTTGGGGCCTCAGTTGACGGAGCAACTATCCTGTGTGCCCGGAGCACGCATGGACCCCAAGAGAGCAGTTTCCTGAGGGCATGTGGTTAGCACCGGGTGTGTCCGTCTCTACCGGGCGGCTTGGCTCACCTGGCGAGTAAAGTTCCGCCAGCTCCCTGGCTCCAGCATGCTGCGGGCCCCACCGCGGGCTCCCCTCCTTGCCCGGCTCCGGCCGCTCATGCCGCCAAGTATCAGGCAGCTCTCCCTCCTCGGCCATCGGGCAGAGCCGGGGGTCACTGTCGGCTCCTCCGTGCGCCTTCCTCGCCATGTTGCCGGGCAGCCAATCACAGATACGACGGTCATTCGCTCGGCGACTGATTGGAAGTGTCAGGGAAGGGGCGGGAATCCTGAGCCAATTGGAAGTCAGGAATGTGAGACGCCGCCAATGAAAGAGCTCTCACGTAAGGTATGCATGTGACATGTGGCCAATAGGAGGGCGGCGGAGGAGAGAGGATGGGTGGTGGCGCAGAAAACAGTTTAATAGTGGGCGGCTGCTGCTCGTGTGACAGGAGGATGAATACGCTGCTGCTGTGTGACAGGGACCACGTCTTTTACACACCCAGAGTTCTCCCTATTACATAGCAACCGTATAGCGCTATGTGACAACTGTTGGTAATAGCAGCCGGAAACTATATATGACTATAGATATGGCTTTGGAATGTTTAAGAATATGTAATACGTTTTGTTCTATCATATGGCTGCTTTGTCTGGTCTCCTTAACAGATTACCCTGTGCCAGATGTTCTTTAACGTTATTGAATCAAGGCACCCTTGAGTATCAGAAGTTTTTTTTGGTACTTGTTTCCTAGCACAGCGCCAACTAAGCTAATTGCTTAGTGGGCTATTCTGCGTAGGAAAATCGCATTGCATGGGCCATTTTTAGTGCCGTGGGATGTAATGTGATCTTTTTAATGTAATTTATTCACTGCTCTGTATGCCCCAGGTGATCGTATCGCACCTCCCGCAAAATCGCATGTGATTTTATAGGGTGTGCCATGCCATTACATTAGGTATACAATAATATGATTGTATGACACACAAAGAAGTTTTAGGCACACCCCACCCTGATGCGCGGCGAGCGGAGGCGGAACGCATCATCCGACATTTTCATACCTCCACTATCCACGTCGACGTGGAGTAATTTTATATAGTGTGGGGAGCCACCGAGCCCGAAGCGTGGCGAGCCCCGCGAGAGGACGCGGAATACATGTAAAGTAATTTGCGTCCACTCGCCACGCTTCGGGCTCGCCACACTATATAAAATCAACTCCACGCCAACGTGGATAGTGGGGGAATGAAAACGTCGGAGGACGCGTTCCGCCGCCGCTCGCCACGCTGTGGGGGGGGGGGGGGGGCGTAAAACATCATTGTGTGTCATACAATCATATTATTGTATAGCTAATGTAATGGCATCGCACACCCTATAAAATCACATGCGATTTTGCTGGAGGTGCGATGCAATGTGATCTCCTGGAGCATACAGAGCAGTGAATAAATTACATTAAAAAAAACGCATCGCACGGCACTAAAGTGGCCCATGCGATGCGTTTTCACTACTTTAACGTACGTAGGAAATTTGGGCGCTGTGCTAGGAAACAAGTACCGTTTTTTTACCGCACTGCACCCCTAAGCTAAAAACATACCTCCCAACATTCTGATTACGGATTTCCATCGACTTTTGATGTCCCCAAACATCGCTAGTCGGGACCTAGTGTTCGTTGTTTTGGGCATCGATAGGCGAGGACCGAATATTTTTATGCCGTCAATGGACGGCATTCGATGGCGTGAACGACTACAAACCGCCCAGTGTCCGGGAGGTGCACGCATGTGCAGCAGTAGCGCACGCAGGGGGGGTTTCTGAGTACCCAGAAACCCCCCCAGGAGTCTAAGGGCCCTACCCTGAAAGCTGAGGGTCCCCTCTTTCCACGGGTACAAGAATTTAAAAAATCGGCCCTTGGGAACCGGAGATATCTGACTTCAAAGCAGTAGTCCCCATCCAAGCCTGTTAAATGCTCTTCCCAGTCAGATATTTCAGGTTCTGTCTGACTTAGGGCAGTATTCAATGAGAAAAGTTCTCCGTGTTTTGTGGAGAATTTGTGCTTTTTTCGCCGTGGAGAGAGGTTTTTTTTCTCCAAAGGCGAGCCACCCTATTCAATGTGACATTTTCGCCGTCGGAGAACAGTGATTTATTGCGTGCTCTCCGTCTTTTACTCGCCGCCACTCTCCGCGTGTTGTCAATGGGATTTTACATGTAGATTCTCCGTCTCTCGCCGTCACTCTCCATGAGTGTATTCAATGCGAAGATGGAGAATAAATTTCTAGGTAAAGTTCTCCGTGCCTCTCCGTGTATCCCTCGTCATCTTTTCATGGAGAAAAGTATTCTGAATTCATGCAATAAGCATTTTGCAGTGTTAATATAAACTGTACTAGTGTATTTTAATTTATTTTGAGTTTCCTTCAAGTTCATTTTGTTCTCCAAGTTCATTATAAATATATATCTGATTTATAAGTTTATTTTTTTTTTACCCAGCATGCATTATTTTACCCATGATTCTCCACACGTTTTTTACCCATGAATCACCTCCCCACCTCACTCCTTCGTTTGGCCTTTGAGGAGATAACACAGCTTTTGCAGTCTGCTGTTTGGAAACGTTTTTTCAGGGTAATTTGCGTTTTTTTGCATTTGTCTGCAATTTCTTAACACTGTCTACAGTTATGGAGTTGTTTAGGGACACTTTTGTCACGTTCATGCTGAATGCCTGCGTGGAGGAGGAATCAGATTTGGATGATGGCACTAGTGTTTCGGCGATAGCTCCATTAGGTGAGGCAGTGCGGGTTTCAGTCCCACGTCCACGCCATTTTCGTAGTAGGCGTGAACTGGGTGATCTCACCGAGGCGGAGGTGATATCTAATTATCGCCTTTCGTCTGAGGCAATCCACATGCTCTATGATCTCATGGAGCCAGACCTGGTCGCTCGGGGACGGGGCAATCACGCACTCACCGGTTTCCAGAAACTGTTGGGTGCGTTGCATTTTTTTGCGTCGGGCACATTCCAGCCCACTTTGAGCCAAACCTGCGGATACTCACAGCCGACCCTTTCGCGCTGTATAGGCCAGGTCATAAAGGCATTCCGCAAATTGACGACCCAGTTTATAAAATTCCCAGATCAAGAGAGCGGTTGGAATGAGATCAGATTTGGTTTTTATTCAAAATGGAAGTTCCCCAATGTGCTGGGCGTGATCGACTGCACCCATGTGGCGTTCAGACCACCGCGTGAAAGTGAGGAGTGTTTTCGCAATCGAAAACATTTTCACTCACTGAACGTTCAGGTGGTCTGCGACCACCGAATGAAAATTACTGATTTACTCGTGGGTTTTCCTGGGTCGGCCCACGACTCGTTCATTTTAAGCCAGTCTGCCTTGTATGCCGATTTCGAGCACGGTCGAATGCCGGACGGCTGGCTGTTAGGTGAGTAGCCTATTCCTTTTTTTTTTTTTTTTTTGTTATTGCAATACAAATATCTACAATTGTATTTTTTCATTTTTTGATATAGGTGATGGCGGTTATCCCAATAAGGACTGGCTCCTGACCCCATTGTCTGATCCGGTGGGCGAAGCTGCAGAAAACTACCAAAAGGCTCATACGACAGCGAGGGCAGTAATTGAGCGAACCTTCGGTGTCCTTAAAAGCCGGTTCAGATGTTTAGACAAGACCGGTGGAGCCCTTTTATACTCACCGGCGAAGGTTTGCGGTATAATTAATGCCTGTTGTGTGCTACACAACATTTGTATTGCAAACCGTTTGCCGGTGACTGTAGATGCCGAGGTTTTCCGGCATGGGGACCTTTCTACAGATTTGCACACCGGTATGAATGAACGAGATACAGCGAGAGCTCGACTCATCCGGACTTATTTTTCACGCTGTGAGTATTTTTATTCCATAGTTTCTTTTTTTTTTATAAATATATTTTTTTAATGCTTTCTATATTTTTCTTTCATGTTTTTCAGAGTTTATTTGGCGTGGTTGTTTTTGTTTACATCTGTTGGCCCACTAGTTTGGTTGTTCCTTGTTGTTTGCCGATCATTTTGTTGAAATTATGCTACTTTGGAGCTGTCACCAGGTGAGCATCGCTTCCCCATGGTTATGGTGGGAGGAATGGGGCACTGTGTAATGTTAATAATACCTTCTTTTTCTCTTCTAGCTTCTTCAGTTGGAATAGTTTTTTGGGCCTACAGATGAATACCTGTGTATATGGGTAACCCCTGCTGTTGTGATGCTGCTTGCCTCATTCCCAGGAGCTGTCACCAGGTGAGCATCGCTTCCCCATGGGGAAGGTGGGAGGAATGGGGCCCTGTGTAATGTTAATAATACACCTTCTTTTTCTCTTCTAGCTTCTTCAGGCGGAATGGTTTTGGGACCTACAGATGAATACCTGTGTATATGGGGAACCCCTGCTGTTGTGATGCTGCTTGCCTCATTCCCAGGAGCTGTCACCAGGTGAGCATCGCTTCCCCATGGGGAAGGTGGGAGGAATGGGGCACTGTGTAATGTTAATAATACACCTTCTTTTTCTCTTCTAGCTTCTTCAGGCGGAATGGTTTTGGGACCTACAGATGAATACCTGTGTATATGGGTAACCCCTGCTGTTGTGATGCTGCTTGCCTCATTCCCAGGAGCTGTCACCAGGTGAGCATCGCTTCCCCATGGGGAAGGTGGGAGGAATGGGGCACTGTGTAATGTTAATAATACCTTCTTTTTCTCTTCTAGCTTCTTCAGGCGGAATGGTTTTGGGACCTACAGATGAATACCTGTGTATATGGGGAACCCCTGCTGTTGTGATGCTGCTTGCCTCATTCCCAGGAGCTGTCACCAGGTGAGCATCGCTTCCCCATGGGGAAGGTGGGAGGAATGGGGCACTGTGTAATGTTAATAATACACCTTCTTTTTCTCTTCTAGCTTCTTCAGGCGGAATGGTTTTGGGACCTACAGATGAATACCTGTGTATATGGGGAACCCCTGCTGTTGTGATGCTGCTTGCCTCATTCCCAGGAGCTGTCACCAGGTGAGCATCGCTTCCCCATGGGGAAGGTGGGAGGAATGGGGCACTGTGTAATGTTAATAATACACCTTCTTTTTCTCTTCTAGCTTCTTCAGGCGGAATGGTTTTGGGGCCTACAGATGAATACCTGTGTATATGGGGAACCCCTGCTGTTGTGATGCTGCTTGCCTCATTCCCAGGAGCTGTCACCAGGTGAGCATCGCTTCCCCATGGGGAAGGTGGGAGGAATGGGGCCCTGTGTAATGTTAATAATACCTTCTTTTTCTCTTCTAGCTTCTTCAGGCGGAATGGTTTTGGGACCTACAGATGAATACCTGTGTATATGGGGAACCCCTGCTGTTGTGATGCTGCTTGCCTCATTCCCAGGAGCTGTCACCAGGTGAGCATCGCTTCCCCATGGGGAAGGTGGGAGGAATGGGGCCCTGTGTAATGTTAATAATACACCTTCTTTTTCTCTTCTAGCTTCTTCAGGCGGAATGGTTTTGGGACCTACAGATGAATACCTGTGTATATGGGGAACCCCTGCTGTTGTGATGCTGCTTGCCTCATTCCCAGGAGCTGTCACCAGGTGAGCATCGCTTCCCCATGGGGAAGGTGGGAGGAATGGGGCACTGTGTAATGTTAATAATACCTTCTTTTTCTCTTCTAGCTTCTTCAGGCGGAATGGTTTTGGGACCTACAGATGAATACCTGTGTATATGGGGAACCCCTGCTGTTGTGATGCTGCTTGCCTCATTCCCAGGAGCTGTCACCAGGTGAGCATCGCTTCCCCATGGGGAAGGTGGGAGGAATGGGGCACTGTGTAATGTTAATAATACACCTTCTTTTTCTCTTCTAGCTTCTTCAGGCGGAATGGTTTTGGGGCCTACAGATGAATACCTGTGTATATGGGGAACCCCTGCTGTTGTGATGCTGCTTGCCTGATTCCCAGGAGCTGTCACCAGGTGAGCATCGCTTCCCCATGGGGAAGGTGGGAGGAATGGGGCACTGTGTAATGTTAATAATACCTTCTTTTTCTCTTCTAGCTTCTTCAGGCGGAATGGTTTTGGGACCTACAGATGAATACCTGTGTATATGGGGAACCCCTGCTGTTGTGATGCTGCTTGCCTCATTCCCAGGAGCTGTCACCAGGTGAGCATCGCTTCCCCATGGGGAAGGTGGGAGGAGGAATGGGGCCTTGTGTAATTGGAATAATACCTTCTGTTTTTTTCTTCCAGCATCTTCCGTCGGTTGATCCCAAATGGCTGTGGACTGATGTGTGTCACCCCCTACTTTTCGAACAGGCTGTACCTGATGATGTGTGCTCCATGACTACTTTTAGTCGACTTGCTGCTGTTATCAGGTGAGTGTCGCACTATCAGGAAGACATCCTCATTTGTACTTTAATATAAATCTACTTATCAATGAAAATGATTTTTGAAAAAAAATTTTCTTACAGATTCCTCCGAATATTTGTGAACACTTGCCCTGGTCCTTTACCATGAGAACAATTTGGTACATTTGCCCTGGACCTTTTGGACACTTGCCCTGGACCTATACCTTTTGGACACTTGCCCTGGACCTATACCTTTGGGACACTTGCCCTGGACCTATACCTTTGGGACACTTGCCCTGGACCTATACCTTTGGGACACTTGCCCTGGACCTATACCTTTGGGACACTTGCCCTGGACCTATACCTTTGGGACACTTGCCCTGGACCTATACCTATACCTAAGGGCTATACCTTCTGAACATTAATGGACACTTGCAATGAATCTACACCTTTTTAACAATTTAAACACTTGACACAGCAATTTTTTTTCTTTTTTAATTAGAAAAAAATTACATAAATATGTTTCATGTTAAAAATAAAAGTGTTGAGAAATTTCAATTGTCTTTCATTACTTTGTAATCTTCATTTGATTGCAGTAGAACCTACCTGTAATTAAAAACAGATAAAATAAATTAATAATGTATTTATTGCAAACACTTGCAAAGAGCAGTTGTTCTATCTCACAGGCCAAAGGCTGGAGTCCAGCGCTTGGCCTGTGCGATAACACAAGTGCACGGTTGGGGTGGTGCGTGGAGCCTGTGGAATGGAGCTTTGCTGGCGCAAACACTTGCAAAGAGCAGTTGTTCTATCTCACAGGCCAAAGGCTGGAGTCCAGCGCTTGGCCTGTGCGATAACACAAGTGCACGGTTATTGTAACTCACCATTATGCGATCATGTTGTCTCATTCTGTCCGCTTCAAAAATAGATGAGTCCCGATTTCAACTCTAACCAATCTTCTTTGCAACATCTGAAAAAAAAATTAGGGAAAAATGGTGATACATCTGGCATTCAATATAACATATTTCACAAACAAAAGTAAAGATTTTTGGGAAAAAAGAAAATGTGGGATCAGATTGCTGTTTTTTGGCCCATTATTACATCCACCATTGTTAAGGAGCTCTCATCATTTCCCAACAATTTACAATGCATGCACGCGCATCCATTGCATATCTGTAACGCCCAACTCCTTTATGAACACAGCTGAAAATGTAAAAGCAGGGGTTAAATAAACACACAAAATTGAAAAAAAAGAAAGAAGGGATGAGAACATAAACATAAAAAAGTAAGAATTAAGATAGACATACAAATCAAAATATATAAGGAAATATACAACCGTGTTCACAATGTGTGCTCCTCTTCCTCCTCAGCTGGTGCTTGGGTGGTTGATGCTCTTTCAGGTGTTGAGTGTCTTGGTGGTCTGCTTGGCCTTTGGACGGTGCTTGACGGAGGTGGATGGCTGTACAGTCCAGAGTATCCTTGGTAAGACTGGGATGGACCATACATGAATGTAGGTGGATGCACAGGCTGCTGGTGTAGATGTGGCGTCGTTAGGTCTGAACTTCTTTGTTGTCCCACGTAGTCCTGTTCATTCCTGGTCCTCAGGCAGTTGGCAATTAGCATGCAGCTTGCAGAGATTTGAGTCTGGCAAGCAGACATGTTCCTCAAGGTCTCCTGTTGACACGTGACGTTCTCTACCAGCTTGTAGATTCCCGTTGTCAAAATCTGAATGCTTTCTCGAAGTCCCTTGCTGTCTTCTTGTCGTCTGCGTTCGGATTCCAGCCAGTCTTCATGACGTCGTCTTTCGATTTCTGCCCAGTCCTCTTGCCTTCGTCTTTCAATGTCAGCCATTGATGTTGCCAGCGTTTCCAGGTGCCTCTCCATGGCAGTCATCCGTTGTTCCATCATGAGGCGGTACTGGTTCTGGCTGTCTTCGATGACTGCTGCCATTTGACGTACTCTCTGCACACGTGATGGAGTCTGGCGTTGCTGGATGTCTTCAATCAGCTGCAAGTCCGCTACAATAATCAAGAAAAGATTGTCTGAGAAACTGCAAAATGACCCATTTTTATAACTGTAACACAAGGTTTAAAATAAGGATTTTAGCTTACGTTGCAATGGCGGTGTTGTTATTGCATCCACCTCCTCTTCCTCCGATTCCTCTACGATATCCAGGTTGGAAAGCTGGAAACTCGGTTGTTGAATGGAAAATCCTGTTTCTTCTGTTCGCTGGGAAGTAGACAAACTGCTTCCTTCAAATCCAATGAAGGTGTCTTCAGTCACATTTGAGCTTTCCAAGTGACTAAGTGGACAAAGTTCCAGGGTGAAGGTCTCTTGTGCCGTCGATTCTTCGTCGGGTGCATTTTCCTGGTTGATTGTAGTTGGAGCTGGTGCAGTTACAGCTGCTGTGTTTTCTGCTTGAACATCTGTTATACAAATGTCAGAAAATCATTTAAGTTGAAAAGTCTAAAAAAAATTCTCATATGTTAATCACAAATGCTTACCCTCCTGTGGTCTTTGCGAAGAGGTTCCTGCTGGTGTTTCCTCTCGTCGTCTTCTGTGCTGTCTGGGAATCGCATCTGCCTGTGCATTCAACACTTCGGCCCGGCGTACATTAGACTCCACCGAACCTGGTACTCCTTCAACCATGATGGGATTGAAGTGGGCCTGGATGACTTCCTCCCATGGAAGCCATTTCACATGTAATGGAGAGCCTCCTCCAGTCCCCAAACCATGTTGCCGAACCTTTCCCATCTTCTTCTTCGTTTGCTGGCGACAGTCATTGAATCGTTTGTGGCATTTGTCTGCATCCTTTGGGTTGCCACTCACAGCTGTAACCTATGATGGAAGTGAAAATATACATCAATAAATCTGGAATTCAACTGGAAAAAGGACCTTATGAACAAGTTGAATTAAAAGGATGTAAACAGCTGTAGACCGTACCTTCTCAGCAATGTATGACCAGATCTTCTTTCGCTCCTTGAAGCTGGTCTCCTGTCTGCGTACACCAAACAGCTTGTCCTGGAATTTGTACGCGTATTCCACCAGAACATTATTCTCCGTTGTAGTGAACGGAGTGTTCTCTTCCGCTGTTGCATCCTCTGTGGGTCCCTTCTTCTTCCGTCCTCTTTTTTTCTTTGGTGCAGACGGTTGTGCACCCGATCCACTGGGTTGTTCCTCATCTGTGGCCTGTTTTTTGAAAAAATGATTAAACAAAAATTAGTTTGGTTTTGATTGTATGTCATCCTGGTGTGCATATTCATTGTTCCGTAAGTTACAGTACCTGTCTTCTTTTAGTTATTGTTTGTGTGCGTTGCACTCCTTGTCCTTGGCTTTCCGCTACATCCTGCACCGGCCGGTTAGGATTCCTCGCCAACGTAGGAATGGTCTCCGTTTCTTCCTCCCTTGATTCCATTGCTTCCTGACTGGACTCACCTGTATGGGAAAAAAGAGGGGAAGGGGATCCACGTGCTCTGTTTGGCCTCGACATACCTGTTGTATATAAAGGAGAAAAAAATACATGAAAAACACATCTGAAACACATTTACACCCCCAAAAGCCCCATGCAAGGTCAGATCACACACCCAGGAGAGGGGGGCACCCACCCCCACCCCCAAAAGCCATGCTGCATGCTTTAAAGAAAAAATGCACTTTGCAAGAAAAAAAGCACCATTTAAAAAAAAAAAAACCCAACCTTGCAAAGGGGGACCCATGGCCACGCCCGAAGCAAGCTGGGCACCCCCTAAGACCCCAAAAAAGCATGCAGCATGACTTTTGGTGGAAAAAAAAAAACATGAAAAACACATCTGAAACACATTTACACCCCCAAAAGCCCCATGCAAGGTCAGATCACACACCCAGGAGAGGGGGGCACCCACCCCCACCCCCAAAAGCCATGCTGCATGCTTTAAAGAAAAAATGCACTTTGCAAGAAAAAAAGCACCATTTAAAAAAAAAAACCCAACCTTGCAAAGGGGGACCCAGGGCCACGGCCGAAGCAAGCTGGGCACCCCCTAAGACCCCAAAAAAGCATGCAGCATGACTTTTGGTGGAAAAAAAAAAACATGAAAAACACATCTGAAACACATTTACACCCCCAAAAGCCCCATGCAAGGTCAGATCACACACCCAGGAGAGGGGGGCACCCACCCCCACCCCCAAAAGCCATGCTGCATGCTTTAAAGAAAAAATGCACTTTGCAAGAAAAAAAGCACCATTTAAAAAAAAAAACCCAACCTTGCAAAGGGGGAGCCAGGGCCACGCCCGAAGCAAGCTGGGCACCCCCTAAGACCCCAAAAAAGCATGCAGCATGACTTTTGGTGGAAAAAAAAAAAACATGAAAAACACATCTGAAACACATTTACACCCCCAAAAGCCCCATGCAAGGTCAGATCACACACCCAGGAGAGGGGGGCACCCACCCCCACCCCCAAAAGCCATGCTGCATGCTTTAAAGAAAAAATGCACTTTGCAAGAAAAAAAGCACCATTTAAAAAAAAAAACCCAACCTTGCAAAGGGGGACCCAGGGCCACGGCCGAAGCAAGCTGGGCACCCCCTAAGACCCCAAAAAAGCATGCAGCATGACTTTTGGTGGAAAAAAAAAACCATGAAAAACACATCTGAAACACATTTACACCCCCAAAAGCCCCATGCAAGGTCAGATCACACACCCAGGAGAGGGGGGCACCCACCCCCACCCCCAAAAGCCATGCTGCATGCTTTAAAGAAAAAATGCACTTTGCAAGAAAAAAAGCACCATTTAAAAAAAAAAACCCAACCTTGCAAAGGGGGAGCCAGGGCCACGCCCGAAGCAAGCTGGGCACCCCCTAAGACCCCAAAAAAGCATGCAGCATGACTTTTGGTGGAAAAAAAAAACATGAAAAACACATCTGAAACACATTTACACCCCCAAATGCCCCATGCAAGGTCAGATCACACACCCAGGAGAGGGGGGCACCCACCCCCACCCCCAAAAGCCATGCTGCATGCTTTAAAGAAAAAATGCACTTTGCAAGAAAAAAAGCACCATTTAAAAAAAAAAAAAACCCAACCTTGCAAAGGGGGACCCAGGGCCACGGCCGAAGCAAGCTGGGCACCCCCTAAGACCCCAAAAAAGCATGCAGCATGACTTTTGGTGGAAAAAAAAAAACATGAAAAACACATCTGAAACACATTTACACCCCCAAAAGCCCCATGCAAGGTCAGATCACACACCCAGGAGAGGGGGGCACCCACCCCCACCCCCAAAAGCCATGCTGCATGCTTTAAAGAAAAAATGCACTTTGCAAGAAAAAAAGCACCATTTAAAAAAAAAAACCCAACCTTGCAAAGGGGGACCCAGGGCCACGCCCGAAGCAAGCTGGGCACCCCCTAAGACCCCAAAAAAGCATGCAGCATGACAATAAAAGCCAAAAAAAACAGCAAAATCAAACAACAAAACAAAATCAACTGATCACACAATGCACAACTGCCATAGCCCCCCTAAAGTGAAACCAAAACCCCCATAGCAGCCGACATAACACTACACAGATTTCTCACCTAAAAAAAAAAAAACCAAATTCCACACTCCAAACTCCACTCCTCTCCACTCCTCTCCTCTCCTCTCCTCTCTCCGGGGGTGCGTAGGCTCCTGAATTCAGGTAGGTTAGTAGGTGCTGAATAGGTGCTGAACAACTGCTCACTGCTCTCTGCTCTCTGCTCTCTGCAGTTCTCCAACGGCGAGAGTGCGCAGCGGAGAATTTATTTATATGGGACGGGAGAGCGGGAAATCATTCTCCCGCCCTCCTCCCATGTCACCTCATTCTCCGGATTGGCTGATACTCGCCGCGAGGGGCGGCGAGTATCAGCCGCATTGAATACTCACTAAAGACCCGTGACGGAGAATCTCCAAACATGGAGAATCTCCGCAAAATCACGGAGAGTGCACGGCGAGCAAAAAAAAAATGCTCGCCGTGCACGGAGAATATTTGCATTGAATACTGCCCTTAGAGTTTTCCTGATAGTATATTCCAAAAGCTGAGACTCTCCCCCTTTGATGATCCCCTACTAGCTTGTCTCTACTGTTCCCAGAACCAGAGAGATCAGCCTTCCAGCAGCTGGTTACTGCTCCAGCTCCACACACCTGGTATGCAGTTTTATATTCTTGTTGGCAGATTGCTCTGCCTCCTGAACTCTGATCCCCTTGTCCCCAGTACCATTTGGTAGGTGGGATTCTCTAGTTTTTAATCCATTAAAATCTAAGAAATCTATTTCTAGAAACTGGAGATATCTGCAGTCAAGCAAGCTGTCCTCCCACCAGAAAATTATGAATAATAACCCCACCCCACTATACACCCATCCTCTACCACCCTGGAAGTTATGTATCAGGGCCCCTTCATTCAGCCCAATGCCCCCATCTCCCACCATCTGTGCAGTAAAGGTGTAATTAGTGGAAATTACTGATCCAGGCCCTACATGCTGAGCGGTTGATATAATACCCCTCACCACCCATGGGACATCAAAGCTTCCCCCACCCCTACCGCTGGAGGAGCAGTAGGGGCCCCAATACATTGTTATGCCCAGGGGTCTACACTGCTGTTGACGCCCCTGTATGTATATATATGTACAGTATGTATATATTTATATATATATTATTATTATTATTTATATACATTTGGTCTATCTATAATACTATAACTGAACCGGCATATACTAGGTCACCTAAGTGTCCATCTCCGTGCTTTGCTCCGCCCCTCTGGAAACCCCCTTCTGAAAATCCTGCGTTTGCCACTGCGCAGAATAAACATATCTAACTAGTTTGTTATCAATATATAGTAGTTACCAACCTGATATCTCTATTGCTGTTGAGAAGATGACAATCACTCCTACCTCTCAAGCTCGCTGCCTAGGTGTTATCCTTGGCTCAGAACTTTCTTTTGTACCCTACATTCAATCTGTCTCAAAATCATGCCACATGCACCTAAAAAAACATATTTAAAATTTGCCCTTACCTTACACAAGACACTGCAAAAACTCTAATCCATGCTTTCATCATTTCACGCATTGATTATTGCAATAGTCTCCTTATTGGCCTTCATCAATACAGACTCTCACCACTACAGTCCATTATGCATGCAGCTGCAAGGCTAATCTTCTTAGCAAGACGTTCATTGTCTGCAAAGCTACTCTGTCAGTCACTTCATTGGTTACCTGTATTCTACCGTATTCAATACAAAATTATTTTACTTACACACAAAGCCATAAACCAAACTACACCAACATACATATCATCTCTTATCTCAAAATATCTTCCAACACGACCTCTATGCTCCTCCCAAGATCTGCGGCTCTCATCGCTCCCATTCTCGACTGCAGGACTTTCTTCGGGCTACACCACTCTGTGGAATGCCCTCCCAAGCACTATAAGACTCTCCTCCAGTCTCCAAACCAATAAGCGTTCCCTAAAAACTCATCTCTTCAGGCAAGCTTATCAAATTCCAGAACCAGTCACAGAACCTTGCATTCTGATGGAATCGATGCAATAAAGAATAGAGTATCTATCCTTATGTATCAATGCCTATTTCCCTATAGATTGTAAGCTTGCGAGCAGGGCCCTCCTACATTTTGACTGTCTGTAAATACCCTGTTTGTTGTATCACTGTCTGCTTTGTAAAGCGCAATGGAATATGCTGCGATATATAAGAAACTGTTAATAAATAAATAATATCTAGATGAAAAGAGAAATAGACCCTTGGTTGCGCTAGAAATGGGAGCTGCACTCTATAATTCCTCCCTATTAGTGGAGGAAGAAGGGAAAGAATATGTATAGAGATATAGAGCGCCCTAGATAGTACCCATCACCTTCATGTGATAAACCACATATAATACACAATGTATTTTCTAAAATTTATTAAAACATCAAATTTGACAAAAGCAAATCAGACATAGGTTCTGTAGGTAAGTTTTTTCAAGATGGCAAATAAAGACCCAATGCGTTTTGTCACAAATGACTTAATCGGGGGAACCAATACTAAACCATTGCTAGTAGGGTAGGAAATTGTGGATGTTTTTAATAAAGTCCCTTTCAATAACAAGGAGTTTAATATCCAGCGGAAACAGGATGGACTTTTGATGTCTAGGAAAAATTTATACGGATAAGCCAAGATCAACTGTCCTAAGGGAGTCCTTCCTAAGTCTGAATACAGCCAGTTTAATATCTACTTAAAGTTTCTACTGTGAACGTGTGCACCTTCCGGCGGGGCGCCCGCCCCGTTCTTCTGCGCATGAGCAGCCAAGTGATGGCGGTAACCACCGAAGGCCGATGATAGAATATTTTATAACTATCGATGGGGATGTGTCAGTGGCCATCCCTAATTCTGATAGCTGCGCCCGGTGTTTGGGGGTGTGGCTTAGTGGTAAGGGGGCATTACCTACAGACAGCAATGCTACCATAAGGCCACGCCCTGTTTTTGCTGCTCTGTGGGCTATAAACCATTCTATCGCCGGCCATAGATGGTTCCCGCCAACGCTTACTCGTGCATGTGCAGAGGAATGGTGCGAGCACCGCCGGCGGGAGGTGCGCACAAGCGCAGTAGAACTTTACGAAACTATCGCGTAAAATAAGGTTTTCTTGTGAGCATGCACACACCTCCAGGCCGAGCAGAGGAAAGGAGGAGGCCACACGCGTCACACACAGTGCAGAGAGAAAGTCCAGGCAGCCAGCCCCAACAAGGCCACACAGACTAGTGCAGCTGCTGCATAACATCATCGCTGGCGGCTGGCCTTGCAGTCAGATCCTCAGTGTGAGTGAGTCAGATAGCCTGAGGATCATTTGGTCTACAGCATGGTCAACAGCCATTAGGTTGACATGGGAAAAGGTCAACAGGTCATTAGTTCGATAGGTCATTAATTCGACAATGTCTAGGTCGACAGTCAAAAGGCCAACATGGGGTTTTTCACTGTTTTTTTTTTTAACCTGAATGTCAACACAGTTGACATGGACACAGTTTAAAGTGCACCACTGCCCTCGCTATGCGTCGGGCACGGTGCCTCGCTGTCGGCACATGGCTCAAAAAACAGTGAAAAGCCCCATGTTGACCTTTTGACTGTCGACCTAGTGGTATCAACCTAGTTGATGTAGACCTAATGACCGTATCCCCTATCATGTGTTCATCTGCTAAACACATTCAATTTTATATAGCTCAAGATCGCCCTCTGGTGTTACATGTCAGACTTAAAAATGTGGGCTTTGTGAAGAGGCTTATACCATAAAATTACCTTTGTACAGGACAAGTGATCAGAAATAAAGATCCTTGTGGAAAATTGATATCTACTTGTATTTAATTGAACTGGAATTTAAATTACAGGGTTTATTGTGCTATTATGAAATCATAAGACACATAGAGCTTCTCCATTTATCATTTCCAGACATATAGGGGGAAATTTACTAAAGGAAATTTGTAAAAAATAGGTGTATTTGTATCCAGAAATACACTTATTTTTGACATTTGGGTACTTATGTAGTATCTGGGCGCCCGATTTTTTGATTGTATGCCTTAAGTTAAGGCATACAATCAGATGCGATGCAATATCGCATCGCATACGACCATATCGCATGCGATGCAATGACCCGATTTTTCCATAGGATTCAATGTTAAAATGGACTGAGTCCATTTTAACATGGAATTCAATGGGAAAAAGGGGTCCTTTTCATACCCCTACTATCCAAGTGGGCATGGAGTTGGATATAAACCTGTGGCGAGCGGACACAGAATACCGTTCGCTCGCCACGCTTCGGGCTCGGTGGCTCGCTACGCTCGCCACAGGTTTATATCCAACTCCATTCCCACTTGGATAGTAGGGGTGTGAAAAGGACCCCTTTTTCCCATTGAATTCTATGTTAAAATGGACTCAGACCATTTTAACATTGAATCCTATGGAAAAATCGGGTCCATCGCATCCGATTTGGTCGCATGCGATGCGATGTGCCCGATCCGACCCGATTTCTAAATCGGGCGCCCAGATACTACATAAGTACCGACATTTACTATCCCGAAAATACGGCAATTCGTATTCGTATTGATAGCACATCAATACGAATTGCCGTATTTTTGGGATAGTAAATGTAAAAAAATAAGTGTATTTCTGGATACAAATACACCTTTTTTTTACAAATTTCCTTTAGTAAATTTCCCCCATAATGACAAATTGGGCATGTAGCTCAGTGTGTATGCTCAATCTACAGTCACGCCCACGGTCACTAGTGATGTTGCCCCGGATGGCCCTGCTGCTTAGTCAGCCAGGCGATAACACTAGCAACTGCAGCATGTGTAATGAAGGAAGGAGCTATAGGTTGCTCCAAACCTCAATAAATAGTTCCAATGTGAACCCAGGATCTCTTATGTCCCTCCGGCCCAACATATTGGCTGGGGTCATATCGCCCCAGTGTGTGTCCAGTTTAAAGAGCCCCTTACACTTGTGAGATTTTGTGAGATTTCATCCAATTTGAGTCAATTTATCTGACGAGATCTGATGTGCCGTCTGACAAAATCTTATGTGCCTGATGTGTAGGACACAATCTACAATCCTGTGCCATTGAGTATAACCAAGAGATTGGAAGAGACTGAACCTCCTGCACATAGGATAAATCTCGAGTCAATCAGGTTCAATTTGTTGAGACAATAAGTTGACAAGTGTAAGGGGGCCTTAAGACTACAATTTATTTTATTAGACACTATTTAAATATTAAATAAATCATAAACAATCTACTGGATCCTTGTTTTTTCAGACCTTTTACTATTTGGATGGTAACATTTAATGATGTATCTGTTGTATTACTGTAAATAATGTAATAATACATAAAATACTAATTAATATAGATTATCTCTACTAAATATTTGGTTACATTTCAAAATATTTATGTATTGATTATGTATATAAATTCAAAGAGTAATAAGCGATTATTCTTTTTTTTTTTTTCCCAAATATGTTTTATTGATCCTCACATATTGCAGTTATTACAAACAGTAGTGATAACAGACGTAAAGGTGTTAAGTGAGGAGCAATCCTCCATTTTCTAATTTTCCACAAACATATACGAACAATGACCATAGAATGTCCATGAAATAAAAGGAAACTTAACATGGCAGCTCCGGTTAAAGTATAGTGATGGTTGAGCATTGATATGTGATCAGCATCACTGTACATAAGATGTAAGCAGTGTTGGTCATTTCGAGACTGGGAGTTACCAAAAATGATCAGTAATATAAAAGACTGGTCAGAAAACAAAAATAAAAACAAAAATAAAAAGGAAAAACAAAACAAAACCAAACAAAAATTTAACATTAAGCAGTAGTAGCAAGTAAACAACTAACTAATAGCCCGTTCCGAGTTCCAAGCCATCAACCCATCCATGGACCGATCCAGCCGTCCAGCAGGAGATAGAAAGGAGAGAAAATAAGGTGAGTGAGAAATAGAGGAGAGGAATATAGATAGGAAGGGTATGTGGATTGTGACACCTAAATAGCGACAGGGGTTTTATTTTGGAGAAGCTGTAAGTTATACCATGAGGTAGACTGGAAGCATGTCTGGATTGCCATTTTAGTTCTAAGGGGTAGGCTCTGGATGTATTTGTCCCAGCATTGAAATAGGCCTGAAGTCATGGATTCTTTGTGGAGAGATGCCTCCAGCCAATCCATAGTGAATAAGAAGAGTAGTCTAGATGTTGCCATCTCCAGGGAGGGGGCCGAAGCCTGTATCCATTGCTGCAGAATGGCTTTCCTGCCCACAGCTGACAGGATTACCAGAAGTTTTTTGTCATATTTTAGAGTAGAGGTCTGGTCCGCGACATACCCAAAGAGTGCCCAAGATTCATTACAATGGAAGGTTAGTTTTAGTGAGGAGGTAGCGAAGTTGTGTAGGGTATTCCAAAAAGTTTGGATATGGGGGCATGACCATAGACAATGGTACAAGTCAGCTTCATGAGAGTGACACTTGGGGCAGTCGGAGGAATCAGCAGTACCCATCAAATAGCAACGCTTAGGGGAGAAGTAGGCTCTATGTAGAATTTTATAGGACATCTCCTGATAGGAGCTAGCAGGGATGAGTTTGAGATTGAGGAGAAACGTGTCTAGAATTGTTTCAGGGTTGAGCGTCGTGGTCTGCGCGGCCCATTTGTGAAGTCCCGGAAGGTCTGAATCAATGTCGAGTTCAGGGCGTATACGTGCATATATCGTGGATATGGAGTGTGTACAAGTACGGATGACAGAGTCAAAAGGGTTTGTGATATCTTGGGGTTGTAGCTTGGGGAGTACAGATTGTAGGTAATGTGTAGCTTGGAGGTAAGCAAATTTATGTTGTGGTAGCAAATGGAAACGTGACACGGCTTCGTCAAAAGTCAGCGGTGTATGTGAGGTGTTTAGTAAATGTCGCAGAGATAGAATGCCAGAAGAGCGCCAGATAGTAAAGGGGGACATGGCTTTACCGTTCTGGAATTCTAGATTGCCGACAAGGGGGAGCGATAGGGAATAGTAACACTGTAAGTGTAAAGATTTCCTGACGCGTCTCCATGCGTATATAGTAGAGGATAGGAGGGGGTTGTCAAATTGGCTGGATTTTAATTGAGAGGGTTTAGCGTGTAAAATGAAACTAAGAGAGAGGGGGTAGCAGAGTTGGGAATCTAAGCGGGTGTCTGTAAAGATGTTGGATTCGGTAATCCAGTCCACCGCATAGCGGAGGATACAAGCCAAGTTGTAGTATTTAATATTAGGTAGGTTAATTCCACCCCTCTGAGTAGATTGTGTTAGCTTGTAGAGACTAATCCTGGGTTTTTTGGAGTTCCAAATAAATTTGGAAATCATGGCATTAAGGGATGACAAATCAGATTTGGTGAGTAGGACCGGGGTCATTTGTAGAGCGTATAATAATTTGGGAAAGCTAGCCATTTTGAAGAGATTACAGCGACCTAGAAAGTTTAAAGGTAGATTTTGCCATAGAGCAAGTTCAGCCTTGATTTTCAGAATAACCGGAGTAATGTTACATGTGTATATATTATGGGGGTGTGTTGGAAGAGTAATACCCAGATACGTGATATGGGAGGGAGCCCATTTGAAGGGGAAAGGAGTGGACCACCCTGTACGTGCCTGTCCAAAAATGGCAAGGGCCTTGGATTTATGGAAGTTAATTGAAAACCCAGCAAAAGATGAAAAACGATTAATTGTATCGATGAGGTAGGGGACGGAGTATTTGGGATTGGATAGGAAAAGAAGAACATCATCTGCAAACGCCACCACGCGTAACTCCCTAGTGCCTACAGAAATACCCTGAAAGTGGGGGATGATAAAATATATCGGAGGAGTGGTTCAAGTGCAATATTGAAAAGCAAGGGGGAGAGGGGGCATCCCTGGCGGGTCCCTCTTTCGAGAGAAAAAGGGGGGGAGGTAACGTTGTTGACCATTACTTGGGCCCTAGGGTCAGTATATAAGGATTTAATAAGAGCGCGAAAGGATTCGCCAAATGATTGGTGTGCTAGTATTCTATGGAGATAAGGCCAAGCAATTTGGTCAAAAGCCCTTTCGGCATCCAAATTAAGTAGGATGTTGTCGTGAGTTTGATAGAGACGGGTATGGGTTATAGCAGCAATAGCTGCACGAATGCCCACCACGGACTGCCTACCTTTTACAAAGCCTAACTGGGCGGGTGAAATTAGCCGTGGTAGACATTCCTGCAAGCGGTTGGCCATTAGCTTTGTTAAGATTTTAAAGTCCTGGTTCAGGAGGGAGATAGGGCGATAGGAGCCAACCAGGGAGGGGTCTTTTCCCGGTTTCGGTATAACTATAATCTTGGCTTCGTTAAAGTTAAGTGGCAGTGTTCTAGAGGACAAGATATGGTTAAAGAGGAGAGCTAAAGTTGGAGAGATTTCCGAGCGGAGTAATTTGTAAAATTCAGCACCAAAGCCATCCGGGCCTGGACTTTTACCATTAGGGAGAGATTTAATAGTAGTACAGATTTCCTCCTCCGTAATGGGTCTGTCTAGCATATCGCTTTCTTCCTGTGAAAGTGTGGGTAAGTTAGTGGCCTTCAAAAAGGATTCACTTTCAGCTGTGTCATCAGGACCTACGGAGTATAAGGACTTGTAAAAGCTCATAAATTCGGCACAGACCCTTTAAGTAAGTTAGCCAGGAGTTTGCCAGATTTGTTTCCAAATCTATGCAGCTTGTTTCTGAAATGGTTGTGTTTGGTCTGGGCCTGTTCGGTAAGGAAGGTATCGTATAGCAATTTAGCAGAAAGGTATGCTTCTTTGTTAGCAGGAGTGTCAGATCTCTTATAAGTTCTATAGGTGTCAGTAAGGGTATTACTCAATTCTTTTAGACGGAGGGTGAATCGTTTGCGTGTAGAGTTGACGTAGGACATAATGTGGCCTCTGAGAACTGCCTTAGAGGTGTTCCAAAATAATGGGGGGTTATCTGTGTGTGCGGAATTATCTGTGGTGTAGTTAAGCCAAGATTGTTTTAGGTGTAGTAGAAAATCATTAGAATGGAAGAGATGAGATGGAAACCGCCAGCATCTGGTAAAGGATTGGGGCAAAGATAACCGAATGGATAGCAAAATAGGGGCATGGTCGGAAATAATAATGTCATGGATGGAGGTGTGTGTCACCTTGGGAAGAAGATGGTCTGAGATAAATAGATAATCTATTCTAGAATGTGTCGAGTGGGGGTGGGAGAAGAATGAGTAATCTCTCTGTAATGGGTGAAAGATGCGCCAAGGGTCAATAAGGGTGAGCTGAGAACATAGGGGGGAGAGAAGATTTGAGAGAGCTGGAGGTCTGTTTGCACTTACCCCGGATCTGTCCATGGATGGGTCTATGACCGCATTAAGATCTCCTCCAAAAATGAGATTATAAGCGATTATTCTTAATTGTATGTAAATCTTTCTATCGCATCCAACTCATCAGGGTTTTCAAGTTCTAGTGTTTCTTTACCTTCATCAGATTCCAATGACTGATAAAATGGAGCATAAACAGGTAGTGTAAACTGCATGGGGCTCTGTATGATCCCAGAACTTAGTAGCGCTTATCTCTCATTCCCTTGGCTATTTGAAATGCAATACACATTTCATGGTTAGGAGGCATAACAGGTTCCTCATTTAGCTGTGAGAATATTTAATGTAAATACAATTTTAAACAATTTGGGGTAGATGTATGAAGCAGTGATAAGGGAAGAGAAGTGATAAATTGCCTGGTACTGTAACATTGACCAATCAGCTCCTGTTAAGTTACAGGCTGGATTTAAAAAGGGACAGTTAGGAGCTGATTTGTCGGTGATAAAGTACCAGGCACTGTATCACTTCTCCCTTATCACTGCTTCATACATCTACTCCTCTCCAACAGTATAATCATAGTTATTCTAAGACTGGGGCCACAAGGAGGTTTTGTGGGGTCAAACAAAGCCACTACCAATTGGAAATTAAGGGAAACACATTGCCTACCTTCCTGTTTTGCCTGGTTAATTGCACCCCTCAGACCCTTTTGAGCTTTTTGTACATGCAGCTGAAGATCTACAGATTCAGTGTTGCTGATTGCCCCATTAGCACCACGTTTTACTTGATGGTAGTTTAAAACCTGTATTAAATTCAATATTAAAAGTACTTCCTTACAAATGCTGCTTAACAGGAATATCCGCAGTGTTTTTAAGGTGGGCAAAATAAAAGTGGGCAATTCTGCTATGGAGAGAACAGAGAAAATATATATTACCATTATATTATAATTTATATATATATATATATATATATTACTATTATCACAGTAGTAGGGTCACAATCTTGGCTATAATGTAATGTAAATCTTCAAAAAACATTGTAATATGCTTTTTGACAAAGGGGTAAATGTAACAAGGTGCTAGCTTTCGATGGACCGCAAGTTAGTCCAAGAAAGGCATAACCAACCTGTTTTTTTCTTGTAAATGTAAACATCTGCACCCTATTATATTTACACAATATCTGTCCTTTTAGCAGCAATAGCATGGGATCTGTTGACATGCTTACCTTTTTTTTTTTTTTATCTTGATGGAGTGTATGAACAGTACCCAGAATACTCTGTCTTCAGCATTAGAAGGAAGATGGTGGCCTCTCCTCTTCTTCTGATATGCCACTGTGGGTTTTTATTTTAGCACTCAATGGTATTTCATTAAAGTGTCTAAAAATGCACTTCTGCAAACTTCAATTTCACCAACAACAGTATCAAACGAAAAAGTATCAAAAAACACAACAACCTTCTTTTGGCATGTTGTTGCAAACGTCCTCTTTATTTCCCACATACAGATGTGTCCGTTTACATCAGGCATGTCCAACGTTGGCCCTCCAGATGTTGTGAAACTACACATCCCAGCATGCTTTGCCACAGTTTTGCCATCAGAGAATGCTAAAACTATTGCAAAGCATGCTGGGATGTGTAGTTTCACAACATCTGAAGGGCCAACGTTGGACATGCCTGGTTTACATCCTTACCCAGGAATCTTATGTCACTATGCCATTGTAGGGAATAGGAGCCAGCATGCGCCTTACTCTTATTCACTTCAAAGGGAACTAGCAGTAATGGGAACAAGTGCAGCATCGCTAAGTTCACATCGCTGTTCCGCTACAGTAAGCTGCTGCTACACGCTTCAACAATGTAGTCGGATACATCTAAAAATGCTGCCAGTCCAAATAAATATGCGTTTTGCTGGTTGTATTCCTCTATAAGATAAAACTCTATAAACTTATTTTCTTTAATAAAATGTACATGTTTTGCAGCACAATCAAGGCCTTCAAATGTATATTTATTATATTTTGGTTTCATTGTCCTTCCATTCATTTTCCATTGCAAGAATTTTCGGTACTTGTTTCCTAACACGGCGCCCACGATTTTGATCTTACTGCATCTTATACATCTCATTGCATACAATATAGTGGCATGCGATGCGATTTTTAATTGTACAAGCACCCAGATGGGTGCTTACAATGTTAAATGTTAGATAGTGTGGCGAGCACAGCGAGCCACCGAGCCCCGCAAGGGGCCGCGGACGACTTAACATGTATTCCGCGTCCGCTCGCCACACTATCTAAAATCAACTCCACGCCGAAGTGGATAGTGGGGGTATGAAAAGGTCAGAGGACGCGTACCGCTGCGCTCGCCACGCTTCGGGTTGGCATTGATAGTGGGGGTGGCGTGTACAATGGGGGGGCATGTAACATTGTAAGCACCCATAAGGGTTGTACAATTAAAAATCGCATCGCATGCCATTTACTGGCATGCGATGCTGTGCGATATTTAATTGTACAATCTTTGTAATTTACCCGATTATCGCATCGCATACCTTATGTAATGGTATGCGTTGGGCGCCGTGCTAGGAAACAAGTACCGAATTTTCTATTTAAACATTACTTTGGTATTATCTTCATCTTGAAATAGCGCTGTATTAGAGTGAAATGCGTTAGTGGACCTTCCTGGTTCACTACAAACAGCGAATTTATCCCTGAATCCATAAAAAATCCTGGATAAAGAAGCCAGCACCTAAATGTGGACAAATCAGCCTCCCGGTTCCTCGGGGCAGTTAATCTTTGACCACATGAGGGACACCTATGCAGAGCATTGAGGCAGACCCCGCAGCACAAGCGCGATGCAGTGGCAAGCGGACTACCATCTCCGGCAGGTAGAGCATCACCCAGCAGTGGGTGAACGGCACTGTAGCTCCCTGCGGAGGACTTGTGCAGCCCATGGCTAATTACCATCAGGAGCGGTATATGCGTGTCTCGTGTTCAGTTTTCAGATATAGACGTTAAACCCACCAACGGTTTAACCATCATGCACCTAGCTGCTACATCCCGATTGCCGGGTTTATTTACGTACCTGCACATATAATTCCACATTTACATTTAAGAAGCCTGCAGCAAATGGACAGTAGCTGCTTTCAAAGCTCAAAGTGTTATTCTTTTATAAAGTTTCCAGAATGGCAAGTTAATATCCTAGCATCATAAATCATTAAGTGGACTTGGAAGTGTGGATACTTAATTGATACATATAAAATATTTATACTTTTTACAGGCAATAATCTGACTATTGCCGTATTTGTTCTTACAATACACATATTTCTAACTATATATGTATCATTATTTGTATTTTTAAGATGGCCGCCTTTATAATATTATAATATCTGTGTCATTGTAATAAATTATCTGTGTGTAATTTTGATTTATTGAAGCGGGTGGAAGGTCGGCACAAGTATTAGGTCAACAATGGCAAGGTCAAAATGTCGACAGGCAGTATGTCATCCATCCACTAGGGGTGGGGAGGGAGAACAGAATAGTGTGCAGAGCACAGCGAGGCTCCGCGCCTGAAGCATTCCAGACAAAAACTGGGAAAACTCATGTCCACCTTTGGACTATCGACCTTGCCATGGACCACCCAATGCTTGTGTCGACCTTCCAACCCGGGCGACCTAAAGCCTGTCTACCTTCAGTAGTCGACCCAAGTTGGGTCTACCCAAAGACCCATACCCATGGATGCCTGGTGCCAGCATCCTACAACCATGGCAATTACATCACTGATCTTTATTTCATGGCTACTATCATTGTTATGCTCATTACTTCTAAAAATATAAAAAGACCGGATTTTAATGAGCTGGATGAGCGCACTCACTGTGCAGTCTTATGTATATATATGGTGGTGGAATTGTCTGTTTATGCCATTACATTTCCCCTATGAGGATACATTATAAATATAATAGATGCCACAAATGTATATACTACAAACATGACTGATATGCAATGTAATATGGAAAACATTTTAAAAGCCCACACACTACAACATATTACAGTGTAATACAGACAGTAAAGACAGTTTGTGCATTGCAGCCACTTAGGCCAGCCACTTAGGCCAGTCATCCTACCCATATCATGGTCCTACCTGTTTGCGAAGTGCTCTGAGAGTAGTGTGCTTTTATGGTTGTTATTGTTGAAATGAAACTACAATACAAAATCCCTCCGCATGTGAAGTGAGACACGATACTGATTTATTGAAAGTTAAGCCCCATACACACTAGACGATATTGTGAACATTATTGCTCAGAAAGGGCTTTCTAAGATATATTGTTCACAATATAGCCTAGTGTGTACAATCAATATCAGCGTGCATCATTAACAACCCCAGTGGCATAACTATAAACTTAGCTCCCCGCTGCCAAAAAATTTGTGGTGCCCCCCCCCCTTCTTTAGTAAAACATGACAATGGTGCAGGCTGGTTACCTGGGCCACTGTGCGCTGCCATATGTAGTGCTGCAGCTCCCCAGGAGTGATGTGCGCCCATGCGGCGTAACAGCGAGGACATCCCGTCCGATGACATACTGTAGCCTTCCGTCACCAGCCTCTGCTTCCAAGCACCGACCGGGGATACCTGCGTACGTGTGCAGGCTTCCCCCAGGTGCAGAGGAGGCAAGGAGACCGGGGAGGAGGGGGGCTGTCACCTAAGTTACGCAGCTACAGTAAACAGCCACTGCTGCCCACTACTACTGAGTACAGGACAGCAGGTATTTTTCAGTGCGCCCCGAGACCTCTGGCTCCCCCAAGCCACAGCTGGGGCTGCCACACCATGGTTACGCCACTGAGCGACCCCCTACCTTGTCTGAACATGTACAGATGAGGAAGTGCTCATAATGGCAGCCATACTGCAGTTGCAGCATGGCCATTGCTCCCTTCCTCACCGGCCAAAGCAGCCAAGATTTATCCTCACAGGAAAAAAAAAAAAAAATGTATTCACTACCTTGCATGGCTACATGGTTTGTTCCATATAGACAAAGTTTCTTGTTTTTGTGCTTTACTTACGAAATTAATCAAAGGTGACTATAGATTCTCATACATCCTACAATTAATGGGAAATAATAAATATCTTCCACAACACACCCACTCATTGGGAATGAAACACGCAACTTACGAGGGGGGGGGGGGGGGGGATCAATAAGTACATGTGTTAAGAATGAAAACAAAAATTCTAATTTTTATTTAGTTTTCAACATAATCTCCTTTCACATAAATACACTTTCCCCAATGTCCCTGCCATTTCTTTAAACCCTCTAAAAAATATATGATTTGTCAAACTGACGCAGGCTTCTGTCTCGACGATGACCTCCTCGTTTGAGCTGAATTGCTGAATTTTTTCCCAGCGAGCCACGTTTTCAGGTTAGAGAACAGAAGGAAGTCGCAGGGAGCCAAGTCAGGAGAGTACAGTGGATGTGGCAACAAATCATAGCGCAATTCATGCAATATAGCCGCAAAAATTCCGGATGAGGGAGTTGGTGCATTATCGTGGTGAAAAAAAAAACCTATGAATCAATCTGAAATTTGGTTTGGTGTTGTTTGAAAGATGGTAGTACACGATAGTAATACCAACTTTCCTCAGCAACGCCACCTGTCTTCAAACACAGGTATTTATCGATCCACCCTGGTATATGAGGTGATCTCCATATCCGGATGTGCGGTCAGCAATGACAGGCAGACACCAAGTGATGTCTACATAATGGTTATCATAGACCTCAAGGCTTTTTACCATTCTGTCTGCGGTCAGCAATGACAGGCAGACACCAAGTGATGTCTACATAATGGTTATCATAGACCTCAAGGCTTTTTACCATTCTGTCTCAATATACTTACTGGCTTGTCTGCAGAGTGGTCAAGAACTTTTCTAGAAAAAGTGTCTAAAAAGAATTGGGAACTGACAAAACTGCAAAACTGGAGTCAATTTATTTACAGGATTGGAATAGGAGATACAATTAATGAAATTATTAAATTACTCCTATAGTATGTTTTCCCTACCACTGGATCATTATGAAGAAAAACACACTGTACAATGGCCCTTATTCATATCTGATCGCGGTACAAATTTGTTCTCAAAATGGCCAAAACCAAATGCACTGCAGGGGGGGGGCAGATGTAACCGGTGCAGAGAGATTTAGATTTGTGTGAGTTATTTTGTTCCTGTGCAGGGAAAATACTGGCTGCATTATTTTTACACTAAAATTTAGATCTCAGTTTCAACACACCCAACCCAAATCTAACTCTCTGCACATGTTACATCTACCCCACCTGCAGTGCACATGGTTTTGCCCATTTTGAGAACAAATTTTGGTACTTATGTACTAACTGGGCTGCCGATTTTGAAATCGGGTCCATCGCATCGGACCATATCGCATGCGATGCGATGGACCCGATTTTTCCATAGGATTCAATTTTAAAATGGACTGAGTCCATTTTAACATGGAATTCAATGGGAAAAGGGGTCCTTTTCATACCCCTACTATACAAGTGGGCATGGAGTTGGATATAAACCTGTGGCGAGCGTAGCAAACCACTGAGCCCCGCGAGGGGACACAGAATACCGTCCGCTCGCCACAGGTTTATATCCAACTCCATGCCCACTTGGATAGTAGGGGTATGAAAAGGACCCCTTTTTCCCATTGAATTCCATGTTAAAATGGACTCAGTCCATTTTAAAATTGAATCCTATGGAAAAACCGGGTCATCGCATCGCATGCGATATGGTCGTATGCGATATCGCATCGCATCTGATTGTATGCCTTAAGTTAAGGCATACAATCATAAAATCGGCAGCCCAGATACTACATAAGTACCCAAATTTGTACTGCGATCAGATCTGAATAAGGACCAATGTTAGTTCAGCAACATTCAGCTGGTGACACTGGCAGTGGGGATGTGTATGTACCCCTACTTAATGCCCCAGCCATGCTATACCAGTAGGAATCTCCACAATTTTGATATAGAATCTTAAAATCACCAGACAAATAGTGCATTACCTTAAGGCAGAGAAGATCTGTAAGGTCCTGCATGGAGCGGAAGGAAAGCGAAACAAATATATCCGTTCCGCTTGAATAAAGACATGGACAACACTGACCATGCAAATGATGAAGCCACTCAGAGTAATCGGTTATTGGATGTTTAAGTCAAATAACTGTTTTCTCAGACAGATGGAATTACTTTATTCAAAATAGCAAGAGATATTGTTGTTGTAGCTACCACAAAATACTGCCGCACGCAGTGGTTAAACTCTATGGCGAATTTTAGGCACTTTCATTGTCCAGAATTAAAGGACTACTAATCCCAAAATAAAAGGTTGCCCAATACAAAAAGAGCTTTTACTCACATGAATGAAATATAGTAAACAAGGATATACATGAAAGAACTTGACACCCCCAAATGACATTGCGGCCAAACTCAACCATCTTTGGCAGAGAATGGCAAAACAGGACAAATGTATGAACAATTACACAGCAAGTATCTCAACTTTTGTCAAGTTATAGAAAATTTTAAAGATGACACACACAGTGTGATAAAAATGACCATCACAGGCATGTATGCCTATAATCTAGAATAATGCCTTATAAAGGCATTTCATAGCGCATGGTTATTAAATTACAGGCGTAAAATAGTCTGGAAGAGATCTGGCAGCTAGGCTTGAAAGACCCACGATTCCAAAATGTATACAACTAGACCACTGATGCATGTGATCAACTTTTGGAAGCAATTTGTTTTTTTGAGCTTCACACACACACACACACACACACGAACACACGAACACACGAACACACCCTTTTCCTCCATCTCTAAGACTAGCAGTGAGGTTAATAGTAGCGCTTTTATATCAAGCAACCTTTAAAGCTTGTATGTTGTATCTACAATTCTCGATCCTCCTTACACTTCTGGTTTGTAAAGAAAACATAACCTGTTCAGAAATGAGAGCCACAGACTGAAAATGCCAATTCAAATTTGCATCCTTTTTTTTTTTTAAATTACACAACTTTAGGAAACAAACAGGTACAGTAAAAATAAAATAGAAAAACTATGTACATACATGTTGTTACTTTTCCAGAGACCTTTGCAGAAAAAGTAACATGCATAGTTTATGTTATACCTGTAAAGAAACCATGTTTGCAGTCCTATCACCTCCTACTTGAAGGAGATGTTCAGAGTTTACATCCTACAGCCTCCTGCTTCCTTGTCTACATGGTGCCGATCACCGAATGTTCCCTGGACCTTCGTACATGTGGGCAGTGTCTTCAATATCATACTCAGACATCTTTTGCTAAAAATACCTGTGCCAATGCACCAACATCTACCTGCTCCATCTCCTGCAGCCCTGTCAGCTGAATGCTAATTATACTCCCATCTTCGGTATTCATCGGGAGAACATGATATCCAGTCACAGTGTTGGTGTCCTCCGTCTCACTGATCACAAAGTGTATTTGTGTTTCCTGATCAGTTGGAAGCACTTGCCATGCAAACTCCTCTTGTGTCTTGTTCATTTGGACATTCTCCAGAAGATGTATTGCCGGATGCTAAAATTAATAATAGTATTATTAGGTATCTTTAACCCAGCAAGAAGAGAAATCGAATAAAGAACGCTACAACACTTCACGTAAATATAGCTGGGTACAAAAATAAAAGCAGTGTGCATTTTTTTTTACCAAATATAATGTAATAATACGATAATAAAAATAATCAAATAAATAATTAGAATAATAATTCTAGGATGGCATATTGTACACAGGGCCTTCCTGTGTCCCAATTGGGGACAGTATCATTATGCAGGTAAGGGGCAGGTTACAGGATTAAAGTGCCAACAAATAAAAAACCAGAATGAAGACTGGACATCATTTATACACAATTGCTAGTTTTAGGTTTATGTCCTTTGTTTTACAGTAATTAAATACTGCATTTAAAAGCCTGAATAGAATTCACATAAAAACTCAATGTATACTCCTTTCAAGGTTATTTTTAATACATCTGTATATTTTAAGCACGCCTGTAATGTAATGAATACATACTACGGTCTAGATTTGTAACACAAATTTCTGCTAATCAATTTTCAATCTTGTTCCAGTTCTTTCCCATCCCTCACCTTTTCCACGCCGGTCTCTTTCCAATTTCTTTTCCGTTTGCAGCTGATCCCTGACACGTTAGACCTTCTTATGCTCTTCTCAGTCTTGTGGGTCTTTTGGTGCTGCCGGAGGACAAAGCGCTCACGAAATGTTTCTGGACAGAAGCGGCATTTCAGCTCTGTTTCGGAGTGGGAGTGTTGCTTCTGTATGTGAATTTCTGCAAAATGAGAATGCTGGACTGAACAAAGACTACAACAGGAAGCAATTACAATTACAAAAAAATAACAGTGTGGGCCAGATGTATCGAATAAACAGACAGCCAATCACCTCCTACCTGTCATGTTACAGGCTGCGTTTGAAAAATGACAGGTAGGAGCTGATTTATCTGGTTTATCACTCTCCATTTTATCACTTTTAGAAGCTGGATACATCTGGCCCTGTGAGAGATAAAGTACCAGCCAATACGCTCCAAACTGGCATGTTACAGGCTGGCTTTAAAAAATGACAGGAGCTGATTGCTTGGTAATTTATCGCTCAAATTTTAAGCTCTCCCCAAGCTTTGACAATTACCACATCCCCCTCCCCAATTCTCTGAAATAAAGCAGGTTTTTCTCTTCACCCACAAATGAAGAGCATCCTAGTGTACTTGTAGAGACAGGTCTTTATAAAAGGGACATGGCTAAGGTCGACACAAGCATTAGGTCAACAACGGGAAGGTCGATAGTCAAAAGGTTGACATGCGGTTTCACGTTTTTGTCCAAAAACAGGTGGTATTTCATACTCTACAATCCACTAGGGCATGGAGGGAGAATATAATAGTGTGCTGTGTGCAGCAAGGCACCGTGCCTGAGGCATGGGGAGCACAGCAAGCCAAGCGAGGGGACACGGTACACTAATATGGTGTTAATGTCGACTTACGTCAAAATTTGGGCCTGAAAAAAAAACTCATGTCAATCTTTTGACAGTCGACCTAATGCTTGTGTCGACCTATTATATGTGTCGAACTAAGCCCCATCAACATTTAGTGGTCAACCTTCACAGTGTCGACCCTATGACCCATACCCTTTATAAAATGCTGGTGTTAGCAACCTGTATAAACCTAGGAGTCTAGACCAGTGGTGCTGTCTGTACTGCCACTGCAGATCTAATGGTGTGTACACACGTGTACAAAAAATCTCATTGGGATCGCATGGGTTTTTTACCCTTGCAATCCCGATGCGCGTTCACGTATCGCAAGCAGAAAGTCTTGGCTGCCTTGACTATATAGTGCAGATCTGCACTATATAGTCAAAGTTGTATGCAGATCGCATGCATACCGTGCGATGCGATCCCGATTCGATCAGATCGCATTGCACGGTACTCACACCGTGTGTACACAGCACAAGTTTCTTAGCTTGGTTCTAGGCTCCTGTCAAGGTATACCCATCTCTAGTCTAGGGAATAACATTTGCACAGACTGTCACTAGATCATCTTGAAGTACTGACACTAATAGTTTCCTGGACCTTACATGATCAATGGCTATGCCACACACAGCCTGGCAGCCATTGACGATCATGATGTACCACACACAACCATACCTGATCATCATCATCAATTGCTACCAGGCTGTGTACCATACTAGCAGGACATATCAATTTCTGGGGGTACAGTGTGTATTACAATTATATGATTTCCTTCTTTTCAAATCAAGGGGGTAATGTTGGCATATTTAAAAATATTCGGTCTAGACCAAAGTACTCATGGACCTGTTCTTCTAATCAGACATCAACAGTTCTAAATAAAGTTCTTCCAGAAGTATCTAACTGACAACACAATCGCCCAGCACTAAAATAAATTATATTACAATGTACATCATGACAAACATTGTACTGGAGAAAGTCAGCAGTTCTGACATAACAGGAATGTGGGATACATCTGACAGGTGTAATGGTACATTCCCTACTTAATGCACAAACTACATTTTCATGTAAGGTGCATAGTGCATTCTTTTCTTATGTACTTCTTACCAGAAAAAGAATATAGACAATTTGTATTTTATTTATTTTTTTGCTATAAAAAGGTGTTTTTCAATTAAAATGCATTGAAAGGAATAGAAATTCTTTACACGGACTAACACCAAACTGAATAGCTAAAACAATACAACATCTTTGTAACATAACTTTCACGTCAGTGGAGATGGGGGCTTCCAAAACAAACATTAAATTATGATTTAGGAAATGTGGAAGAGTTAGTGCTGTACCAAGTACTTACTGAGACTGTGCTTCCCTGTAAGGATGGTATTACAGATCGGACAATGAAGTTTGGGAAGCTCCTTCGTGTGTTTCCGCAGAACATGCATCTCCATGCTAGTCTTCTGTGTGAACTTAGCCTGACACACAGAACACGTGAATGGCTTTTCACCTATGACAGGGAAAGTTAAACAAAGAGGTGCGACATATAGGTTGTAGTCTTGTACAAGTATCGTTATCATCTGCACTTATTGTTCCCATTTGTCGCCGTTTTATGTATTTTACATTAATCATCAATCAAACATTGGATGAGGATACCACCCTCTGATGAGTCACCCAGGCCTTTGCTTTGTACTGCCCCTTGGCTCTAACCTCATGTTACCTACTGAGCTCATCACACACCATGGACATCTCACACATTCATGTATAAACCAACATATGGTCTGTATGTTCTCTCATAGGGAGAGCGAGAGAGAGAACCCTCCCAAGGTAATTTATAGACAAATGGGGTGGTGGAGACCTGCGTTTGCGGTACAGAGAATGTACGATGTGCCAAACCTAGCAGTAAAGTGTGAGCTGTACATATGCAATAGTTGGTACAGATGAAAGACTTAGGGTGTAATTTATACTGCTGTAATAAGATGCTGGTGGGTACGTTAAATAATAAGACATTTATTAAGCTATATAATGCTCAGAAAAAAAGGGGGAGGGGGGTTTTGGCTAGGGTGTAGGTGGTTTGGGGCAGGTGGGGTGGACAAGCAGCAAACAGTCATTGGGAGAAAGTCTCGTATGCTACAGGTCGCCCCCGCCCAAAAAACCCCTCCCCCCCTTTTTTCTGAGCATTATATAGCTTAATAAGGGTCTTCTTATTTTACGTACCCACCGGCATCTTATCATTACAGCAGTATAATTTACACCTTAACTCTTTCATCTGTACCAACTATTGCATATGTACAGCTCACACTTTACTGCTAGGTTTGGCACATTGTACATTCTCTGTACCGCAAGCGCAGGTCTCCACCACCCATTTGTCTATAAATAGTGAAAGACGTTAATATAAGTTAAGATGATTGAGCAACCAATTATTGAATATAAATGCTAGCTCTAACATACCAGGTTAAAATTATTTATTTTCCCCTTGAGATTTTTGAATAATCGTGTACAAATACGGCATCCAGGTCAACCTTTTGATTGTAGACCTAGACACTGTAGATCTACAGGATCTAACCCTACAAATACATATCAGGGGGTATGTACATATACTTAATTTGGGCAGCAGCAGACATGAGAAAATCAACTCTTGCTAATAATTCTTGCATAGTAATTATTATTTCCCAGGTAATTGTAGTGTATGCAAGAAACCTTTTTGATTACTTATTCACAGTTTCATCTATCAATCGTAGTAGAACACAATTCACCTGTTTCAAAGTAAGTCTAATATTTCCAACATTGCGCAGAGGTTTGCTTCTTGTAGGAGTGGATATATTAAACCAGGCATGTCCAACGTTGGCCCTCCAGATGTTTTGAAACTACACATCCCAGCATGCTTTGCAATAGTTTTAGCATTCTGATAGCAAAACTGTGGCAAAGCATGCTGGGATGTGTAGTTTCAAAACATCTGGAGGGCCAACGTTGGACATGCCTGTATTAAACAATTTTGTCCCCAGATTTAGAAGTGGTCCGCATCATACTTTTTCACCTCGCTGTCCCCCTGGACAGGTAGGTCTCTGATACGTGGAGAGCGCATAGCCTGATGGAAACTGAACAAGGCGCTTTTGCGTTTCCCCCAGTATCAGCTCACAGATTAGGGAATACTTTGATTTTAATACTTCTTTGGATGTTAGTGTGATCAATTTCTCTTACCCTAAAAATGGGATATATATTTTGTTGTGTAAACCAATGAATGGGATCGCCAAGCCCCAGGAATAAACGTTGCCTCCGTATTTTTAACGCAGCTGAACTTCTCATTGCTGCACAGTGGAAGCAACCTTCTGCTCCTTCACTACCAGCTTCAACTTTAAATACAATTATTAAAATTTGGTACTCAGCATCTTTGGAATAGATTACTGCTCTTCTTCATGATAGAGTTGATAATATCATGCTGTCTGACCTGTGGTTCTCTCACTGCTAGCCTTAAAGTTTCTCCGTGACATCTTTTAGTTTTTGTCATAGTTCTATTGTCGTAGTTATATTTCTGCTTGTATTATGTATGTGTTATTGTTTGTGACTCAGTGGTCTCCTAGCAAGTGTCGAAACCAGCTGATCGAGGCCGGAGCGGACGTCACACACTCTTCCCTAAAACCGCCTTGGCACACCCGTGATTTTCCTGACACCCAGATAACAGCTGGTTACCACCCCAAACACCAGCTTTCTGTCAACTGGTTGTGATCAGAAAAGACTATGGATTTTGTCGCTGAAGGGCCTTGCGCATGCGTGCTATGATCCATACGCATGCACAGTCCATCCATAGTAGTCTGCCTTCTGAAATCGCAGGGCTGCGATCAGGTCTGATTAACCGCCAATAAGTACTAACCAGGCCTACCACTGACAAGCTTCCAAGATCGGACAGTGCAGTGGTGTAACTGTATAGCCGTATCATAGACTGTCATAAAAATGAGAGCAGGGTAAGCTCTGGAGTAAATTTACTAAAGCTTCTAAAAATAAAAAAGGGGTGATGTTGCCCATAGCAACCAATGATATTCTATAATTTTCTAAGCTGCAATAGACAAATGAAAGACAAAATCGGATTGGTTGCTATGGGTAACACCTATTTCAATTTGCATTGCAGAAATAATTAGAACTGGCACACTGAATAAGAGTACAGATGTACAGAAAATAATAATAATACAGTAGATAACAGTATCAGAGATACTGGTTACCCTATACCCGGTGTAGCCAAGTCCAGTCCTCGAGAGCTACCAACAGTTAATGTTTTCCAGATCTCCTCATAATCACAAGTGAAGTAATTAGCTCCACCTGTGGATCTTTTACAATGTGTTAGTGAGTAATGAGTGCACCTGTGCAGCAGCTAGGTTGTCTGGAAAATGCGAACTGCTGGTAGATCTTGAGGACTGGATTTGGCTACCACTGCCCTATACTAAACAGCAGAAGTACACTTTTGGTCAAAGTCAAATCAAGCAAAGTAAAACATTTTAAAACAAATACAACTAAATAACTTTTAGGGTTCTGGGGCTGAAGTTAATTCAAAACCCTTTGCAGTCAAAATTTGTCCGGTCTGCTTTAAATTGTCTTTTTTTTTTCTATAAAAAAAATGGTCTACATGGAATGTTGAATGATGTTAATGTTCTTATTATAAAGTGGCTCACCACTGCATCGGCTACTAGCGCTGGGGCTGTTGGGCCTGACTAGACGTTGGACCTGAAAGGGTTAAAGTTTCAGCCTGGCTTATACTGGCCACTACACAATCAATCATTCTCAACTCTCACCAACCTGTGTGTGTCCTCACATGTCTTGAAAGCTTGAAGGCATCCGTAGTAGCGAACTTGCACTTGTCACAATGGAATGGACGACTATCATTATGAATCTGAAGATGAAGGATCAGATCAGCAGCCTAGGAACAAGAAGATACATTAGCGTCTACTCTAGGAAACACATACTTTATAGAAAATGACACATATCAGGGACAGGGCATCTCTCCCGAGGACCTAGACATGGGAGAGACGTACTAAGCTTGGAAAGTGATAAAGTGGACAGAGAAAGTACCAGCCAATCCTGTCTTAACCGCCACGTCACATGCTGTGGTTAAAATATGAAAATGAAGAGCTGATTGGTTGGTACTTTACTTTTCTCCAAGGCAAGACATTTGCCCCAGTGTTTCCTAAGAATGCCCTACTAAACAAAAAAATACCAAACCCTACTGAGAAGACATTATCCTAAACATAATTAAGGTTCAGGCACTGTTATCATGAATGACGTATTATTGCAAATCCTGCTGTGCCTATTACATACCTCTGCTGCCTCATGCTCACAAAAAGGACACTTAAACAGGGTTTCGGGTTTATGGGTTTTTTTGTGCTTGAGGAGCTCGATTCCGGTCGCAAAGGCCTGATCACAGTCTTTACATCGGTGCAGCTTTACTTCTGTCAGAATGAATAATATAATGAGAACAACTTGGCAAAACATTATATTGTAAAGGTTCTAACATGTTCCAGCATTATAGGTATAGAAGTGATACTAAGGACAGGACCTGATTGGTTGGTACTTCTAGCTCTCTCCAAGGTTTGATACATCTCCCATTCAGAGAGGCCACAAGGGGATGGCGAGTACTTTGCGCCTCAGTGCAGCTTGTCCCCCAACCCCCTGCTGCTCCGGAATATTTGACCGCCGGCTCGGTGAGTGGAGAGAAGGGTGCAGCCAAGGAGATGCTTTGCAGTAGCGCTGTGTGGTCTGTGAAGCCAATGCCCGCCACTGACCAGGGACCAATGTCTCCCCGCATTGTCCGTGTTCAGGGAAGCCGATACAAGGCTGCTTATTCTCGGACATCTAGGCCAGCTCCCTAAGGCTGTGATTGGCGGCACAGCCTCCCTTGCTCTCCAATACAAGTACTGCTGCAGCACCAGTCCATTGTCCAGCAGTGACCACATTTGAAATGTCCACCAAGAGGGGAGCAGGAGCATGCTATGCTATGTGCTGCGCTCTCCTCCTCTCACCATCTGGCGGCTTCTTCATCAGCAGCAGTGAACTGAAGCAAATTTAAGTGGCACTTTTGGGGGACATTATTTGTAAATGGCATTACTTTGGGCATTGTGTGAGGGATCATACAGCATGGAGGTATCATACAGCATGGATAAGCAGGAGAACTGGGGCATTATGGTGTAATGGACATACCAGTGTTTGGCGTAATATGCATTATGGTGTGCGTAATCCTGGCGCAGTGTGTGCAAATGGCTCTAGCTGGCGCAGTGTGTATAAGTGGCACTATTGTGTGGTGTAACTGTCCCTGTTAACAGATTATGGGGGAAATTTACTAAGATGTGTATTCTACTTCACATGTGATGTTGCTATGGGCAACCAATCAGATCCTGTCTACTATCTTCTAGAGGATGCTATATAAATAAGTAGATTCTGATTGGTTGCCCATAGCAACATCACATGTGAAGTAGAATACACATCTTAGTAAATTTCCCCCTATGTCTTCTCTAGTATGTGTGTATCTTGCTTTATGTGAGTCGGCCAATTAATACTTCCCCCCGACCCACAGTAAGGGGCACCCAAATCTATGTTTGCTTACCAGAAGAAAAAAAAAAAGGCCTGAGCCGGCCCTCGGCTCAAGTTATATGCCATGTGGTGGAGAGGAGGAGGATTCTGTATGTGCCATGCTGGGGGGTAGGGGAGAGGAGGCTTATTCTGTTGGGACCTAGAAAATATCAGGTGGGATGCCAATTTTTGTAAGCAAGCGGACCCACTATTTTTGGCGTTTTCACAATCACTAGTAGAACTAGTGTAAATGGGTGTGGTATAGCACCTCCACCGTGAGGATTCAGACGGCCATTAGTCCAGATGTAGGAATCCCAAATGCCGGAGCGAGTGCAATGGATACCCTTGCAGGTTTGCTGCACTTGCCACCTATTCTAGTCTCCCTCTGTGGGGGTCATGGACACCCACGAGGGACAAAAGGCCGTCAGTCTGAATTCCCACTGTTGGGGTTTTAACACTCGGGATTCCGACGTAATGACTGTAAGGATACAGACTGTCGGGAGGCCATCCGGAACCCAGTGTAAAATCGAATGTGCCGTTTATGTATAGAATTCTTTAGTAAATAATTATTATGCTTTAACATATTAATTACACTTACCTATCTGTGCTTCTGGGGTGACTAGCTGAATGCGCTTTCCCTTCTTCGCTGTTATTTGGGCCTCAGAAGTGTCTGTTTCCTGGAGGTTACACTCAGGGGTCACAGTCTTGAAATAGATAACAATATAGCAATTATGGAGCACATAATTTAAAACAGAAAAGAAAGTATTAAACCTCTATTCATTCATCCATCCATCCAAGGTGGTTCCTAAAGCACTTCATTCGCAGAGCAGAAATGGCTACCTTGACAAGCTCTAATAAGAGAAAGTGTCTGTATGGAAGCATGCATTTGGTCTCTGCTCTAGAAACAGCCATGCTCTAGAACAGTGGTGATCAAACTGTGGGTCCTGACCCCAAAAAGGGTCCCGACCTTCTCACATCATGTTGTGCCTCCACAATGCTGCCATGTATGTGCCGCCTGCTGATTACACATGTAATGTGATGACCTTCTGCAGTTACTTTCTTGGGTCCTGTAATTATTATCATTGTCTGATAGGGTCCAAGAGCAAAATAGTTTGAGGACCCCTGCTCTAGAACAATCATTGTTGGCAGGGGTGACTAGAATGCATGCCATATAAATTGCTAAAATTTAACAATATGTTCCTGGTATTTTTTAAATTTATGCCTGTTTGTTGGATGTTGGCAAACCAGAGAAAAACTTAAAACATGGAGAACAAATGTCTCCTGAAAAATGTATTTATTAGAACACATACTGGCAGGACACTCACAGTGTTGTCAGAATGGTGACATTGTATAAATGCCCCCTGGCTACATACCTGCTCCTCTCCACTCTGTGTGGACTGAGTAATAGAAGGGTCCATGGATAGGATTATGGGTTCAGAGGTGTGAGGTACAACCAGTGGCTGCAAGACGTGTCCTAGATCCTGCACTTCGTACACGGCAGTGTCCATCTGCTCAGCACTCTGCAACACAATTGCTTGTACGATGCTGCCATCCTCTGCATGCATGGGGATGGTGTGTAATTCAGTCACTGTACCAGATTGATCATCATCAATCAAAAACAACTGTGTATCCCCATTCGCAGGTAAAATGCTCCAGGCAATGCCATCTGTTCCTGCTTCTGAATCATGTCCATCCACCTAATAGTACAATAGTAGAGGTCCTTACGTATTACACTACTATGTTATGACAATTATACTACTTATAACATTGTATTCAATGAACTAGAAAATAAAATATAGGGTACATCCTGTATCCCTTCCCTGCCCCAAGCAATAATCATACTTTGTGGGGTATTCAATCTCCCGCCGCTATTCCCGACGGGGGATATAGCGGTGGGGCATTATTCAGTGCCGCCTTCCCACAACAGCATTGAACAAGGAACATCCGGGAATTGGCGAGTATCCGGCTGCAGCTCCCGGCTACGCCCTCTTTTCGGCACTTGGCAGGTGGGACATTGAATCCTGCCTGCCAAACCGGCCGAGAATGGGACCGGGTCACGGCTGTCGGGCCAGCCTTACAGTTGTGACACCAGGTTTCATACCCCCTTAAATTGGACATCATTTCTGCAATATCCCATAAATGCTTTAGACTTATTTAAAAACTTTGTGCAAATAGAAACAATCTTACCCATAAGTCATCAGATATTAGTATATAATTAGAGTTATGGAAACAGTTTACAAGTCTCACCTTATTGCCACTGGCATTTATGGATTTTTTCCCAGATTTAACTCCTACTGGCATCTCAACCCTGTGACTCAATTGATGCTGGCGGAGAATGTAGCGCTCATGAAAGGTTTCAGGACAGAAGCGACATTTCAGCGGAGTTTCCAAGTAGGTGTGTTGTTTGCGGATGTGAACCTCTGCGAACAAGGTTATTCAATAAGACTTAAAAAAGTCCAGGTAACAATATTTATATCAAATGAATTGCCATCATTTAATAATTGATGTTTACATCACATGCGCATATAGAGCCAGATTCACAGCTGGATGCAGGAGTGAGCAGTGCTACCTCTTAGGGAGCAGCGGATTTGAGAAAGTATGTTAGTGATGCAGTTCTCTTACGAATCCCAGTGGGGCCAGTGAATCTGTGTCAGATGATGACCCCCCATCTTTGGCCCCAAAATGGCCACTGCCTGTCAATGAGGCTGTGACTTCCAACACACTGCAATCCGCGATGCAGCAACATCGCAGCACATGCTCATGTTGGCTCCGATGCAAATCAACTGAACATTGGTCAATAGATCTGAATCAGGCCCAAAGTTTACTATACCAGGATTTATATCATTATTGAGTAAGGAAGAACCACAATAATTCCCAAACATCAGGGATTTAGCCCATGCAGGTTTGGGGACTGAAGCATTAACTTAGCTACGTATTATGTTCAGAGTGATCTTGACAGCAGAAGTTGCAGACTGAGGAGGATATTCAATCATCGGGGAGATGCCCGCCGGGCCCTATTCAATGATGTCTTCTCCGACAGCATTGAGCAGGGTATCTAAGCTCAATCTGCCGAGAACGGCTGGGAAGTGACGAGCTGCCGGCTGCAGCTCGTCTCTTCCTGGCCCCAACTCATGGCCATGCCCCCATTTCGTCTCGCTGCAGGCGGGACATTGAATCCCGCCTGCATGTTCTTGGTTCGAACGGGACTGGGTCACGGCGGTCGAGCAAGCTCGCCTGCCGTGACCCCCGCAATGAATACCCCCTGAGACTGTTGGAACAGTTAGAATTATTCCACAGGCAGATTGCTCAGCACACAGTGCCGCACTTAGAAAATCCCCTGAAATCACCCAGTGTGTAGGCCCCATTAGTGGGAAGTGTACTACCTCTACTTCGGACTTATACTTGCTAAAATAAACACTTTACAACTTATATAAAATACACAGAAAGCTGTAAAGAGAGCGTATTTTAGTAGGTGAAGGCACACTCAAACCATGGATTGAGGTTTTTATATTTATAAGAATGCAGGTTATTCCACTGTACCAATATGCTGGACTGTATGAGGATGGGACTAGCAACTTATTCATGCCATTTCAAAATGATTGCAGGTGGCCCGACTGAGTGTGTCCTTTATTTATACATTGATGAGGCTCCTTTCCACTGAGTCTGCTCTGCAATACACTTTGCCTCTGTTTTTATGAACATTTACTTATACTTGTCTGTTGATATTGTTATATCCTGATATCCTTCAAGACTTCAAACGCAAGATACATTTATATATAAAAGTTTTTCTATACATGCTTCTGGTGGGAGAGCAAGTGTCCGTCTAGTTTAAAATGTCCTTCAAGTCTTGCTTGCTGTGCGGGTATATATATCCTGTTATTTTTTACGATATATAACTATCGCCATTTATCCCTAATATGATATGGGATGGATTTACTCTTATATTGTAACTGCGATACCGCATCCAAGTTGTATTATTTAACAATTGTTGAGTCATTGCCCCAACTAGTCCATTTGTCCTTATCCGTTTATGTGTGTGTGTGTGTGTGTGTGTGTGTGTGTGTGTGTGTGTGTGTGAGGGGGGAGGGGGGTGTTTACAATAATATATAGATGTTAGTGTAGTATGGGGAGGGGGGGGGGGTAGGATGGAGGGGAGGTAAGTTAGGCTTTTTCTGGTAGTTTAGCTAATATGTAGCTATAGACCACTAACTTACTCCTACAGTCCATAGTAGGTAGAGGGGTAGTATAGTTGCAGGGCTCCAGGTACACCTAAGTTGGGGATGGGTAGTACAGGGTGGGGGGTCATGTGGGAGGTTTGCTTTGGGTTTTTTGGGGGGGTTGTGGGTATTTTTTCTCTTCTCTTTGTAAGTGGGTTTAGATCTAAGGAGGCTAGATAGCGAGCTATTTTATTATCCTCAGTGGTGTTTTCATCTGATGTCTGCTCTCATACTGTAATGTTATGGTGCTCAGCAGTTGCTTGTAAGGCATGCTGTTTTGGTATATCTCCTTCCGTACCACTGGATGCGGAGACCCCGATGGCGCCTCTGGGTACTTCTATGTCTATCTATGCTATTGTGAGTCAACATGCACCTTGTATATCCTTTTATATATCTGAGAGATTATGATATGTCCTATTTGTTATGTGCACCTTCTTTGAAACATCACGATCTACAATGTATTGTAATGTTTTGTTTGTTTCTAATTGTAAAATCAATAAAAATACTATATTAAAAAAAAAAAAAAAAAAAAGAATGCAGGTTATATTTAGTGGCTACCCATGACACAAAGATAAGTTAACACAATTCTACATTTCTTTCCAGCCTCTAATAAGAGCTTTTCCGCTTACCGCAGGACCCATCCCTTTCAGGTATGTTGTATAAAAAAAATGTTCCACAAAATATACTTACGCACGTCATTCTTCCCGAACAGGGCAGCATTACATTTAGGGCAATGTTCCTTGGGCAAGTTCTCTGTATGTTTCCTTAATATGTGCATTTTCATACTGGTGTTCTGCGTGAACTTGGCCTGACATAGGTGACATGTGTAAGGCTTCTCCCCTACAATATAAAGTAACACATGGAATTAACGAAAGAAAACTAGAAGATTCAGTTTTATAGAATAGGAGGAACTGTGTAACACTAGTATGTATATATTTAATATTTTATCATTTTACATAGAGTAGCCTGCAGCTATCAGAGATGGTGTCTTTAGTCATCTTCAGACCAAGTATACCACCAGTAGGCTATGAGGGCTTTACTCTCCGTTACCAAGGGCCTTATTCTGGTTGGTGCGGTTCTGTCCGTGTGCGGTCGGACAGACGATGTTTGGTATTTGCGCATGTGCAGAGGTGTATCTGCGCATGTGCGAACGCTGCGCTCGGCCGAATACGGAGTGAATTCTGTACAGAAAACGATCGGTTGGAACACTGCGAACAGGGGTGGAGAGGGGCGTGAAGGGCTGTTTGGGCTCATTACCATATGCGTACGCCCCGCATCTCATGGGCGTTCCCATGAAAACGCTGGGCGTACGTATGGTAATGCAGCCATTACGCACGAGTGGGGGGGCGGACATATGACATATCCGGATGCCAGCTGCCCGCCCATATCCCTGCTTTTGCACGGAGAAATGCCCGAGTGGTCTGGAGCACTCGGTGCTGCCTGACCACTTGGTCCTGCATTCGATGGTCTGTGACCATCGAATGATGGGGGGGGAGGTTCGCAGAGATGGAGGAGGTGTTCACATGAAAAATCCACTCGCGGTCAGTTCGGTTGGCGTCTTACCGCATTCGGACGGTGTGAGCGATCCGTACGGAAGGCAGGGCTAAGAACACACGGTTCCTGTCCGAAAATACGCATCCGAACGAATCAACCAGAATAAGGCCCCAAGTGTTCCTGATCTTTCACATCTAAAACCCTGCAGCATTTCCCACGTACCCGTGTGTGTTCTCATGTGTCTTCTCAACTTGAAGGCATCAGTAGTGGCGAAAGAACAATGGCAGCAAAGATATGGTCGCTCCCCAGTATGGGAACGGATGTGTACTTTCATCCTATTTGCCTAAAGAGACGTGACAAATAAGAAATAATTATTTAGTGGTAATGAATGAAATGGAACAATTCAAAAATACTTCATGCTATGAAGTTGGAAATCCTTAAATATCCTAGTAGTAAAGAGACGTCATCATTGAGATAGAAATGGTTTATCTGGACGATTCATTAAAAATTTGTGCCCGTCTCCTGCATAGGACCCTCTATTCCCCATCGTATTGAGACCCCAGTATCCCATATGGATAATAGAGAAATAATAAAGCAGAAAAGTGTGACTCTTCATGCACCTTGGTATAGCCAGGTTTGGTATTTTCAAACCACCAACAAAATGAGCTTGTGTGCGGGTAGGGAGTGAAAGTGTGGGGTGAGGAGGAACTGGTTAAAGTTAAAAGCAGAGGGTGTCATGCAAAGAAATAACATAGGATTATACTTTATGTCAAGTTGCACATACCTCCACACTTGCATAATCGCAGTAACAACACTGGAAGGGTTTCTCCAATGTATGAGCAGACCTGGTGTGGCGCAGGAGATCTGCTGCTGTCCCATATGCCATGTCACACTCTTTGCATTTATGAGGCCGAATTCCTGCAACAGATATAATAATGTTGTATTAACTGCTTTCTGACAGATATACAAACCAGGCTGTCTACTAACACAGGGCCATGTAGAATCACCTCTATTAAGTACATTCTTTAGCATTCATTGCAAGGGGATACTAAGAACATAAGTATATTATGAATCTGAGATATAGATGGAACAGGTGAAGATGCTGGCACTAAATGCAATATAAAAACTTATTTTGACTTTAGTGAATAGCTCCCCATTACACTGGTTTCCACAAGGTGCTCAAAAAGCCAATAGAATAGAATTGAACTGAACTAAACAAGCAAACACAAACAGATAGGAACTCAGGGGTAGATTTATGAAGCAGTGATAAGGGAGAAGTGATTGAGGGGTAGATTTATTAAGCTCGGTGAAGTAATAAACTGTCTGGTTTTTATCACCAGCCAATCAGCTCCTACCTGTCATTTTTCAAACCAAGCCTGTTACTTCGCAGTTAGGAGCTGATTGGCCGGTGATAAAATCCAGACACTATCATTTCACTGTGCTTAAATCTGCCCCAAAGTGCTTGTACTGTACTTTATCACCGGCCAATCTGCTCCTGACTGTTATGCAGCCCACACACGCACCGATCCCGGCATGCGTTGTGGGCTTAACTAGCACACATAGCATCGCATCGTATGCCTTGTGCAAACGATGTGCATGCGATGCAGTGCTAGAAAAAGCTAGTACAAAAAGTATGTGCAGCACATACTTTTTGTACTGTACGATGAGGTGCAGTGGGAGCGCGCAACCCATCGTACAGCATCGCACCGCCCGCATCGGTGCGTGTACGGCCTCCTTTACATTACAGGCTGGATTTAAAAAGGGACAGTTTGAAGCTGATTGGCCAGTGATAAAATACCAGACACTTTATCACTTCTCCCTTATCACTGCGTCATACATCTACCCCTCAGTTCCCCCAAGAGCAGGGCTGGGCAACACCGGCCCTCCAGATGTTAGTGAACTACACATCCCAGGATGCTTTGCATTAGTTTTGCTATGTGGCCATGCTGAAACTGATGCAAGGCATGCTGGGATGTGTAGTTCACTAACATCTGGAGGGCCGGTGTTGCCCAGCTCTGCCCAAGAGGGACCATAAAATGGCAAGTGCAAACATCCTCCTCTCTCATTTGATCACTTTGCAATTAAACTACTAACTTCCAATAGGTGACCACCAGAGGCACTAAAAGGCACTAGATTCTGACCAAAGTTGGCACTGCTTTGTACATGAATGATTCATGTACCAGGGTGGGGAGTGGCACGGCCATCACCTAATTGGGGGCATGGTGAGAGACAGTATGCTGACAGCTGCCTTCTACTACTTTTGATGTTGTTGAAAGGACCACCATATGGCATGTACAGTCCATGTACAATCTGCGCTACTACAGGTATAACACAATAGAAACATAAGTGACAGAACAAATCCGAAGGAAATCGGCTTTCCTGTTATTTCTGGCTCAAATAAAGAGAGGAGAGAAAATAGCGATACAACATTAGACATTGTGGAGGATATAGACTTGCACACAATGCAGCCGTACTGAGGATATTCACATCCATCAGCAATGCCACATTCATACATTTCTACCTGCTCAGTGCAAGAGATCAGACGGATCTCAGAATACACTAAACCCCACATAGCCTGAAGCATTGTCTACACGCCCTCAGAACACTTTTCCTACGCCAGAACAACCTCGCTGACAACTACTAATATCCATGCAGCCACGAGTGGAGATGCAAATGAAATGTGTATGCTCACAGTTGCAGGTGCTCAGCTACTACAGCATAAGAACAGCGCAATAAATTGCAAGAACAATTCACAAAATGGATTTGTGTGTAGATCTGAATCAACCAAATTATTAGCAAGCTGGTTACATGTTTTGCTCAATAATGTTGTCCATGCCAGGGGTTAAAATGGATTTGTGTGTAGATCTGAATCAACCAAATTATTAGCAAGCTGGTTACATGTTTTGCTCAATAATGTTGTCCATGCCAGGGGTTTAACGCTAGTCGCCCTCAACAGGTGATTTATCCAATAATCCTTCACTATCCTTCCTCCCCCTACTAGAAAGTAGCTCCCATTGTCTTCCTGGGTCAGATGTACTACGCTTGCAAAGTGATAAAATGGAGAGCGATAAACCACCAGCCAATCAGCTCGTAACTGCCATGTTACAGGCTGTGTTTGAAAAATGACAGGTAGGAGCTGATTGGTTGGTGGTTTATCACATCCTTCAATGTCTTATTCTGAATCCGTTTGCAATTCATTGCAATTGTATCCATTCATTTTAATCTCCTGAATTAAAATGATCAGTGTACTCTTGTTTGTCTTCTGTTGAATTCTTCTGTTTGCCATGCAAACCGAACAAAGCAGCACCCATTCATGTTTATTCACCTGTAATTTTCATGAAAGTTTTAAAATGGGTCCTGTCTGCGTGCCTTGTGATTTGGTCATTACTTGTAGCTCATACTTTCCAAATGCTTTCCTTATAGGTCATACCTGTATCACTCTGTACAGCTATGTGACATTTGTGGCGCCTTGTAAATAAACTTTGATAATGTTTTTCCTTACCCAAATGGAAATTTACATGGAGGCGAAGTTCTGTGGTGGAACCAAATGTCTTTTCACACAGGTGACATTTGTATTTATCTGAATGCCTCCGTATATGGCGCCTCAGTGCAGTCAGATTGAATGACGTGAATGCGCACTCCGCGCACCGGTACAGTGTCATCACTCCTGGAGAGTAGACAGAATGAATTATGCCAAAACTAAATAAAACAATATTAGAATGCTAGAATACTTCTCACAACTATACCATCGTACCTGTCTCTTCTGTGGTTTTAGCTGGGATACATGATTCCGGTTCTGGCATTACTTCGGGCACTGCAGTTGTTACCAACTGGCTTTCATACACCTGGATTGTATTCTGCAAGGGAAAATAAAGTGTATAATCTGTGGTGCACAAGGTGGTTTGACATATAGGAGATCTATATATAATACTCACTTGGATTTTTATTATAGAAATATGATTGTTGGGTATCAGACTACACTAATTTATTTTTTCCTGCTTTGAAAACTTGTTCTATTGTGTACGGGCACAAAAATATCATGGAAACAGCATACCGCAAAATGTGAGGAAGTCTCTATTCAAGGCTGGGCATCAGTTCACACATTGTTAACAATATAAGCAAAAATTGACCAATCTGTCAATAAACAAAATCCGCCAGTTTGTAAATATAGCACTAGATCTTAGAGGCAGGTGCTACAGTGGCCCCTCTGCCATAATAAGAATGTGTGTGAACCCAGACCTCCTGGCCCAGTCTCGAGCCAACCAAGGTTTTGACCTTTTATTTAGTGCCCGCAAAAGAGGAGAGAGAGAACAGCCAGATCATAAGCAGACTCCAAGGAACAGACATGGCATCTACTAGAAACAACAACATTTGGGAAAACCAAGATACAATCTTGTCAACATCTGGTATAATTCACTGTGAGCCAGCAGTTAAAAGACCTCCAGATGCAGATACCATTTCCTAGGGTGAAGGGTTTGTCTAATTAGGAAGTAAAATTCCCAGGGATGAAAACATCTGTGATAACCAAAATGTTCAGCATTGCCCTACTGGCCCCTCTCATGTCAATGAGACTCTTGTCATCCCCTTGGTGCTTTTTGTAGGCCGCACTTATGTCCGGATAGATTTGGATGGACCTATTTCAAAAGGACTTGTATTCACTGACCAGAAGGTTGAAATCCAACCAGAGCTCAATGTATCGGGAATAAAGACCTTGTAACAGATTTAATTACAGAATTTACAAACTCCAATAAGACTCAAAGGCTAGCAAACTTCACACCAGGAGAATATCACTATAACACACACATACACATACCTGGTTGTCTTCACACGGGACAGGCTGAGACACAGAAGGACTCACAGACTGGACACTCACTTCCTGGCGTGCCTGCTCAATTTGAGGATGCAAAGTTTCTTCCAAATCTTGTAATTCAAACACTTGTGTTGTCTGCAAGGTCTGGCTATCGTCCTCATCTCGCTGTATTCCTGTGACCTGTATGCTCACAATAGAGCCATCTTCTCCCTGCACAGGTACTACATGGAATTCTGATACATTACTGAACGCCTCATTGCCATCTAGCATCTTGTAGACCCGAAAAGCCAAATCTGCCTCATCATGTGTTGGCTGTGTTTGCCAAACAACTTCGTCTTGTTTCTTCAAAAGAATGTGTTGCTCATGCACCTCCATACCGTCACCCTAATAATAAAAGGATGGTTAGATCTCATAGTGAGAACACAGAAAAATTGCATGTGTTAAAAAGCCACTAAAGTATTTCTGGTACTTACATTAAAACCTATACTACTGAATAAAATAATACATATGAACAAACAATCTGTCCAGCATACTGATTGCTTAACAGGCATGTCCAAACTGTGGCCTTCTAGCTGTTGTGAAACTACACATCCCAGCACGCCTTGCCATAGTTTTAGCATTCCATAATAGCAAAACTATGGCAAGGCATGCTGGGACTTGTAGTTTCACAACAGCTGGAGGGCCATAATTCGGACATGTCTGGCTTAGGAGCATGATGCATCTCTGTTTGGTAGAAGTGCTGAATGAGCGCTTGAGTCTGTGGATTGTAAACACCTGGGTAACACACATGATCTGAGCACAAGTCTAATAGTGTTAATATAACATGCTGCAATAATGATTTCACTTGTTTTGTTTTTTTGCTAACATACAAAGCTGCATTGCAAGGTCAACACTAATAATGCCTTTATTACGTTTAGGAATGAGTTCGCTTTTAAGTTGTGCCAAGTTAAACAATGAATGACCTCAAATGAAAAAGCTATATTTTTGTTGGTAAAACATTTATTCATGATTGGTGTATAACTTGATTAGTGTACATAATAAAAACTTGAATACATATTTTAGACTGAGTAAACAAATAAAAACAAATGTTAATAAACCATCAGAGCACCTCAAAGGAGTCTATTAATTCACAACTGTGAATAGCAACAGGAGAGCTCCCAAAGCTTAACAATCAGTATGTAATGTTGGAAGTGGCAGGTGTTTAGTCATGGGAACTGGCATTCTTCGAATTAAGTGTACCGCCGAGATGCTCCACACTAGGGCACAAAACAGCAGCAGACTAAAGCTTCGATTTTTCCCTGTTTTCGTTTCGATTTTGCTTATAGAAGCAAAATCGAATAGAAACCTAATCAAAATCAAATGGTTTTAGGACACTTTCGACTGGCATTCAATTCGATGTGCACTCCCATTTTCTCTATATCGAAAAGAAAAATAGACTGTGCAGCCAAGGAAATCCTGAATTGGATTCAGTAAATACAATGTGTACATTGTGCCTACACTGAGAAATTGATATTGAATGTAAAAGTACAGCTCTAATGTCAAATAGAATGGGAAGATCTAATACCAAATCTAATGGAAAATCGAATCTAAAGCAAATAGAAGCATGGGTACTTGTTTCCTAGCACGGCCACAAATCTTGGCCATCGGGGGTAATTTTAGTGGCCTGCGACGCGACCGACGCCCCCGATTTTTCCATTGAAATGCATTGAAAAATCGGGTCGGTCGCGTCGTGTGCGCCTAAAAATGCTTAAATGGTCCACCCGCGAGGGCCGCAATTTCCCCATAGGGAACAATGTTAAATGCTTCAATTTACCCGCGATGACCCCGATTTCCCATAGGAAACAATGTTAAATGGGTCAATTTACCCAAATCATCATAGGGAAGAATGGTAAATGGGCCAGAAACCCCAAAAAAAACCCCTGACCAGTGAAATGTACCCCCAAAAGTAGTTTACGCCACCCCGCGATCAACGTGAACCCGAAGCGTGGCGAGCGCGGCGGTACGCGTCCTCCAACCTTTTCATACCCCCACTATCCACGTCGGCGTGGAGTTGAGAATAGAATAGTGTGGCGAGCGCAGCGAGCCCCGCGAGGGGACGCGGATACCTTCACAGGTAAACGCGTCCCTTCGCGGGCTTCACAGGTGTCCGCGTCGCCATGGACACCTGGGAAGCCCGCGAGGGGACGCGTATAACTGTGAAGGTATCCGCTGCGCTCACCACGCTTCGGGCTCGGTGGCTCGCTGCGCTCGCCACACTATTCTATTCTCAACTCCACGCCGACGTGGATAGTGGGGGTATGAAAAGGTCGGAGGACGCGTACCGCTGCGCTCGCCACGCTTCGGGTTCACGTTGATCGCGGGGTGGAGTCTAGTACTTTTGGGGGGACATTTTAATGTTCAGGGGTGCTTATTGGCCCATTTACCATTGTTCCCTATGATAATTTGGGTAAATTGATCCATTTCACATTGTTTCCTATGGGAAATCGGGGTCATCGCGGGTAAATTGAGGCATTTAACATTGTTCTCTATGGGGAAATCGCGGGCATCGCGTCTGGCCCATCGCACCCGATTTTTTTGCGCATGCGATGCCCGCGATGGCCCCGATTTTACCCCCGATGACCGCGATTATGATCGTTGTGGCCGTGCTAGGAAACAAGTACCGAAGCATGTATACACACCTTTAGTTTTGCCAGATTTCTGCTTGCACCCCAGGATGGCTACAAGCAGCCATCCACAGCTCAAGATTAAGAATAGCTGCTCTCTCCCAGCGCCATTCACAGCACAATAAATTGAATTGACTCCATAGAATTAACTGATCTGGTCTCGATTTATGAAATTAATCTAGAAATCTGCATCAACAAATGAAAGAAGAATATTTGGTACTTATGTAGTATCTGGGCGTCCGATTTAGAAATCGGATCGCATCGCATGCGACCAAATCGTATGCGATGGTCAAGATTTTTCCATAGGATTCAATGTTAAAATGGTCTGAGTCCATTTTAACATAGAATTCAATGGGAAAAAGGTGTCCTTTTCCTTTCCCCACTATCCAAGTGGGCATGGAGTTGGATATAAACCTGTGGCGAGCGTAGCGAGCCCCGCGAGGGGACACAGAATACTTTTTAAGAAATATGCGTCCGCTCGCCACGCTTCGGGCTCGGTGGCTCGCTGCGCTCGCCACGCTATATAAAATCAACTCTATGCCCACTTGGATAGTGGGGAAATGAACAGGACCTTCTTAACATTGAATCCTATGCAAAATCGCATCGAATCGCATCGCATCTGATTGTATGCCTTAAGGTATGGCATGGCATACAATCACAAAATCGGACGCCCAGATACTACATAATTACCGAATATTCATAAGTAAATTAGCGCTAAAGGCAAAGAGTGAAGAACACGAGAGCTACTGAAAGCAGAAAACACTGGCATCTTTTGGGCCAGTGGTGGATGTACAACCTGTACCCAGATGTAAACATGCTATCAATTACTTTTGCTGGTAAGAGAAAAGTCAACGTCAGTAAACTTATGTAAATCAAAAAGTTGATCTAACCAGGCAAGCTGGAACACTTCAGGAGCCACACGGGAAGCTATCTAATTTTCAATAGGCTGCTCATTACCAACATCAGAGAAGCCCTGTACACATGCATCGGGTTTTCCCAATTTTCGATTCGGTTTTGCTTATAGAAGCAAAATCGAATCGAGTCCTAAACTAAATCTAGTGTTCCCGCTAGGCTGTTTTAGCGGGGCGCTGCGCCCTGCCCGATTTTTACAGAGCAAAATGCGCCCTGCCCTGCTAGCAGCGCCCCGCTAAAACAGCGTGGTGCCTGCCCTGGCTGTGTGCACGGGGGAAGCGCAGCGCCGCCTTACACGGCGATTCCCAGCGCTTCCCCGGCAGCACGGTAACTTCGGCGGTCCCGCCTCCTTTAGTGACGTTGCGGCCCGGGCACGCCCCTTTTCATGACGTCGCGGCCCGGGACCGCCCACAATTGTGACATCGGCGGGCCCGGTCCGCCCCCTCTTGCGCTGCCCCCGTGCAGCAGCGCCCTGCCTGCCCTCATTTCTAGAGGGAACACTATAAATCGAATGCTTTTTGTGACACTTTCGATCTACATTCGATTCGATGCACGCTCCTGTTTTCACAAAATTGACCAGAAAAATCTACTGTGCAGCCAGGAAATATCGAATTCGATCTAGTAAATCGAATGTGTACAATGTACTATGAATGCATATCGAACTCGATATCTAATGCAAAAGTACAGATCTACTGTAATGCCAAATCGAATGGAAAGATCTAATGCCAGAATCTAAAAATCGAATCAAAAGCAAATCGGTGTGTGTACAGGGCCTAAGAACTTTAGAAATTAACACCAGTGTAAACTAAATAATCTGCAGGCATTTAAAAAAAAAACTATAACAAATAAATATGCCAATAAAGTAGGAAGAAGGCTGCCTGCATGGAACTAGCTCAAAGATGACATTGCATACAACACCTTTATCAAGGTGCTCCAGATTACAGAAATGTTCATGAATATTTGCAGTGTAATAGTTACTGAATCCTGTCAAAGACTGCTCTAATTATGGGTAAGAGAGAAGAAAACAGAGGATGACCAGTCTTTACAGGAAGCCGAAGCCAGTGAATCTGTATCCAAAGCTCTGAACACACTATACGATACTGGCGGTGCTGCAAAATGAACGACCAATGGGTCAACACTGAAAAATATCGTTAAGTGAAGTCACCCGTAGCCCCACCGATCATGCAGTCACTGACGATATCATCAGATTAGACATGTTCAGATGATCAGGGTTATTGTAAACAATCCGCAGGAGTGCACATAATGATATAGTGGGTGCACACTTAACAATGATAATGATATTGTTAATGAAAATCTTATGCTGTGCACCGAGCAATAGCACACAGCCATTGCCCTGGCCATGCCCAGAAAATAGGAGCGACTCTCTCCCATTTTCTCAAAAGCTGGCATCACCTGCCATTCCCCTGCTCCCAAATGGCCACAGTGTGACTTAGTGGGCTGCAAGCAATCACATCTAAAAAAATTCAGAGAGGTTTGCGTACAGTACATCTATGAATTTGGAGCTACATACTTATTTATCTACATTAGAAAGAATAAGCAACCTCCTGTACACAACATAGTGATTACCACTATCAGTTACTAGCCTGACCCAGAAGTCTGAAAGACCCTTGTCTCTCAGCACAAAAAAATAAAATAAAAAATAGGACAGAAACCATCTCTTCCCACAGATCAACAATTTCTAGAATCAGAGCTCCAAAACTGTAAGTCTAGCAAAATGAATGTGAACACCTGACGCTACTACAGCACCTGCAGTGTCACACTGTCCCCACACTAGGTCACTCAGACTACATCTTATATTGCGTCCCACACCAAAGATTACTACACTGGTTTATATTTGCCCCACATATCAGTGCATGTCCATATCTCCCTATGCAGGAGTGCATTCTATAAATCACTACTTAGTTATGTGACCTATAGTTCTCTACAGAGGAGTATAGACACCCTACATGTATGTGCTCACCTGCACTCACATATCCATATATAGGAATGAATCCCTGATCCATATAGGGGCTTATTCTGATGCTTCCCATGTGTTCCTCTGACTCCACTAGGTCCCTATACAAGAGTGTACTCTGACCTCAGACATCCCCACATATATGTACCCCCATGTTACCAGGTGTGCCTGGCCTATGCTCCAGTGCCCGGAGAGGGCGCACACTCACTCAATTTGACTCAACACAGCGGTGACCACAGCTCAGGGCAGAACCACCAGCACCTCTCCAGCAGCCGGAACAAAACTCCACTTCCTGTCAATGGACCGCTGACGTCACCGGCAATGCAGGTCATGTGGTAGAGAGGGCGCCGGGGGTGACGCCAAACACAAGAGGACAAAGGCATCAAAGAAAAGTGACTCCTACCAGCAGCTTCTGCTGGTGCCTGAACGGCGGTTAGGGAGCGTCTCTGCTGCTAACCACGCCTCCCCCAGTACTATTGCGTCGCTGGGACGTTCGTTAAGCCACGGCTCCACATAACACAGTCAGTCTCTGTTCTTTCCTGACAAAAAAAATCCTGCACAATTTCCCGCCCTGTTGTGTAGGGATTGGCTATCAAAAGAAAACATCGGTCAGAAAACATCGATTCTGGAACCGATGTTAATCGATGTTTTGCGTTTCATTAAATTGACTATTTAACAAATATAATAAACTTATGAAATCATACTTTATTTTAGCATGATTTATGAAATCATACTTTATTTTAGCATGATAGAGGCTGCTGGTTATAGTATTGGGTCAATCCAATTGCAGGGAAAGGGCATGAGTCACAATGCAGCCCGTTTCCAATGGTGGGAGGTCTGAGCATGTCCATCTGTGAATATGTGCATGCACGATGTGCAGACAGAGGCAGATCTCTGGAAGACAATGGAGTCATCTGCCGCCGGGCTCCTGCTCCAAGGGGGCACCTCTCCTCCCCTTCTAGTTTAAATCAGTTAACTGGAAACCATCGATATCGCTTTTATAGCTGAGTTCTGAAATATATGTGTTCTCTCTCACTAAATATATATAGATATATAGAACACATATATTTCCATACCCTCCAACATCTGAAGGGCAGAAATCGGTACACATTTAGAAAGGGGGTGTGGCCACATGTAAATGAGGGCATGGTCATGGGTAAATGGGGGTGTGGTCATGCCTCCGTTCCAAATGTGTACTGGGCTTTTTTTTTTTTAATAAGAGGATACTATTAACTTTAGGAGCACTTAAATTCCTTGAATGTGACGTGCTGCAGCTCAGTCCTATGACATGTGATGGCTGCTGGCATATTAAATAATGAATTTATTTTCAATGTTCTGCCTACAATAAGTTATGAATAATCTTTTTTTTTTACATTTCAGATTATTCATAATATTGTAGGCAGAAGATTGAAAATAAATGCATTATTTAATATGTCAGCAGCCATCACATGTCATAGGACTGAGCTGCAGCACATAACTAGAATGAGAAGAGATTAATTTAAAAAAAAAAGTTTAACCTATTAACTCCAGCCTCCGGCCGCCGCTGGCTGCACCTGATGACCAGGGTCCCGTGGCCGCTGTATTCCACGCTGTGTGCAGTCAGTGATAGCTGATTGAAGCAGCTTTCTCTTCGCTCAGGGAGTCCTGGGTCCTGTCCCCTGTGCGCGACGCGTCATGATGTTATGACGCGCCGCGGCCACACGCTGGTCCGGGAGTCCTCAGCCTAAAGCAGCTATCTCTGCTGCACTTCGCGCGGCCGGAATCCTGTGTCACCTGTGTGCGTCATGACATCATGACGACGACGCCGCACATGCTGGTCCGGGAGTCGGTACCCGCAATGAATGCACCCTTGGGAACGGGTGCTTGGCAAGCCTGGGCGAGTCGGGTGCTTGGCGCACCTGACAGCCTGGGGGAGTCGGCTTTGGGCACAAAAACCGGTACATTCGGTACAGGTTTTATTTGCCGGTACAGACCGTTAAAAAACGGTACTGTACCGGCAAATCCGGTACAGTTGGAGGGTATGTATTTCTTCTGAAATATATATATTTATTATTATTATAAGGGTGTGTGTGTGTGTGTGGGGGGGGGGGGTTTGACCAATATAAATCTTGCCTTTGTGCAACTGGAACAAGCTTACACAGTGGCGTGCAGACCTACTGTGCACACGCCTCTGGAGAGAATCACACTTGCCAAGGATCTCGCACGGTCAGTCCCAACTCCTTAAATTGGGACTGTGACCACAATTTAATCTGGCACGCTTACAGCATTTCATAACACAGCCTTACCAATCCTATGCGCATTGTGGGTTACAAATCTGGGGGGTGGGGGGGGGCATTTTGGAGGAGGATTGGCAGGAAGTATTGTGAAAAATTTGCCATGCCACCGATTCTGATAGATTTCAACAAATTCAACTCTTCTTAGTACATACAATATATATGACCCCTGTGAGGCTCTTTAGATTTGAAACTTGCAGCTTGGAAATCCTTGGTTATTGCATACATCCCAACATGACCCTCTCCAGGAGGGACAGAATGTTCTGTTTCTGGACTTCCCTGTTAATGTATGATTGCCATCAGCTGTGATGAAACACCTTTCTTAACCATTAACCTGTTTAGGCTGCCCATACACTTGTGCGATTGCATTCGATGCAATCTCGGGTTCGATTTCCCTTGAAGCTCAGCATTCGATAAATCGCATGAAAAAAGCATTTAGTGCATTCGATTTTGCATTCGATCATGCGATTTATCCAATGCACCATTCGCTAAAAAAGGAGGAGGGGCCAGGAAGTGACCAGAACGCTTAAAGAATCGCACATCGCTGTTTAGAAAAATCGCATGCGAACAAAACAGCATTCGACCGCACATACAATTCGAGAAATATTATGTGTAGCACATAAGACCGTGAGACGCGACATTCGAGCAGCGTGGCATCGTGTCAAATGGTACACATTTTGTGCATACAATCATTCGATTTCTCGGCCAGCGTTTATGTTGTACTTGTGTAATGCATGATCATTGCTTACTGTTCACACGTAATATTTGACATTGTACTGTTTTCTTTGATTTTGTTTGTCATTTTTATTGCCAATGTTTTTTTGCAAAATCAATAAAAAGATATTGAATTCTAAAAAAATACACGGAAAAAAATTTGTAAATATACCCCCATATGTCTATTCATATATAGCAGTGAAGTGCAGTGAGGTCAGGAAAAGCCTTTCCTGTCATACTCCAGTTTAATCCCCAATTTTTACTATATAAAAAGGTATATCAAATATTATAAATCTCTTCTTGGCATTATTCTGCTATTTTTTTTAGTCAAAACTCAGGTGTAAAAGTCTATGACAGGTGAGGCACTGGCTCTATAACCTGCCTTGTCCCCACATCTCTGATCAAAACTCCCCAAATCTCCAGCAGTATATACTGCTGCACCCATGTCTAAAGCCTACAGTACATGGATGCTTGGGCTAGTATAGTGTGTGTAAGTCTGGCTCTGGTACTAGTCACAGTGACTCCTCAGCCAATCACCACACGTCTCTGATATATAGGCTTGCCATAATATATTCCTTTAATCTGGGAAAACTTTAATATACACAGGATCTTTTGGCTGAACAAATTCAAGCCTGAATTTCACATGGTTCTAATTAGCCACAGAACCAGATGGTTACACAACATAAATATATAAATAAGCCATAATCCAACTATTCTTCAAGTATTTGGATTTTGTGACTGTGGATGCCTTAACTTCCAGGGCAGAAGACAATAATGTTATACACAGACTGCCAAAATCACTTTAGCCTGAGAAGGCTAAAAAAAGTAGACAAAATTAATTTATTGACTTAAATTTTATCATTAGAATTTATTGAATCTGTAATCCAGGGTAACCTCAGTGTGTAAGACCTTTCTTCGCCATACTTTAGTGCAATATGCTGAACAGTACACATGAAAACACTCTCATCATCCTCATTTTGAGGCGTAAACTTTAAAATACTACACATCGAATGAAGGCCACTATTACTGGTGACACACTGAGAATTATAGATGCCAGCCTCCAGCCCACAGCCATTTTTGAACCAGTTTACTCTTATATCTGCCGGAAAAAAGTTATTGATCATGCAGCTGAGGCGTATTGGATCTCCGTTGGCGGGATTTGGAGGATCAGCAGAAATAAACTGAACCTCTGGCGGTGTTCCTGAGGGAGAAAAGGTGGGAACGGTTAGTGATATTTGTGGCTTTGATTAAATAGCATCGTTTTCAGCAGACAAGTCCGTTACAGCGGACTGGAAATCTCACCTTTTAAATTGATTTCATAGGACAGTTCCTCTATTCTTTCCAGGCTGCTATGACTGATCTGACATGTAAAAATCGTCCCATCCTCGTCTGCAGTCAGTAGTAAGTCTGTCTGGCTCCAGGAGGTGTAATAATCATTTTCACAAGGAAAAGGTCCAAGTGGAGTGACATTGGTCAGCGACTGTCCATTCTTTAGCCAGGTGATGCTTATCAGCTTTGGATAAAACTTTTCAACTATGCAGGTTAGAGTCAGAGATTTTCCTGTCTCAGGAACTTGCGGCCAACTTGTAATGTAACTCCTTTTAGGACGTGCTTTAGGAAAATACAGTATATACAGTAGGTCAATTTAATAATACAGTAAAATCTTAATTTCTTGTTACCATGATATTTCACTACAGCTGTGCTATAAAGTATAAGTCAAGTCTCAACTAAAATACAGTGTTCTTATGATATCACAAACACTGATCTGCTTAGTTGCAGTATCCAAAACTAGCACAGGGATATTGGTTCTGTTTCAGGGTGAACTTAGGCCCTTATTCTGGTTCACTCACAAAGGCAAATTCCCTCTCAGATGGAATGTGCACTGCAGGTGGGGCAGATGCAGGTGGGGGAGATGCAACTTGTGCAGAGAGAATTAGATTTGGGTGGGGTTTTACGGCAAATTGAGATCTATATTGCAATGAAAAATAAATGCAGCCAGTATTTTCCCTGCACAGAAACAAAATAACTCACCCAAATCTAATTCTCTCTGCACATGTTACATCTGCCCCCTGCAGTGCACATGGAAGGAATTTGCCTTTGCGAGTGAACCAGAATAAGGGCTTTAGACTCTGATAACCTCCATAGGAGATTAGGTTAAGAGAGTTTGGGTGCTCAATCTGGGCCAGGGGGGTTATCGTGTGTTGAATTCTTTTTGACATGACATTGCATTTGGTACCTTTGTTAATAGAGCCCCATTGTTGGCTAGGTACAAGTAATGTGTGCTCAGGTGAGGCACAGCCTGTCATACTCTAGTAATACTCCTGTTTTGACTATAAAAATGATATGAAAATACAAAAAAATATATTATGATAATCTCCTTTACATTAATCTAATCAGTTATATAGCCTGTCTGCCTTGTAGTAGTATGTACTGCTGCACCTTTATATAATGCCCACATGAACCCTTGAGTTCCGACAGTACATGTGTGTAAATCTGGCTCTAATATTAGCCATTTACCTCACCGCATGTCAATGGTACAGTATGTACTAATTACCCAGGTTGGGGCTTGTCTGGGTGGCATATGCCAAGCACAGAGGAAGAGAAGTGTTCCCTTATCATAGGTGCATCAGTGCCTACAATATTGGTACATCAGTCCAAATATTAACAAGAATGTATTGAAACTGTGGCTGCCACCACTGCTATACTCTGCAGACAGCAGTGGTGGCAGCAGAGGAGGTGAACGGATGCCTGTGTGCGGCATCCATTCACCTCCCGGTGCCCTTGGTGCTGGGCTGCCCCCAGCACGGTGATCGGTGATCCCTGCGCTTGGAGATGATGTTATCTCCAAGCGCCACCTCCATCTATACTGCGGGTAGGCACCACAGTGTAAACGGGGTAAATTTGACCCGGCTTGGATCCTTGTTACAAATGCCAGGTCGGATCCGGGATTTTTGGAGTAAAAGGGGTAGAACTCAGTGGCCCTGGTTCCTACAACACAGTAGTCATTCCTTAGCTTTTTGCTTTGTGTAGTGAAAGATGTGTATATGTAAGCCCCACATTAACATGTACACTTTTGATTTAAACAGGTTCTGTGGCTGGTAATGTTCAAGACTGCATTTCAACTGCTTTTTATCCACCACAGAACCTGTGTAATTCACAGATGTCCTGGATTAAAGCAATATTATGGCAAGACTAATGGAAGCAGAGGAGAAATGTTAATTTAAGCTTCACATTTTATACTGTTTACTGGTAAGATTCACATTTTTGTTAGGACTATGGTGTATATTCTATAGTGCAGTGTTATTAATCTGGTACATTATCATGCATGCACTCTGGGCCACACCCTACCACTGTGTTCCCCGGGCGGGCCCTTTATGCCCCATTGTGACACTGAAGGCAGACATACCTAAGGCATACATACCTACCACATTTATGGGACTCAGACGCCTGGTTACAGCCTGCAGTGCTTTGTGCTGCACCTCACATATTAGCATTGCTCCATCATTCAGGATACAGGGGGTGAAAGATAACTGTGAAGTCACATTATACACATTGCCATGTTTAGTGACGGGATGCTGTGCATGGTGCGTTATATCAGTTTGCAGCAGTCTCTCATTCTCTGACAGATCACTTCCCGCTTCTCGTCTGTGTGTATCAATGTACCAATGAATGTTGATTGTTTTGGGTCTGAAGCCACTTACGTTGCATATAGCTACCATCTTCTCCCCAGCAGCATTCAGTTCTGGCAAAATTAGCTGCGATACCAGTGGAGACACTAGGAAAAGTTAAATAATACTTCATTATTACATTTCCATGCTCTGTGTTCTATGACATCAGTGCTGTATATTTTATCTGATCTGTCTTGTTTTATTTTTTTGTAGATCTTAAATTGCACCAAAAAAGCATTGGATCATTATCGCAACAATCAGTCATAATAGGGGATGCGGTGCACTTGAAACTGTGTTCATGTCGACTGTGTTGACATGGAATCAGTACATCTGTCAGAATGAACTTAGGTTTACAGTCATTAGGTCGACCCCACTAGGTAGACTGGCAGGAAGGTCGACCTGACTTAAGGTCGACATGGGCCAAGGTCGACATGACTTAAGGTCGAATTTGCATAAAGGTCGACATGAGGAAGGGCGACATGGGTTTTTCACTGTTTTTTATCCGAATGTCGACACAGTCGACATGGACACAGTTGGCAATGAGAATCGGACGCTCGCTATGCTTCGGGCACGGTGCCTCGCTGCGCTCGGCACACTATTTTATTCTCCCACCACGCCCTAGTGCAGGGGTGGCCAACCGGTCAGAGGTAAAGAGACGAAAAATATCGGTAGTCAAGCTAAAGAGCCGACATCATGCGCGCGCCAAAGGCACATGCTCCAAAAAAAGGGGTGTAGTCTATTTTGACCCCTTGGGTGGGTGTGATACAAATATGCCTCCAATAGTGCAGTGCCATGTATACATATGCCCCCAATAGTGACAGATACACATATGCCCCCACGGTGCCAGGTATGCACCACACGGTGCCAGAAAGCTGGTATGCCCCCACAGTGCCAAAAAGCTGGTATGCCCCCACAGTGCCACAAACTGCTATGCCCCCACAGTGCAAATTTCCTAGCAGCAGCACTCACCGTTGTTGCTGCTGCTGCTGCTGCCGGGCGGGCGGGGAGAGGACAGTCTGGTGTCCCCCTGCAGTCCTCCTGTCATGTCACCGATGGGAGGAGAGCACAGCACACCGCGCGTCTCCTTCCCCCTCAATTCCCTGTGACTGGGCCGTCCACCAATCAAAGCTCGCTGGCTGGCTCCTGATTGGCTGCTGGCCCGCAAGCTCTGATTGGCAGACAGCCCAGTCACAAGGATGCACAGTAAGGGGTAGGAGAGATGCGCGATGCGCACTCTCCTCCCCTCAGAAGGAGAAGGGATTCAGGGAACCGGCAGCAGGGGGGACTGTGACGGACGGTGGGCGGCGGGCAGCAGTGGGAGCAGGAGCCGCACTTTACAAGGGGGAGAGCCGCATGAGGCTCAAGAGCCACGGGTTGGCCACCACTGCCCTAGTGGATGGTAGGGCATGAAATACCGCCTGTCGGCACATGTCGGCTCAAAAAACAGTGAAAAACCCATGTCGACCTTATGACCAGTCGACCTTCCGCATGTCGACCTTTATGCAAATTCGACCTTAAGTCATGTCGACCTTGGCCCATGTCGACCTTAAGTCAGGTCGACCTTCCTGCCTGTTCATTGGTAGTTACTTTAGAATTAATTGGTAGTTGTTACTTTAGAATGAATGGATAGATTTGCTGAAATAGTATCCAGTGATTAATTCTGATTGACTTTTGTGTTTAATTCAGGTATAGGCTCGGTATACAAATTAAATATTTGTGGTAGTACAGTTGTGAATATTTCTCCTGAAGGGGGAGCTGTACATTATTAGCTTGTAACATACCTTTAGCAAGTAGCCTCTGATATAAGATATTCATGACTATACAAGCTAATAGCAGCAGCCCAATTGTACTGGAAACAATTGTCGCCATATATCCTGCATCTCCCTGGATTTCCTGCGAAACTGTAAACGAGAGACAACATTTTCAGTAATATCCAGCAACTGATTTACAAAAGATAAAGTGTGCTTGTAAATCAGTCAACGGTAGGATTTGCAATGCGATCTAAGGGCCTAATTCAGAATGCATCATAAGGCAAAATCTTGTTGAACTGGAGGTCATATGCATCATGTTCAGAGAGAGTTAGATATGGGTGGGGTGTGTTCAAACCAGAGGCGGATTTAGATCTCATGGGGCCCAAGACAAGACACTGGTTTGAGGCCCTCCTTCCTCCAACACTCCATAGCACTCTATTTTTGCTGATGATTGCGGTCGGCATCGATAGAGCACATTCACATCCATGCTGAATTAGGCCCTGAGTGTGATATTAGAGCCCAGGATCGCATTGCTGAATCGGAGGCAGAGAGTGGGCCACTAAAAGGAGCCCGTCCCGTTGATGTGCCGAGTTTGTTGCCGGGGCCTCTGCACATGTGCAGTCAGCCTGACCGCAATGCACTGTATCCATTTCCAATGGAGGGTTCCTGTAGAACCCTGTTGGTTTTACATAACTGATTTGTAGCCTAAAGTTGGCAGTAGCTGTGGGGACCAATATCGGAAATGCTTTGGTGCATACACTCTGGGCGATTTTGCAAGCTTGTATGTACAACGATAATCACTGAGCTGAAAATCACTCAGTGCATAGTCATACACACTAAGCGATATTCACCCATCTTAGCGATTTTTCAGGGTGTGGGTAACTTTCCATAGCAGGACGCTTTGGAAAGCAGTCCACCCCTTCACTCATCTGCTGGTAATACTAGCAGATGAGTGGCTGGGCCAGAAATGATGCGGGAGCGCACATCATCGCTCACTGCTCATCGCTGCCCTGTACACTGGGTGGCTTTTGAGCTGAAAGCAGCTCAAATGTCATAATTGAGCTGCTTTCAGCTCAAAATTACCAAGTGTGTATGGGTAATAACAGTGGTTGCACATGCATCAATTAGTCAGTGAAGCACTACATGCAATGACTGGGTCTGACACAGGGCATATATACACCTTAGGTTACATTATTAGGATCAGAATGATAATGGGTTCCGGATGGCTGACAGACAGTCGGGATTCCGACAGTCTACACCGATGTCGGAATCCCGACTGTTACAATCCCGACTGTTACAACCCGACACTCGAGGTCCCGACGGCCACCGGCTATTCTCCCTTTTGGGGGTCCACGACCCCCATAGACCGAGAATACAATAAGTGGCGAACGTAGCAAACCACTGTGCCCGCAAGGTGCTTCGTTGTGCTCCCCCTGCTGTCTGAGTCCGGGCAATCGGGATCCTGACATCTGGCTAATGACTGTCAGGATCCCGGCTATCGGGCTCCTATACCACACCCATGAGATTCATGTATAGCAAAATGTTTTCATAAGGGCTGATGATCATACCCAGTATGTTCAAAGTTTCATCTGAGTTTCAGGCCAAAATATTGGTCCCACACATGCAAAAACCCACTCACTTGCAAGGTGGAGAATGCTGTTTTTCCTTAGTGGCTGCAACAGAGAATCATGTCTCACTTCACATATGAGGATGGCACCATTATCATCTTCAGAGAACACCAGGGAAACTTGACTACTGACGTTAAAGGTTCCGGATTCATCCAGAAGTGGAATGCCGGTGCAGATGTTGTTGGTAACAACTATTTCTATCTCCTGCTTCTTTATAAACCAGATTATATCAAGGTCTTGTGGATAAAAATTGCTAATTTTACAAAAAAGGGTCTTTGCCTCTCCCCCTGCTAGATTTGGATTCATCGGTGTGAGGTATACAATGGGCTGTGCTATATAGAAAAAAGACAAGAGAGATGCTAACTGCAGTATTTGCCATGTTAGACAGAATGTAGGAAATAACATTGATAGAATCACTGTTCGGACCTAGAATCAGGGTTGCCTACCCTCCCGGAATGGCCGGGAGGGTCTGGGAAATTGGGTCCCCCTAATGACTGTCAGGATCCCGACTGTTAGGTCCCTGTAGCCCCGCCCCCACCGTGATTGGCTGAATTGCACGCGGGGGGCATGGTCACAAGGACGCAATCGCATTGGCCATGCCCCCAAAACATGACGTACCATTATAGCTCCGCCCACCCCTTTCTTATCCCTTCAGCGGCCCCGCCCCCCTGTCTGATGGAACTGGCTGCCCTCTCCCAAATGATTTCTCTCCCCTCCGGCCGCATGCGAGGGGATGTGTTCTCGTACACATACCCGCGCATGCTAGAGAGGGGATGCGGGCGGCGCATGCTACGGCATTGAACTGTTCCCTAGGCTGCTAGTATATGCCGCCTAGTGAACAGGTCTGAAGCAGGTTCTTACAAAATGGTCTTGAGAGCTGATAATGAACAAATAATAAAAATATATGTAATAAAATAAAAATAACAAACAACAAGACTCTTCAGGGTAAATTTACTAAAGCTTCTAAAACAATAATAAGTGATGGTGCCCATAGCACCCAATCAGACTCTGTCTATAATTTTCTAGGATGCAGTAGAGAATAATCTGATTGGTCGCTATGGTTTCCATTTAAAAAGCTGCACAGAGTGTAAATGTCTATGTATAACAGGAGGGATTTGTCTTCGTTTTCTGATTCATTCCCAGCATCCCAAGTGTCATCATTTTGCTCTTATATTGCTTATCCATTACCTGCCACTTTAAGCAACAATGTAGATTTTCCCACCTCGTGGGAAATGAACACAGTGCAGGTGTACTCTCCCTCATCCTCCAGCGTCACATCTGGCAGGTATAATGATGCGTTGCCCATCGCTAGGAACTTCAGGTCAATACTGCTACCTGACCTCTGAGAATCTGCAGCAATGTCATTAAATGTGTACACTGGTTTCACCACACCGCCCTTCTTTATAGTCCACTTCACAGCAATATCTGCCAGCTGAATGGGCTCCAGGGTAATGAAATCACAGTGTAGTAAAATATCCTTCTGCACCAAGGCTGGTCTTTGCGGCTTGTATGTCTTCACTTCCAAGGAATCTGGAGAAAAATAAAGACCACCAGTAAAGGAACATGTTTATATGTTTGTTTCTATTATTATTGCAGTGGGGAGAACAGAGCATATACATGAAATAGGATATACATAGTAGGTACCATAACATGGAGGAGAAAATAAAGAACATGGGGGCTTTTTTCATTAGAGCTTACAATCTAGTGGGAAAAGGGCACATCTTATGCAATAGAAGCATGAGTGACTCAGAATTGGAGACTAAGGGGGTCCTGAGAACCAGCTGTTCTCAAACTGTGGGTCCTGACCCCAAAGTGGGTCCCAACCTTCTCAGTATGGGGTCGCGACTCCATGTTGCTGACTATCAGGCTGATGACTTTTCTAATCTCAGTCAGTGATTCAAGGAGTCTGAATAATCTGCTGAATTGTCTGTTATTTTAGACTCCTCCCATTTTGTGCCTCCACAATGCTGCCATGTATGTGCTGTCTGCTGACTACACATGTGATGTGATGACCTTCTGCAGTAACTTGCTGGGGTCCTGTGTTTATTTTTATTGTCTGATGGGGTTACAGAGCAAAAAAGTTTGAGGACCCCTGCTCTAGCCCCACAAAAATGACTTTCCGTATTCAATTTTTGCTGTTTTCGGACACTTTTTCCCCTGAAAAATTGGCACTTTAATTGCATAGGGCGAATGTAAATTCAACTGAAAACCTGCAAAAAGTGTTTTCTTTCGACTGTCGGAAAAATCAGCACAAATCTAGTACTCCCCTAAGACATATGTCAGTGTGCACTCGTATGAGTATACACATATCTAATGTATAATAGAAATAGTTTATTAAAAACAGCAATATTTTTTAGTTGGAGGAGGAGTACACCACACTCAGATTGTAAACTCAGGGTTGAACTGTCCCATGGCCACACCCTCCTCTAGGGGTCAGTAACTTGGTTTAGCGGGATCATGGAGGAACTTGGGGATCTTGATTTGTTTCTGTGGAAACTACAACAAGATCAGCCCTCCTGCTATTCAAAGTGCCCCTGTACCCTCCTATAATAAATGACCCTGTTGTTTGCGTGTCTTCTCTAATGGCTGGCCATGTCCACCTCTTATGGCTGGCCACACCCCTTAAGCTTGGACTGCATTCTCTGGTGGGACCTTCATGCTACAGTCTAACACTGTGTAAGATCATTAGGGCATGCTGCATTACCATCTTTACCTTATTTCATGTAAGTTTTTTGCATTATGAAATGTTGGTGACTTACAAATAAAAATTAATAAAAATGAATATAGAGAAAACAAATTACAAAAGAGTATATGAGTAGTTAAGCGTGGGAACACTGACAGATCACAAATTAATTACTTCATCAGCAGCAAAGGAACAAAAGGACAGTTAACTATGCCTGACACATTATGTGATCAATTAGACCTGATATGCAAATTAATTAAATTACTATGTCATCTTCACTTAAAGCCACATAGGTATTTACAAGCAAGTTTCATTGCAGAAAATATTGGTGTCTCACAACGCACACTGCATTGAATATTTCAATATCATCAAGGTTAACAGCGAGTAACGTATGAGATAGGATTGTGTTTACCTGTCAGCACAGAAAGGACCCACAGCACAACCAGACTTTCCATGGTTTGCTAGTAGACACTGCATCTCTGCTGTGTTATTTCTCAAATGGAAAAAATGGACTTTGATAACCTGTAAAACACACCTAAGGAATGAGGAGGAGTCTAAACTAACAGGTTGCTTGACGTCTCAGTAGTACAGGAAGGAAACATTCTTCAACTCATACACCTTTCCCACTGCAGCTCTTAAACGGTAAATTGTCATTTGTTTAGCCTTTTTAAAAGGGTAGAGCTGCAGTGTGAAAGCTCCAGGGTGCTTTACCCGTTTAACAAATACCGGTAAAAAGAGCCATTTTTTTGGGCAGTGAGAAAGGGTCTTAAACTGTATTTAAGATCCCACACTGGTTTTTCCCCTCCACTGGTACATGTCCTGCCTCCCTCCCCTGGTACCTGGCACCCCTGCTCCCCCCCTGGCAGCTGGTACCCCCGCTCCCCCTCCTCCCCTGGTACCTGGCAGCTGGTACCCCCGCTCCCCCCCCCTTTCCTGGTACCTGGCAGTGTGCGTGGATGCGGGCAGCGCGGTAGGCATAGTAGGCAGCGGGCGTGACAGGGCTGCTAGTCGGCATGTGCCCGGCTAGTCCTCCTGTAGGAAACTCCCTCCCAGCCTTAATGTCAACCCTAGCCAGCTTCTATGGGTTGCAGCTGATGCAGTCCATAGAAGCCAGGGTTTTGCTCATGCGCTGTACCATCATTGCTACTGTGCATGCACCGGGGTCCTGGTCCCTGTCAGCCACATTGCATAGATGCGGCGGTGGGAGCTAGGTGGCAGGGACCAGTGGCAGGCCCCTCCTCCTCCTCCTCCTCCTCCTCCCATGGAGAAGTGTATTGAAAATCTATTGTGTAGTGACTGGGCAGTAGCTATTCAGATGCACAGTGAGGGTGTATTGTGTTAGTACCACAAGCATGTCACTGATGTGTTTGTAAATACAGATGTGTAATCACTTACATTGGAGGTCATACTCAGACAATTCATCTGCAGATAATATATTGGTGGTTCAATGTATCTGTATATTTATTTTACTAGGGAATTGTACTCAGAGGCGTAGCGAGGATGGCTGCGGTGGAGCTCAATCTCTAGTAGCAGAGGAGAAGAATGGGTGTGCTAGCAGGCCCCCTCTCCTCCCTTGCGTTGATGCCACCTGCCCACGGTGGCCCCTCCAAAATTGGCCGCCCTCTTGGAGGAGACAGACACTAGAGGTCTTGCCGGACTTCTGGTGTCTGTCAGAGTAGTGCAGCATGCCCAACCCTACTGGGAAGTGCAGATTCTAAGAGTGCTGGCATGCTGTTAATAGTGAACCCCCGGGCCAGGAACATGTAAATCTCCCCTTCATGGCAATGAGCATGTAACCCACCTGGCAACAAGCATGCAAACCCCCCATGGCAACAAGCATGGAGCTTTCCACTGGCAACGAGCATGCAACCCCCCCATGGCAACAAGCATGTAACCCCCGGCAACAAGTATGTGACTTCCCCTGGCAAGGAGCATGTAACCCCCCGGCAAGGAGTATGAAACCGCTGGTTATGAGCAAGTAACCCGGCAATGAGCCAACAAGAAGCATGTAACCTCTGGCAACGAGTATGTAAGTAAAAATATTTCTGTAATTAATGTATGGGGTAGAAGCCTTACTGTGTAATTTGTAAAGGTCTTTTTTATGAGTGGGCCATAAAATGGTGTCAGTGGCATAACTGTAATGTGGCATAATATGTAATAGATGTTATGGTATGTGGTAGAATATGTAATGGCATTACAGTTTGTGTGGCATAAAGTGTAGTGGGTATTACGGTTTGTGTGGCATAATGTGTAATGGGCATTACAGTTTGTGTGGCATAAAGTGTAGTGGGTATTATGGTTTGTATGGCATAATGTTCAGTGACCATTACAGTTTGTGTGGCATATTGTGAAAGGGGCATTACGGTGCTTGGCATAATGTGGTGTGTTGCACAATGTATAAGAGGCATTACTATAAAAAGGAAAAATGGCTAAAGGGGGGTGGGAACATACACTTACTAGTTGTAAATTGTACATAATTAAAGTCTGACACATAAACAAAGCGCAAGGTTCCTCAGTGATTTTCCTGAAAGTAATTTTCAAATGTCAGCAAATACAATAGTGATTAATCTCCTTATAAAGCACATACCGGTCCATTAACATTTTAACATCTGCCTGCATAAGATGCAGGCAGATGTTAAAATGTCCATGGACCGGTGGAACCACAACTTCATGTGTGAGAAGCTGGGCACTTGGTCCGAGTGCTTATCTAGCAAGCGTGTAAATACACTGTAATCATGAGCAGGATGCAGTGCTAGGACGTCTTGCAGTGAGTGGGAGAACGAGGGAATTGAACTCTGGATGGTGGAATGCAAGGCAGGAGCTCTCACCACTGAGCTACAAGAAAAGTGTTCACGCCCACATGCTCACTCACTGCCTGCTATCAGAGACTAGCTCTGCTTAGAACAACTGGAGCTGTTACATTTACAGTAGCTCCATGCTTCAAAGTCAGAGTTGTTACTCTGTCTATTTTTATGTATATTTAGTACTGTAACTTAGACTGATGTTTATTAATACTTACCACTATTAATCTGCTTCTATAGGATAATAGTATGATTCTGCTTTCCCACTGCAATAAAGGATACAAAATTAGCTACATTTATTGAATTACAAACAGGTTAACGCAGTTGCAATAATGAGATGGAAAAGCAGAAGTGCACTACAAGGGACGATCTGACAGGTTTATCATTTTCATGTAATCCTACAAAAGAATGCATTTTATTAGAGCATCCTGACATGAGTGCAGACATGGTATTACACATACTGTATGACAGGGGCGGATTGGGATTTTAAACCAACCTAGGGATGGCCATTGACCATTAATGATTCAAAATCATCGATGGTTTATGGCCAATGTTGAATACCTTTGCCATTGATGCGGGAGAACCAGATGGTTTCCTTCTATCGGCGTCGCAGCAAAACCAATGTTTTTCATTTGTTTTCTTTCAAAGTGCCGAGACACAGAGATTAGCTCCGCTCCCCACGAAGCTCCGCCCTGTGTTTTGTTTGGCTCACAGGCAATGTTCCCTCTAATTTTACGAAGGCTGTGTGCGGCAAAAGATTTTGGCTGTGCAACTTTGGAAGGAAATTTCAATTTTTGTGCGTCACTTATATATAACTGGAAAATGGCGTTCAGCATTTGTGTTAACTTTAAATGTTTAATATCATTTTGAAGTAAACATTCAAAACACAGCACACAATGTAGTTAATGGGTGAAACACACATTAATTGAGTCCACAACTGCAAAAAGGGACCACTGCTACTTTGTGCGCTGTGTTGTAATGTCTGTGCGCACACTCGTTGAGTTGTGTGCGCGCGCACGTGCGCACAGCTTAGAGGGAACACTGCTCACAGGCCAATCAGTCAAAACAAAATGGATGACCATCGATAGGTAAAAATATTGATGGTCATCCATTACATAATTTCACAATATCGATGGCCAGTTGCACTATTGCCATCGATTACAATGGCAACGATGGCCATCCCTAAACAGGGAAATTTCTCAAAGAAGCCCTAATGGGAGTAGGATCTTGTGAGGGGTCATGGTCAGCCAAGGTGGAGGGGATACTCCCACCTCACACGATATTTCCCCACCACATTTATGCTGCAGGCCAGGGCTGTGGTCGAAGTGGCAATTTTGTAGTGGGAGTATGGAAAAGTAAAAGCAGTATAATGGGGTTTATTCTAGTTCATTCTTTCTGACAAAATCCTTCTTAGATGGACAAAACCATGTGCACTGCAGGGGGGCAGATGTAACATGTGCAGAGAGAATTAGATTTGGGTGAGTTATTTTGTTTCTGTGCAGGGAAAATACTGACTGCATGATTTTACACTTCAATATAGATCTCACTTTGAAGAAAAACCCCACCCAAATCTAATTCTCTCTGCACAAGTTACATCTGCCCCACCCACAGTGCACATGGTTTTGTCCATCTAAGAAGGATTTTGTCAGAAAGAATGGACTAGAATAACCCCCAATGTCTCCAGGGTGCACTGTTGCGCACGCCGAAGTAGGGGAAATTGTCAATCACAAAAGGGCGTATCCTTAAAAAGTACTGGATGAGAGGGAGGACACATGAAGGAGGAAGGATGGGGGCACTGGGAGAGAGGGGTGATGCAGGGTGGGAGGAGGATATATTGGGGAGAGTTACATAGGAAGGGGGATGCAGGGTGGCAGAGGGACATATTGGGGATAGGGACACTGGATGGCGAGGGGTGCAGGGTGGGAGAGGGGCACCAGGTGAGAGGGGGGACGCAGGGTGTGAATAGGACATATTGGGGAGAAGGACAGGGCGAGAGGGGGGTGCAGGGTTAGATAAGAGGAAGGATGAGAGGGGGGTGGTTCAGGGTGAGAGAAGATGCAGAGTGAGAGGGGGTGACGCAGGGTGAAAGGGGGGGGGGTGATGCAGGGTGATGGGGTGGTGCAGGGTGAGAGAAGACGCAGAGTGAGAGGGGGTGACGCAGGGTGAAAGGGGGGTGGTGCAGGGTGAGAGAAGACGGAGCAGGGCGAGAAAAGAGAAGATGCAATGTGGCGGAGGAGTGTTTGTATGAATAGGGTTAAGCTATGGGTGTGTGTTTGTGTGTGAAAAGGGTTAGGCTGCGGCTGTGTGTATGGACAGGGTTAAGGTACAGGTGTGTGTGGATGTATTGATAGGGTTAGGCTTTGGCTAGGCTGTATGTGTTTAAATAGGGTTAAGCTATGGGTGTGTGTGCATAGGGTTAGGCTGCGGCTGTGTGTATGGAGACGGTTAGGCTACGTGTGTGTTTGTAGATAGGGTTAGGCTGTGAAGGGGTGTGCATATGGATAGGAATAGGCTGTGAGGGGGTGTTTAGTGGCTCCTAACCTGGCCCTCTTGTGGTTGAAAGGAGCCAGCGATTTGGGGAGACAAATCGGACATTATTCAAGTCATGTCACCGCACTTTGGCTCTGGATACCTCCAGCGGGGAACTCGGACACCTCTCTCACACACACACAAAACACCAACACCCCCCCCCCCCCACTGACACCTCTCACACACAGCACTCCTCACCTCTCACACATACATACACACACACACACACACACACAATGCACCAAACCCCCACTGACACCTCTCACGCACAAAAAGAACCAACCCCAACCCCACTGATACCTCTCACACACTCAAAGAACAAAATCCAACCCCATTGACACCTCTCACACACAGCCCCATTCCCCCTGCACTGACACCTTTCACATACACAAAACACCAACCTCCCCCCCCCCCGACACCTCTCTCACACACAGCACCAACCCCCTCACTGACACCTCTCACACACAGCACCACTCTCCCCCAACTGACACCTCTCACACACAGCACCAACCCCCACCCCATTGTCACCTCTCACACAGCACCCCCCCCCACGACAGCTCTCACAAACACACAGCGACATCCCCCCACCTCCTACACAGAGTACCGACCCCCCGACACCTCTCTCACACACAGCACTCCCCTCCCCTCTACTTCTCTGTTTTCATCAGCTAGGTAGCTAGGGGTCAAGCAGCTTCTGTCCTAGTAAGGGCGGGATGAGGCAGCAAGAGTGTTGAGGACACGCACGCTGCTTACATTACTCCTGTTCCGAGGCAGCGGCTGCAGGGCCTGTCAGCAAGGCGGCGGATGGGATGTGGCTGGAAGAACTTACACGCTACTCTGAGTTTAGCAGCGTGCCAGCTTTTCCCGCCACATCTCGCTCCCCGCCGTGCTGACAGGCCGCTCGGCGCTCACCTCCTCTGGTCTGTCAGCTCAACTCTTTTAGCTGAATAAAATATTAATAGTAATAAATGCTAAATCAAACTTGTTTTGCTTTTAATGCTTTTGCTGTTTTAAATCCAGTGACCAAAGCTACAGAGAATCTGCAGCTTTAAAAGGGTATGGGTCATAGGGTAAACACAATTTCGACACTCAAGAGGTCGACAAAAAAAAAAAAAAAAAAGGTCCATATGCATTAGGTCAACATGACCAAAAGGTTGATACATGCAAAAGGTTGATGTGGGAAAGGTCGACATGGACACCTTATAAGTGTACTGCTGCACTAGTCATGCTTTGGGCTCGGTGCCTTGCTGTGGTCGGAGCACTATGATATCCGCACTCCATGTCCACTGGTATGGAAAATATGAACAAGTCCTTTTTATTAAAAAAAAAAAAAAGTGTGAAAAAGTCATGCTGACCTCTTTCATGTCGACCTTATGCTTAGGTTTACCTTTTTTGCTTGTGTCAACCCAATGCACATCAACCATTTTCATGTGTCAATATTTCAACTATCGACCTAATGATCGCATCCTGCTTCAAAAGACCCAGTTGGCCCTAGTTCTTGGACTTTGGGGGTTATTCTGGTTCATTCGCTCAGATGCAAATTTGCATCCTTGCGAGTGAACCAGATCCCGCCTTGCAAATGGTGGTATGCGAGCCCACCATTCACAAGGTGCGTACGTTCGCACTGGCTGCGAATGGATGTTTTACATAATCATCCATTTGCATGCCACTGGTACCCTCCCACATCTTTCGATGGTTGACGACCATCGAAAGATGTGGGAGGTGCACGCATATGTAAGGCTGCTCTGAGCAACTTTACATATGCGTGTACGCACTGGGGGAAGTGGGCGGGCAGCTGACATCCGGTGATGTCAGCTGCCCCCCCCCCCCCCCCCGCATGTCAGTCATGGCCTCATTAGCATGAGAACACCCATGCAAAGCGCAAACATCGTCCGCGTGCCAATGGACCTGAATAAGGTCCTTCATGTATTATAAACAAACTCTCTCAGTTCCATTCAGTTCTTGTTTCACTAAGAGTTTTAAATCTTAATAAATCATATGATTTACCATGGCAACAACAGTTACATGACACATGCTATGGTAAAAATATTGGTCAGACTGTGGGAACAGCCAATCAGAGTGCTGCCATTACTATGGCATGACTATAGTGGGTGCAATGGGTGCTATTGCTATAGGCCCTGATTCTTAGAAGGGGCCTGGACCCATGTTATAAAGTTGTATACCAATACCACCCAACATCCCAGTGCAAACTTTTTTATGTGTATGGACTTCAAAATCTAAACTTAGACATGTAATTGTGTAAAAAGTAAAAAGTTTATTTGGTAGCAGGATTTTCTTCACACTGTGATGAGTGCTAGATGTTGCAACTTCTGCGAAGTTTAGAATCTTTGAAATGCAGATGTCAGATACTGGCGTCTACGGGCTGCTATAACTAAGGAATTAAATGAAAACAAGGATAGACCATTAAAATACAAACTTTTGTAACATACAGTAGATATCTTCTACATCCATTCACTGCACTAAACCAAAAATCTATACATATAAAAGGCTAACTACTCCTCATCTCTATGAGTACTGCCAGTGACCACCAGAGGCCACTCGACGGACCAAATGACTTCTTTGTGTGCTTAAATATGCCATAACAGAAAGTGAAAGCAATTTGTGCAGGGACACTGATCTGTTTTAAACTTGCTGGATATGTATTTATTTACAGTTTCTTATATAGCGCAGCCTATTCCGTTGCACTTTACAGTTGGAAACAGTGATAAAATAAACTGGGTAGTAACAAGCTGACATTGACCTAGGAGGACCCCTGCTCGCTAACTTATGGTTTATGGGGGAGAATATAACACAGCGAGGCACCATGCCCAAAGCATGGCGAGCGCACGTGGTACACTTACTGTATACGGTGTCCATGTCGGAATAAACACAAACCCCCCTCCATAGAAGATTATGGGGGGGGGGGGGGGGGGGGTTGTATGTATGTGCATGTGTGTAGAGTACTATTTTCATTTTTTGAATAACTACTGTATAAATGACAACACTAACATAAGTATTCCCATAATATACATTCCAGTAGAAGGAAGCGGTTTCGAGTCCTATGTGGAGCCCTGGGATCTGCATCCTGCAAATCGATGTCAATGGGGTTTTTTCAATGTGGCTGGCAAGGGGGTTAAATGAAGGGGATCGATAAAAACAAGCGATCCTCGCCGTTTAACCCCCGCACCGGCCGCTCACCGTATTCAATGTTATGGGGGAATCCTCACTGTCAGTGACAGTGGGGCGCCTGCTGCATTTAGCCGCAACTCTTGCTGTTTCAGCGGCCGCATACGCCGTTTCCCCCTTGCCCCAAATACCTAGCAAGAGAGAAACGGCGTGTGCAGGGGGTCAGTTGAATACTGACCTGCGAGCTGTGGCAGCGAGCAGTCAGCACTGCTCGCTGTAACAGCTTGCAGAAAGCATTAAATACACCTAAATGAGTAGCATAAGCAGGTGGCACTATAGAGTCTCCCACATCTGTCCAAAGGGAATTGATTTGCAGCCGTATTAAGTAAATATTACTGTGTAGGTTCCTTCCTGCCACAAACTGAGACTGCAGATGCAATGGTAAAATGTTCAAAAGGGTTTTCTCACCCCTCCAGGTTCGCCTATACTACCCCTACTGTCCTTAGGAATTCTCCTGTTATGATGAGTAAACATTAAATACTTCCTTACCATGCCTGGTGGAAATCTCTAGGAAAAGGCAGTGCATACCATGGACGATCTTCTTATCCATGCCCGGGATGGAAATCGGTCCATGCTGGTGGTGGTTAGAAATAAAAAGAAGAAAAGTAAAAATGATGGAATAGGAAAAGGTTGGCAGAAGTGAAAAGGAAAACACAGGCTATGGGGATTATGGGAATAGCTGCAGCTGTAGCTTACGTGCAGTAGATGAGATGCCTTTAATGCTATAGAAGAAAAAAACAGTACTCTTTACTTAGAACGGCGCCCACGATTTTGATCGTGGGCATCGTTAGTAAAAAATCGCGGGCATTGAATGCACAAAAAAATCGGGTGCGATGCGAACGACGCGATGGCCGCGATTTCCCATAGGGAACAATGTTAAATGTCTCAATTGACCCGATTTTCCTGTTCAATGCCTCAATTGACCCGATTTTTCCATAGGAAAAAATGTTAAATGGCCCACAGAGGCCAAATAGGCACCCTGAAGTGTGAAATGGCCCCCACAATTGTTAACGCCACCCCACGATCAATGTGAACCCGAAGCGTGGCGAGCGCAGCGAGCCAGCAAGGGGCGGCGGTACGCGTCCTACGACCTTTTCATACCCCCACTATCCACGTCGGCGTGGAGTTGAGAATAGATTAGTGAGGCGAGCGCAGCGAGCCACCGAGCCAGAAGCGTGGCGAGCGCAGCGAGCCCCGCGAGGGGACGCGGACAGCTGTGAAGCCCGCGAGGGGACGCGGATACCTGTAAAGGTATCCGCGTCCGCTCGCCACGCTTCGGGCTCGGTGGCTCGCTGCCCTCGCCACACTAATCTATTCTCAACTCCACGCGGACGTGGATAGTGGGGGTATGAAAAGGTCTTAGGACGCGTACCGCCGCCCCTCGCGGGCTCGCTGCGCTCGCCACGCTTCCGGTTCACGTTGATCGTGGGGTGGCGTTAACAATTGTGGGGGCCATTTCACACTTCAGGGTGCCTATTTGGCCTCTGTGGGCCATTTAACATTGTTTCCTATGGAAAAATCGGGTCAATTGAGGCATTGAACAGGAAAATCTGGTCAATTGAGACATTTAACATTGTTCCCTATGGGAAATCGCAGGCATCGCGTCGGTCGCATCGCACCCGATTTTTTAGTGCATTCAATGCCCGTGATGGCCGCCTTCTAGGTAAAGAGTACCGAAAAAACATATAGGGGGTATTCAATCTGGGGGTCACGGCTGTCGAGCTTGCTGTCCCGTTCTCGGTCTGCTCGATGAGAAGGGGGCTTGGCCGGGAGTTGAAGTGAAGTGAAAAGGATAACAGAGACTATGGGGGTTATGGGGAATAATAGCTGTAGTTTATGTGCAGTAGATGCCATAAATGCCGTATAAGAAAGGACATTTAGTGAGCGAGAGAAACATGGGAATGTACAGTATCATCATTATTACATCCCCTGGTGTAGGTGCTCCCCCCCTCACGGGTGCTTTGTCAGTTATCAGCACGCCCTATGGTGTTAGTGTCAGCACGGTTTTGCCTGAGGGAAGCACACATGCCCAGTATAGTGTGAGTGTGTCCCACGTTGTGAGGAGAGGGGATGGCGCCACAGCCCACATCGCTTCCTGATCCCTGTTAATCACCGCCTCACAGTCAGAGAGTTTCTACAGATAGCACTCCTGGACCGTGAGCTCATATTGGCTCGCGGTCCAGCGTAGAAGAGCAACTGACAGGACGGGCTGAGATGAGCAGTGCAGGGTGGCATTAAAGAGGCAGCACACCCGACCTGTACCTCTGGGCACACCCGCACGGAGGGACCACTGTTGGTGGCACCTGGCCCAGCATAAGGTGCGGCAGCACACACGAAGCAAGGGGACATGGGAGTCAGCCACACACCACCAGAAGGACATACCTGGCCCTGACGACCCAGGAGAAGTGGGCAGTGACCAAGGTACAGTCCAATCCCACTTGGTAAGGAGCATGAAGCCCCCTTAACTTCGAGCTTGAAGCCCCTGGCATCATAGATCCATAGATGGAAAAAAAAACAATAAAAAACTCATGCTGACCTTTTCATATGTGCATGTCAACCTTTTACTGTCGACCAATAGTGGTTTACCGAATAATCCGACAGCATTGAAGGGTGTCAGATCCGACTGTTTTTAAAGTCAGATCTGTTTTGTCATAAACGGCTGTGGATTGTCAAATTCACTCAACAGACGGAACATTGAATTCTGACTGTCGAATTACTGTTGGATAAAACAAAAACAGCCCGCGATTCCGACTGTCGGTTCCTTCTGACAGTCGGGATCACATAATAAATACACCCTATGTGTTTTAGAATTTTCCTGTGGAGGCCTACAGTATGTGCTTCATCATTTATTGTGGGCCAGGGCGCTTTATATTTTTTCTTTTGGTGCCGATGTGTTACTCTGCCCAGGATCGCATTGTAAAAATACTGGGCTGTATCATCCCACAAGCGCAAGAAGAGGGCTCTGAAAGGAGTCCATCCCTATGATCTGCTGAGCCAGAAGCCAGAGGGTCTGCACATGTGCGGTTAGCGCTGACCACACGCCGACCTCACTGACCGCATTGCCCCGTCAGCAGTGCGATCAGTAGCCCATAGGCTACAATGGGCTATTGCCATCTCAGAATGGCGTTAGCCCAGGGATGCGAAGCGCTGCTGCCTGATGTTGATACATCGGGCAGCTTCACATCCCCCATAGCAACCTATGGGGGACGCAGCCAGTGACAGTATAGGGGGGGATCGCAGCAGGGATTGGAGATTTCTGCTGCGGTCCCCCTTTAGTACATTAGGGTGATACTTAATATTTGCAGCTAACCCCCAAAAAAAGGGGTTTTCAGGGATCTAGCCTCAAATATTGTTTGATAAATGCGGCCCCACGTCATCTACTGCTTCTTCCCATCTACTGCTTCTTACGCCTTTCCCCTGCATCACCATAACCCCTTTTACACCAAAATCCTGGATCCGACCGGGTGTTTGGAACACCGTTCCAATCTGGGTCGGATCTGGGATTTTTGACATTTACACTGCGGTGCCGACCCACAGTGTAAACGAGGGAGGTGCTTGGAGATGACATCATCTCCATTTAATGGGACCACTGATCACCCCGCCAGGACTGCCGATCGTCGCACTGGGGGAAAGCCCAGCACCAAGAAAAGCTACTGGGCTGCCCCCGTGCACCCCCCCAGGCCCCGTCTGTGAGGTGAATGGATGCCGCACACAGGCATCCATTCACCTCCTCCCTGCCTCCGCTGCTGTCTGCACAGTACAGCAGCGGAGGCTGTGTGCGCCCCTTGCCCAACCTCCATGTTGACCGCAGGATGCTGCGGTCTGGAGGTTAGACTTCCCCCATTGCTGTAAACGGGAGCCGGGTCGGATGACCCGGCATACACGTTTACACTGCCCTCTACCCAGGTACTGTCCTGCGACCTGGGTCCACGAGGGAAAGACCCGGATTTTTGCGGCAGTGTAAAAGGGGTATAGCTCTCCTGTCACCTTCTGCCTCTCCAAGAACATTACCACTTCACTTTACCCACTGCTTCTCTCTGACACCTCCTACTTCTAATGATCACAATTTACACTCACCCACTGCCTCTAAATCTCCCACTACACCATCACCCATCTCTACTATCACCCTCACCCTGTCGCCTATTGCATCTGCCCATCATTTTGTCACCCACTTCCTCTCCCTGGCACCTCCTACTGCTCTCCCTGGCATCGCTCACTTCTTGTACAACAAAGACATGACTGGTGGCTACTGCATACCCCTTTGAGGACGCACCCATTGTGGCAAGGCTACACTGACTTTCCCAGGAGTGCGTGAAAAGTCACCCCCATCCTTCATTGTTCCCCCCGTCATACTGTTCTGGATCCACCCCTGAGGAGAATAATTCCTAGCCTAGTGTCAACAACACAAACCAGGCTGTCAGTGTATACGGCAGATTCCCACCTTCATGTGATGTTTGCATGTAGCGACAGTAAGCTGAAAGATTGCAGCAGCTTCAGTCTGACGGCCATAGGTGTGCGCACCACATTTTATTAGGGGGTGCACCATCAAAGGGGTGTGTCTAACATTGCTAATCAGGCGTGTCTACCACCATCTATTGGCACTCGCTACAATATAAAACCTCTCTCATACACACCATAATCTCCTGCCTATCTCAGTTGTAATCTCCTAATTACTCTGTGTAACAGTACATGCAAATACAGTCACAAACATATATGGATGACGCAGGTATGTAGTAATATGACAATGGTCTAGTACAAGACCATTTAATGGAATACAGTTCTAAAAAGCAAAAGTCGGTACTTATGTATTATCTGAGCTCCCATGTTAAATGCAGCCCATTTTTTCATACCCCTACTATCCAACTACGCATGGAGTTGATTTTATATAGTGTGGCGAGCGCAGCGAGCCACCGTGCCCGAAGCGTGGTGAGCGCAGCGAGCCCCGCGAGGGGACGCGGTCTCATAAGAAAAACGGGAGCCCAGATATTACATAAGTACCCAAAAGTCTTTGGTGAAAAGTAATTGCTAGCGGCAGGGAGGTGTTCAGAAAGGTGTGCACAGCCTTAGGGGGTGCCTGTGATCTCCTAACAGTCAATGTGCGTATGCCTATGCTGACGGCACTGCTGCCCACAGTATGACAGAAGCAGTGGCAGCATCAGTGCACAAGCACAGCAGCAGGGATGCAGAGCTTTGCATTCTTTGCTGAGCGGGGTAACGCCGGCCCTGCTGGCAATTACACTAGACAGAAAATATGCTATAACTGTGTATAGATCTTAACCCTGTATTGCTTCAGCATTCAGGCACCTTTACAGATCCAAAGAAAAAACATCTCAAACATAGGGATGGCCATCGACCATAGAGGATTTGAAATCATTGATGGTTTAGGCCGATGTTGAATACTTTTGCCATCGATGTGGGAGAACCAGATGGTTTCCCTAAATCGATGGCAAAGGATAACCGATTTTTCTTTTCAAGGTGCCGGACACAGAGCATAGCTCCATCCCCCAACACCGGGAAGCCCTGCCACCACTTTCTGATGGGCTCATAGGCCATTCAGTCAAAGATAATGAATAACCATCAATAGCTAAAACTATCGATGGTAAGCCATCACATAGTTTATGACTATTGATGGCTGGTTGCAAAATCACCATCGATGGTGGCTGCACCGATGACCATCCCTACTCAAACAATGTTAAAAAGATGAGCAACGGGACCAGATAAGGGAGAGAGGCCGGACTAAAAGGGGCATGATCTCAATAGGATGACACTCACGCTGTCATGATTATAGGGGCATGGCTAGCGCTCTGAGAGCGGCTGTATATGAATAGACGCAAAGCGGAGTAGTCAGTGCCGGGGGGTTCCCAACCACCACACACACCGCGTATAGAAATCGGCTCCAACTTTGAATAACATCTATATGTATATGACAGTTATATACACTATATAGGGCTTACTTAATAGCATGTGAGCTGCACACGATTTGGAAATTCCAGTGAGTCTGTCCAAATTTTTACAGCAGTAATCATTTAAAAATGCAAAAGCAACGTGTTTTCGCCTTTAAAAAATATGGGCAGACACGCTGGAATGTCCCCACAGTGTGCAGCTCACATGCTAATATATAAGCTCCTAGATACAGTATTACAGATAATTTAGGTTACTGATATATGATATATGATATATACACCAGTATGAGGCTTAGAGGAAGATATTTACACCTGGATTTTCAATGGATTTCATTTAGCAGACCGTCACTTTTCAAACATTTGAATTGCAGGGTGACTAGGCTAGGAAATAATATTGGAGTAACACCACTGATTTTTCTTTACCTTATACACAGTGTCCATATTGTCCAGATGTTTCTGTCTAGGACACTGATCCGTCACAGTAATGTTGTTCTTATACTGTATCCTACTTGTCTTCTCCTTCTCCGTAGCCATCCCAGCCGGGGGCTCATACATCCTCCAGTCTTCCTCTGGAAGGGCCACCATCTTGTTAGGCTTTATATCCAGGTGCTGGAGAAAAGCATGCCAGGGTTTGCAGAATTAATTACAAACAACACATGTAATAACCTGCTATACAATGTTTTGTGTGTCATGATGAAGCATGCTATAGTGAATTTGTTTACAGTGGTGAATAATTCCCAGCAGCCTCAGCAGCTGGGCAAAAACAAAAAAAAGTAGTCAGTAGCATGTCACATGACCAGGGTCAGAAGGAGAGTGAGCAACAGTTGGGCAGGGCAGTTGGTGAGGAGAAGTCCAGGGAAAAAGTGTGGCAGATAGCGGTAGTATGGAGGATGCTTATACTTACTGGGGGTATGCAGAGACGGCTCATCAGTTGCTGAGATTCTCTCTCAAGTTTTTGCTGTGACCTGTCGGACTGTAAATGATAAAAGGAGAGGTGTGGGGAGTCCAGCCCCAAAATACATACATACCTGTATCAGCCCAGGAAAGAGGTGTTCTCATATTTACCTACACAGCTGTATACAGTTTAAAGACATTTTACCTCAAAAAAGGACATTTTACCTCAGATCGCTAAAGTCAGCTATATTTATACACAGCCACAGGCAGAAAAGATACATTTTACCTCAGAAAGGCTGTAATACGCTCTTCTCTCACCCAAATGTATATATTGAAAGATGTACTATCCCATACCCTCCAACATTTGAAGGGCAGAAATCGGTACACATCTGGGAAGGGGGAGTGGCCATGGGTTGAAGTGGGCGTGGTCACAGTTAAAGTGGGCGTGATCACACCCCCTTTCTGAATGTGTTCTGTGCCTTTTTTTTTTTTAAGAGGACCCCCACCAGTTGCCAGCCAGTCCCTGTTATATGTAAAGACCCTCCTAGCCTCCTGGTTGGCAGTACAACTTTGAGCAGAGCCTTATTGAGACCCCATGGGGTCCTAGGCACGTTTCTGACATGGGGCCCCTTCTGCTACATACCAAATATGGGCTGTCTTTGGCTATAATCAGCATTTCACATAGTACAATAGTACATAGGGGCTCTGCGCAGGTTACTGTACACCGGGAGTCCCACTGTACAGCGTTTCAGGACGGTCCTCTCCTGCACGCACTGTACGGCGGGCTGAAGCTTTGCACATAGGGGCGAGTAACATACCGCGCAGAGAGGCCCCGCTCAGTCCCGGCCGTAGACTGCCACCGTATGTTGTGCTCCATTCCATTCTATGGCCGTATGTTGTGCTCCATTCCTGGCGTCAGCGGAAGCGCCGGCGGAGTTGGCATGGCTCCGGCTGTCCATCATCTCCCTCTGCTGCCGGAAGAGCAGCCAGCGACTACAATTAGAAACAACAACTCCCAGAGTCAGGAGCCATCAAAAATCGGTACATCGGTACACTTTCATTTTTGCCGGTACAGACCGTTAAAAAGCGGTACTGTACCGGCAGAATCGGTACAGTTGGAGGGTATGCTATCCCATGAAGGTTAAAATAAGCTACCACCCTAATGCAGGGTTAACACAGAGACTGCAGTTACCTCAGATGATAACTGTATGACAGGCAGACATTTATTTTGTTCCTCCTCAGAAGGAGAAATGAAGTCATTTTCCCTGACTAATATTATTTGATGGCGAAATAGTGACTGTAACAAGCAATAAGGTGTAAAGACTTTATACAGTGAGTTCCACGCTTAGGCAAAGGATATGAAGAGAAGTGGAGAGAGGATGTATACAGTGTTGTTACAGAGTTGTTACATTGGGCCTTATTCTAGTTCACTCTTTCTGACAAAATCCTTCTTAGATGGACAAAACCATGTGCACTGCAGGAGGGCAGATGTAAAATGTACAGAAAGAATTAGATTTGGGTGAGTTCATTTGTTACTGTGCAGGGTAAATACTGGCTGCTTTATTTTGACACTGCAATATAGAAAGGAAAAAGGAATTAATATACTTTCCGGTTTATTACACACATCTAAAAGTATTTATATCCGTTATGCTCTCCCTACAGATTGTAAGCTTGCGAGCAGGGCCCTCATACCATTGACCCTCTGTAAATACACAGTTTGTTATATCATATTCTCCTAATGCAAAGCGCAATGTACTATGCTGCGCTATGTAAGAAACTGTTACTAAATAAGTAAGAGTCCAGTATGAGGCTAGGATATGGGTAAAGGGGCTTAGAGGAAGATATTTACACCTTGATTTTCAATGGATTTCATTTAGAAGACCGTCACTTTCAAACAATGTGCATTTGAATTGCAGGGTGACTAGGCTAGGAAATAACATTGGAATTACACCACTGATTTTTCTTTACCTTATACACAGTGTGCATATTGTCCAGATGTTTCTGTCTAGGACACTGATCCGTCACAGTAATGTTTTTCTCATACTGTATCCTACTTGTCTTCTCCTCCTCTGTAGCCATCCCAGCCGGGGGCTCATACATGCTCCAGTCTTTCTCTGGAATGGTGATCTGGTTATCCTTTATATCCAGGTGCTGGAGATTGGTATTTACCAGGGTTTGCAGGGCCCTGCAATTTATTAATCCTAGCGTAGCTGTAGCTACGTAGCTTAGAGGAAGATATTTACACCTGGTGTTTCAATGGATTTTATTTAGCAGACCGTCACTTTTCAAACAATGTGCATTTGAATTGCAGGGTGACTAGGCTAGGAAATAATATTGGAATTACACCACTGATTTTTCTTTACCTTATACACTGTGTCCATATTGTCCAGATGTTTCTGTCTAGGACACTGATCCGTCACAGTAATGTTGTTCTCATACTGTATCCTACTTGTCTTCTCCTCTGTAGCCATCCCAGCCGGGGGCTCATACAGTACATCCTCCAGTCTTCCTCTGGAATGGGCATTTTGTCATTTGCTGAAATCCCAGACTTGAATGTCTCCAGAGGGGTCTCTTGCGGTATTACTACAGCTGCAGACTTAGTTGATGGTTCTAGAATCACCCCCTTCGCTGCACTGCAGACACAATTTAACCTACCCCAAGTATTTACGTAATTACGTATATCTCATTGGCTGACTAGTTATATTAGATTATCAGGACCACTATCCCTCCCCCCTCCTCAGATACTTTCCAAATTATCTACCTGCAATATCAAAGGATCCATTAGTTTTTGGTACACTCTGCTTCGGGATTCCGTGATTCCGGTGAAATCTCCAGCCCAAATGCAGTGGGAAACAGACCTGAATGGTACTCTCACCCAGAAGCAATGGGAAGCGATTTATTCCTCCTCACATATGATGTCCAAATGCAATAACCATAAGGAAATGCACTTCAAACTCATGCATAGGCTATATTTTACCCCAACCAAATTACACAGAATCTGGCCAGACCAATCTAAATTTTGCTGGCGAAATTGCTCAGGGGTGGGAGAAATCTTCCATATATTTTGGTCGTGCCCCAAAATTCACCCCCTATGGAATGTGGTCTTCACCTTTGGCTCCAGAGTGTTTCAAACTACCCTTAAAGAATCCCCCTCCATTGCTCTTTTTCATATCTTTCCTGCAAACCTCTCGCGAGCAGACTGTTATATTTTAGGCCACTTATGCATAGCCACTAGAGCCGCAATAGCTCAGCACTGGAAAGACCCCACGCCTCCTCTGCTGCCCAAAATTATCCGTAAAACCCATCGGGCTTTTGAAATGGAGACCTTGGGCCTACCTAGACCTTGGGCCTACCCTATTCATTGCAGGAAAACTCCCCCTCAGTTAAATGGTCCAGTTGGCAAGAGTATTTACCTCTCAAGAAGGAGCGGATATTCTGTTAGATGCTGAATGCTGACCACTTCACAGGAAATTCTTAAATGACTGTTAGTATATATGGTTATTACAGAGCACTGTATATGTTTTTGAATGTTACTTAATTTTCTAAGAAACCTAGTGCATGTATATATGCCCCATTGGTATAAGTATATATCAGATGACTCCTTTTCCCCCTCCCACCTCCCCTTCTCTTTTTTCTGTACCCTCTTCCTTTTCCGTGGAAACGGAACAAAAATTTGAATAAAAATTACTGATGTAAAAAAAAAAAAAAAGTGCATTTGAATTGCAGTGTGACTAGGCTAGGAAATAACATTGGAATTACACAACTGATTTTTCTTTACCTTATACACAGTGTCCATATTGTCCAGATGTGTCTGTCTAGGACACTGATCCGTCACAGTAATGTTGTTCTCATACTGTATATTACTCCTCTTCTCCTCCTCTGTAGCCATCCCAGCCGGGGGCTCATAAATGCTCCAGTCTTTCTCTGGAATGGTGATCTGGTTATCCTTTATTTCCAGGTGCTGGAGAATGGCATTTACCAGGGTTTGCAGGACCCTGCAATTTATTACTCCTAGCGTAGCTGTAGCTCTGTAGCTTAGAGGAAGATAGTTACACCTGGAAATTCAATGGATTTTATTAAGCAGACCGTCACTTTTCAAACAATGTGCATTTGAATTGCAGGGTCACTATCCTTGGTGGCTCTCGCTGAAATGATCCCAGACTTGAATGAGTCCAGATGGGTCTCCTGCGGTATTACTACAGTTGCAGTCTTAGCCGATGGTTCTAGAATCACCCCCTTCGCTGCACTGCAGACACAATTTAACCTACCCTAGGGGAAAGTATTTACATATATCTCATTGGCTGTCTAGCGCTATTAAATTATCAGAACCACTATCCCTCCCCCTCTTCATATACTTTCCAAATTATCTACCTGCAATAGCAAAGGATTCATTCGTTTTTGGTACACGCTGCTTCGGGATTCCGTGATTCCGGTGAAATCTCCAGCCCAAATGCAGTGGGAAACAGACCTGAATGGTACTCTCACCCAGAAGCAATGGGAAGCGATTTATTCCTCCTCACATATGATGTCCAAATACAATAACCATAAGGAAATGCACTTCAAACTCATGAATAGGCTATATTTTACCCCAACCAAATTACACAGAATCTGGCCAGACCAATCTAAATTTTGCTGGCGAAATTGCTCAGGGGTGGGAGACATCTTCCATATATTTTGGCCGTGCCCCAAAATTCACCCCCTATGGAATGTGGTCTTCACCTTTGGCTCCAGAGTGTTTCAAATTACCCTTAAAGAATCCCCCCTCCATTGCTCTTTTTAATATCTTTCCTGCAAACCTCTTGCGAGCAGACTGTTATATTTTAGGCCACTTATGCATAGCCACTAGAGCCGCAATAGCTCAGCACTGGAAAGACCCCACGCCTCCTCTGTGGCCCAAAATTATCTGTAAAACCCATCGGGTTTTTGAAATGGAGACCTTGGGCCTACCCTATTCATTGCAGGCAAACTCCCCCTCAGTTAAATGGTCCAGTTGGCAAGAGTATTTTACCTCTCAAGGAGCGGATATTCTCTTAGATGCTGAATGCTGACCACTTCACAGGAAATTCTTAACCGACTGTTAGTATATATGGTTATTACAGAGCACTGTATACGTTTTTGAATGTTACTTAATTTTCTAAGAAACCTACTGTATGTATATATGCCCCGTTGGTATCAGATGACTCCCTGTTTCCCCCTCCCACCACCCCTTCTCTTTTTTCTGTACCCTCTTCCTTTTCCGTGGAAACGGAACAAAAATTAGAATAAAAATTACTGATGTAAAAAAAAAAATTGTGCTTTTGAATTGCAGGGTGACTAGGCTAGGAAATAACATTGGAATTACACCACTGATTTTTCTTTACCTTATACACAGTGTCCATATTGTCCAGATGTTTCTGTATAGGACACTGATCTGTCACAGTAAAGTTGTTCTCATACTGTATATTACTCCTCTGCTCCTCCTCTGTAGCCATCCCAGCCGGGGGCTCATACATGCCCCAGTCTCCCTCTGGAATGGTGATCTGGTTATCCTTTATTTCCAGGTGCTGGAGAATGGCATTTACCAGGGTTTGCAGGACCCTGCAATTTATTACTCCTAGCGTAGCTGTAGTTACGTAGCTTAGAGGAAGATAGTTACACCTGGAAATTCAATGGATTTTATTTAGCAGACCGTCACTTTTCAAACAATGTGCATTTGAATTGCAGGGTCACTTTCCTTGGTGGTTCTCGCTGAAATGATCCCAGACTTGAATGTGTCCAGATGGGTCTCTTGCGGTATTACTACAGTTGCAGTCTTAGCCGATGGTTCTAGAATCACCCCCTTCGCTGCACTGCAGACACAATTTAACCTACCCTAGGGGAAAGTATTTACGTATATCTCATTGGCTGTCTAGTGCTATTAAATTATCAGGACCACTATCCCTCCCCCCTCTTCATATACTTTCCAAATTATCTACCTGCAATAGCAAAGGATTCATTCGTTTTTGGTACACGCTGCTTCGGGATTCCGTGATTCCGGTGAAATCTCCAGCCCTAATGCAATGGGAAACAGACCTGAATGGTACTCTCACCCAGAAGCAATGGGAAGCGATTTATTCCTCCTCACATATGATGTCCAAATGCAATAACCATAAGGAAATGCACTTCAAACTCATGCATAGGCTATATTTTACCCCAACCAAATTACACAGAATCTGGCCAGACCAATCTAAATTTTGCTGGCGAAATTGCTCAGGGGTGGGAGAAATCTTCCATATATTTTGGTCGTGCCCCAAAATTCACCCCCTATGGAATGTGGTCTTCACCTTTGGCTCCAGAGTGTTTCAAACTACCCTTAAAGAATCCCCCTCCATTGCTCTTTTTCATATCTTTCCTGCAAACCTCTCGCGAGCAGACTGTTATATTTTAGGCCACTTATGCATAGCCACTAGAGCCGCAATAGCTCAGCACTGGAAAGACCCCACGCCTCCTCTGCTGCCCAAAATTATCCGTAAAACCCATCGGGCTTTTGAAATGGAGACCTTGGGCCTACCTAGACCTTGGGCCTACCCTATTCATTGCAGGAAAACTCCCCCTCAGTTAAATGGTCCAGTTGGCAAGAGTATTTACCTCTCAAGAAGGAGCGGATATTCTGTTAGATGCTGAATGCTGACCACTTCACAGGAAATTCTTAAATGACTGTTAGTATATATGGTTATTACAGAGCACTGTATATGTTTTTGAATGTTACTTAATTTTCTAAGAAACCTAGTGCATGTATATATGCCCCATTGGTATAAGTATATATCAGATGACTCCTTTTCCCCCTCCCACCTCCCCTTCTCTTTTTTCTGTACCCTCTTCCTTTTCCGTGGAAACGGAACAAAAATTTGAATAAAAATTACTGATGTAAAAAAAAAAAAAAAGTGCATTTGAATTGCAGTGTGACTAGGCTAGGAAATAACATTGGAATTACACAACTGATTTTTCTTTACCTTATACACAGTGTCCATATTGTCCAGATGTGTCTGTCTAGGACACTGATCCGTCACAGTAATGTTGTTCTCATACTGTATATTACTCCTCTTCTCCTCCTCTGTAGCCATCCCAGCCGGGGGCTCATAAATGCTCCAGTCTTTCTCTGGAATGGTGATCTGGTTATCCTTTATTTCCAGGTGCTGGAGAATGGCATTTACCAGGGTTTGCAGGACCCTGCAATTTATTACTCCTAGCGTAGCTGTAGCTCTGTAGCTTAGAGGAAGATAGTTACACCTGGAAATTCAATGGATTTTATTAAGCAGACCGTCACTTTTCAAACAATGTGCATTTGAATTGCAGGGTCACTATCCTTGGTGGCTCTCGCTGAAATGATCCCAGACTTGAATGAGTCCAGATGGGTCTCCTGCGGTATTACTACAGTTGCAGTCTTAGCCGATGGTTCTAGAATCACCCCCTTCGCTGCACTGCAGACACAATTTAACCTACCCTAGGGGAAAGTATTTACGTATATCTCATTGGCTGTCTAGTGCTATTAAATTATCAGGACCACTATCCCTCCCCCCTCTTCATATACTTTCCAAATTATCTACCTGCAATAGCAAAGGATTCATTCGTTTTTGGTACACGCTGCTTCGGGATTCCGTGATTCCGGTGAAATCTCCAGCCCTAATGCAGTGGGAAACAGACCTGAATGGTACTCTCACCCAGAAGCAATGGGAAGCGATTTATTCCTCCTCACATATGATGTCCAAATGCAATAACCATAAGGAAATGCACTTCAAACTCATGCATAGGCTATATTTTACCCCAAACAAATTACACAGAATCTGGCCAGACCAATCTAAATTTTGCTGGCGAAATTGCTCAGGGGTGGGAGACATCTTCCATATATTTTGGCCGTGCCCCAAAATTCACCCCCTATGGAATGTGGTCTTCACCTTTGCCTCCAGAGTGTTTCAAATTACCCTTAAAGAATCCCCCCTCCATTGCTCTTTTTAATATCTTTCCTGCAAACCTCTTGCGAGCAGACTGTTATATTTTAGGCCACTTATGCATAGCCACTAGAGCAGCAATAGCTCAGCACTGGAAAGACCCCACGCCTCCTCTGTGGCCCAAAATTATCTGTAAAACCCATCGGGTTTTTGAAATGGAGACCTTGGGCCTACCCTATTCATTGCAGGCAAACTCCCCCTCAGTTAAATGGTCCAGTTGGCAAGAGTATTTTACCTCTCAAGAAATAGCGGATATTCTCTTAGATGCTGAATGCTGACCACTTCACAGGAAATTCTTAACCGACTGTTAGTATATATGGTTATTACAGAGCACTGTATACGTTTTTAAATGTTACTTAATTTTCTAAGAAACCTACTGCATGTATATATGCCCCGTTGGTATAAGTATGTATCAGATGACTCCCTGTTTCCCCCTCCCACCTCCCCTTCTCTTTTTTCTGTACCCTCTTCCCTTTCCGTGGAAACGTAACAAAAATTTGAATAAAATTTTTTGATGTAAATAAAAAAAAATGTCCATTTGAATTGCAGGGTGACTAGGCTAGGAAATAACATTGGAATTACACCACTGATTTTTCTTTACCTTATACACGGGATGCGGTCATTTGGTCTACTGCATTATGGTCGACAGTCATTAGGTCGAATCCATTAGGTCGACATGCTAAAAGGTCGACATGGGAAAAGGTCGACATGATTCTAGTTCGAAAGGTCATTAGTTCGACAGGTCATTAGTTCGACAAGGTCATTAGTTCGACATTGTCTATGTCGACATTCACAAGGTCGACATGGAGTTTTTCACTGTTTTTTGAGCCAACATGTGCCGACAGGCGGTATTTCATGCCCTACCATCCACTAGGGCGTGGTGGGAGAATAAAATAGTGTGCCGAGCGTAGCGAGACACCGTGCCCGACGCATTGCGAGCGCAGCGAGCGATGCGAGGGGATGCAGTGCACTTTAAACTGTGTCCATGTCGACTGTGTTGACATTCAGGTAAAAAAACAGTGAAAAAACCCATGTCGACCTTGTGAATGTCGACATAGACAATGTCGAACTAATGACCTTTCGACCTAGAATCATGTCGACCTTTTCCCATGTCGACCTAGAGTCATGTCGACCTTTTAGCATGTCGACCTAATGGATTCGACCTAATGACTTTCGACCATAATGCAATAGACCAAATGATCCCAACCCTTATACACAGTGTCCATATTGTCCAGATGTTTCTGTCTAGGACACTGATCCGTCACAGTAATGTTGTTCTCATACTGTATATTACTCCTCCTCTGTAGCCATCCCAGCCGGGGGCTCATACATGCTCCAGTCTCCCTCTGGAATGGTGATCTGGTTATCCTTTATTTCCAGGTGCTGGAGAATGGCATTTACCAGGGTTTGCAGGGCCCTGCATTTTATTACTCCTAGCGTAGCTGTATTCGTGGCTATTTTTGCCAACTCATTCAGGGTTATTACCCTTCCCTTGCCATTATTTTTAGTCCCCGATGTAAATCAGGTGATGAAATATAACTTGAAATTGGTTATACATTTTGGGCTATAGATAAAATCTATAGAAAGTCCTCACAGTCAGAAAATACACCCTCTCTCCTCTGTACCAAGTGACGCACTGCTAGCCTCTGGCCTCAAGCTGTGGCATCACGAGTGGCAGTTGGTAGGCAGCAGCAGCATGGCACAGTGTAAACATTTATCAGTATACGTACTGACATGCGCCTGTCCCTTGATACCTGAGGGAAATACAGATCACTGAGTGCACAGTTTTTAATAAATCACTAGAAAATTAGTGCCAGCCTAAGCACAATAAAACCTTGTTCTAAGGTGAAGGCTTTACGGTATTGGTTAATTTTAACCCAAAGGCCCATACACATCTTATAGATATACTACTGGTGCTCATGGCACAAGTTATTTATATAGCACACACAGGGACCTGATTGTGGTTCACTTCCAAAAGCAAATTCTCTCTATAAGAATTTATAGGTGGGGAAGATGTAACATGTGCAGATAGAGTTAGGTGGGGCAGATGTAACATGCAGGTGGGGCAGATGTAACATGTGCAGAGTGAGTTATATTTGGGTGGGGTTTGTACTTCAAACTGATATCTATATTTGCAGTGTAAATATAAAGCAGCCATTATTTACTCTGCACAGAAACAAAATAACACCCAAATCTAACTCTCTCTGCACATGTTACATCTGCCCCACCTGCAGTGTACATGGTTTTGTCCATCAGAGAGAGAATTTGCTTTTGCGAGTGAACCAGAATCTGGCCCACATTCTGAAGCTCTTTACAGAGAATATCTGGCCACTCACATAAATACATAAAAAACAGAACATGCTTTCTGCACTCTTGACCCCACTTCTCTATAGAAATCCAGCATTTGCCCCGGGATATGTATCACTTCTTGGTCTCTAGTAGACCTAGGTCAGACGTAGGCAACCTGTGGCTCTCCGGTTGTTGTGAAACTACAAGTCCTAGCATGCTTTGCCACAGTTTTGCTATTAGGGAGTGCTAAAACTGTGCATGCTGGGAATTGTAGTTTCGCTACAGCTGGAGAGCCACAGTTTGTCTCCGCTTGACAACTTAACGACTAGTGCAGGGGTGGCCAACCCGTGTCTCGCGAGCCGCATGCGGCTCCCCCCCTTGTAAGGTGAGGCTCCTGCTGCCCGCCGCCTGTCCCCCCCGCTGCCGGTTCCCCGAATCCATATTTCTTCTGAGGGGAGGAGAGCGCGCATCGCGCATCTCTCCTACCCCTTACTGTGCATCCTTGTGACTGGGCGGTCCACCAATTAGAGCTCTCGGGCCGGCAGCCAATCAGCAGCTGGCCAGCGAGCTTTGATTAGTGGACAGCCCAGTCACAGGGAAGTGAGGGGGGAAGGAGACGCGCGTTGTCCTGTGCTGTGCTCTCCTCCACTCGGTGACATGACAGGTCTGCATGGGGACGCCAGACTGTCCTCTCCCCGCCCGGCAGCAGCAGCAGCAACAATGGTAAATGCTGCAGCTGGGAATTTTGCACTGTGGGGGCATAGCAATGTGTGTCACTGTGGGGGCATAGTAGTTTGGGGCACTGCAGGGGCATAGCAGATTGTTGCACTGTGGGGGCATAGCAGTGTGTGGCACTGTGGGGGCATATAAGCTTTTTGGCACTGTGGGGGCATACCAGCTTTCTGGCACCGTGGGGGCATACCCGGCACCGTGGGGGGCATATGTGTATCTGGCACTATTAGGGGCATATGTATATATGGCACTGCACTATTGGAGGCATATTTGTATCACACCCACCCAAGGGGTCAAATAGACCACGCCCCTTTTGCGCATGATGCCGGCTCTTTAGCTTGACTACCGATATTTTTTGGCTCTTTACCTCTGACCGGTTGGCCACCCCTGGACTAGTGGGAGTATTAGCCCCATTATCGCATCCAGTGCTACTTCTGATATATTTGTTGCAGAATATACATACTGGATTTGCGCTGTTGGTCCATGCTGTCACACTGAGCTGATCATGGTGTAAGAAGGAACAGCAAATCTGGTAAGAAATATATTGGACACGGTACAGCTTGGCTTAAAAAGGTCACAGCTTTTTATTCCAATCGGTAATTACTGTTACTAAACAAGGCAGAGGTGGGTAGGGGACGCTGCATTCCTGCTCTAGCTTTGCTTACTTCGGGCCATGTCCTGGAGGATGACTAAAACCTCCTCTCCAATTTAATCACCTATCATCGCGGGGGCTTACCTAACCCTCATGGACCACACCGGACGTTAACCGCACAAGTAATGCCCAGGTCCCCTCACACGGTGCAGGACAAACTCGACAATGATTCGAGGGTAGGTGCCCCATAATGATCATATGCGCCCTTAAGGCCACAAAAAATGCAGCGTTCTCAAGCCAAAGCCCGGGACTAATAGGACCTGGCCTGCCACCCACACGAGGAACTAATCCAAAAACGACAACAAGTCCTTAATGAAAAAGCCAAGACCAAGGGGGTTAAGATGAATACCGTCCGGTGTGGAAAACCTTGAAGGATCAGGCCCTAAAACTCATGGGTAATAACCCTGCCTCCATTTGATAAAATGCCCCCCCAAACTAGCCTGTAAGCCATTTCGGACCATACAACCAGTACCGAAGGTCAACGGGCTAAAATGGCCGAGAGTAAATCCCTCAACCTGACGATGACCTTGACCCCTTTTAAATGACAAATGTCATTCCCTCCTACATTAGAGACCAAATATGCTGGGGAAACCCCCTGACTGGCCTCAGCAACCAGCATCTCAAGGGTGTCCAAGCAACGGAGACCCCTAACTCCCAGCCACTGCACTTGCTGACCTTCTAACAATTCTGAGACCCTGCGAGTCAACTCATGGCACTCGGCCCAGTAAATATATGAGTGACCCACAAACCAAAAAAACAAAAATAAAAAACACAATGTTGAAAGTACTCTAAACTGCAGCGGACAATGATTTTACAGAGAGTGCTTCATACTACGTCAGGGAAGTCTGCACATATTTATAAGTGTTGTCATTAAAGACTCCCTATCCAGGTCTACTTTGATCCACATTTTAGAAGCTCAAATCCACTTGGGTACTTCCTATGTTCTAAGTGGTTGCAATCTACTGCATAGCAATGTCCTGGCCACATTTAATACAACATGGACATTTTTTCCCCCCACAAGCCTGGAGAGGAAGCAGGTTCCGCACCATTACCCTATCATAATAATATAATGCAGGATACAGGAATTTAAAGATCTGTGTCCTCCTGCTTGTATATGTAAAATTATTTTATCATATTAAATTTGTGTCAGTCCAATTACACGGGTAGCCCTTTCCTTTAGCTGCCATTAGCCCATCTACTCCACACATGGCAGAGGTGGTGGGCTATTTCACTGGTGTGAAAGTTCTGAGGGAACAGAAGGGTTACAGGCATCAGGGTATCTGGAGCACAATAGAGTATATAGACTTCACCACTACAGGAAATGAAAAGGGGAATGACATTTATTTCTTTATAACAAATGAAGTCTTTTCATCTAAACATTGTACACAGCAAAAAGAGTAAGGACCAAAAAATATACATTTATCCCACCATTGATCTCTTCCTTCCACGGAGTCGGACTTCTTCCAGTTTTTTGATAACAGGGCCTGATTTTTTAGATGATTCACTATAACTCTTGAGCAGAGCTTTAAACACCGCCTCTGTGTTAGGGTGTGTACTGAGAAAAGCCTTCTCTAAAACATAAAGATCCACACCCTTGTCCTCTGGAAGAGCAGAGATAAAACTCAGACCAAAATCAATAAGAATGAGATTCAGCTCTGGATGCGGGGGGCGTAGGAGCATGTTTGAGGTGGTGAGGTCCCCGTGAATGACATCCTCGTCATGCATACGTGCTAGAATGTGACCTATTTTCTCTGCCAGGCTGTACAGATTACCTCCATTCTCCTGTGTGCACATAATATAATCACGGACTGTGACGGAATCTTCTATATCTTCCAGGTATATACAATTAGAAACATAGTCAACAAAGTAGATGACAGGAGCAGGAATACCTGAGGGGGGCAGAGAAATAAATACATTTATGGAGAGCGAAAGTTATGGATAGAAAGATTTAAGGGTATATTTACTATATTCAAAACCTAGCATTTATGTCCCAAAATTTAAAAGGACAATGCTTTTCCTACAAAAACACGGCTAGTAAAACCATTGCCCCATTACATTTCTAGCATAAACATTATTGGAAGCTTAAGTTTTTAAAGCCCCATACACTATGAGATTTGGGCCTGATTTCACCCGAATCTTGCGGATCGTGCCGAGAAATTGGGTCAAATCACATGTGTATGACACCCGATCCGATGTGCGGTTCCGTGTGCATCAGATAGGTCGGACAGGCTGCACATAAGATACATTTCATATTCAGTAGTCAGTGGCACATTGCGGGTGCTTTTTAGCACCCGCAATGTATCGCATTTGAGGTCCATGTAGGTGTGTGCCAGCGGTGCCATCTGCAGAGTGGGAAAGCGCCGGTCAGGAGAGGCACTCTACCTGCTCTGCATCAGCGGCCGCCCATTCTTTTGTTTTTTTAACCCCTTCCCGACGAGGCCTTTTTTGTTAATTTTTTTTCCTCCTCGCGTTCAAATAAGCGTAACTTTTTTAATTTTCCGGCTATATAGACACATGAGGGCTTTTTTTTTGCGGGACAAGTTGTACTTTTTAATGGTACCATTTACTATACCGTAGAATATTCTGGGGAATCAGGAAATAATTCAATGTGGGGTAAAAAAGAAAAAAAAACGCAATTCCACAATTTTGCGCTGGTTACGGTTTTTTTGGAGTTCATAGTTCGTTTAAAATGATGGGTTATCTTTATTCTATGGGTCGTTACGATTCCGGTGATACCAAACTTATATAGTTTTCGTTATGTTTTACCACTAAAAAAAAAAAATAGAAACTTTTATGGTTTTTCTAATTTGCGTCGCATCGCCATGTTCTGCGGCTTATAACTTTTTTATTTTTCCACCTACGGACCTGGGTGAGGGCTCATTTTTTGCGGGCTGAAGTGTACTTTTTAATTAATACCATTATGGGATATGGGCGACTTTCTGATCTCTTTTAGTTATTTTTTTTGGGTAGGCGATGCGACCAAAAAACGTAGTTTTGGAGTTGGGAATTATTTTCCGTTTACGCCTTTAACCGTGCGGGATAACTAATGTTATATTTTAATAGATCGGACTTTTAGGAACGCGGCGATACCAAATATGTTTATTTTTTTTATTTTTTATTTATTTTTATTTGTGAAATGGGGAAAGGGGGGTGATTTGAACTTTTAATATTTTTTTATTTTTTTTTATTTTTAAACTTATTTTTTTTTTTTTTACTTTTCCTACAAGGCCCCCTAGTGTACTTGACCACTAGGGGGCGCGATCGCCTGTACTAGGTTCAGCCATTGCCTCAGGCAGGATGTAATAGGAATGCTGACACGGCCAGCACAGGGGTCTACATTAGACCCCTGGCTGCCATGGCAACCGATCGGCACCCTCCGATCTCGCCGCGGGGGGCCCCGATCGGCGCCGGAGGGGGGCGCCCCCCCTCCGATCAGCTATTAAAGCACTGCGGGCGCTTTGCCCGCGGTGCTTAAAGGGTTAAACGGCCACGATCGGCGAACTCGCCGCTCGTGGCCGTGAGAGCAGGTACCTGGCTGTAATATACAGCCATTACCTGCTCTCTTTCAAGCCAGCTCACTCCGTGAGCTGGCTTGATTCCCCCGCAACCGACATATGACGTAAATGTACGTCATATGTCGGGAAGGGGTTAAATTCTCATGCCCCCCCGCCTGTAGCTCTCCGAGCGTTACATGTGATTTAATGCATGTAAAAATGTCGAATGTGAGCCCTCCCAGGGAGCTGCCGGGGGGAGCTCAAGGGAAATCCAAATAACAAGTCGGACCCCCATACCATGACCTGGTGATTACAGTATTGTACAAGCCACAGTCTGATTAGGGTACATTCACAAGCACAGCTTTATCACTGCTCAGCACCATGACTTTTGAATAGATCACAGGTAATGAAGCAAAGTGGTTACACTGAGTTAGGAATGCCAATCCCGGGGCATTATTTTCAATCCCGGATTGAAAAATTCCCAATCTCGGGACATCCGGGATTGGCGGGCGGGCTGATGGAGCCAAGGTGGGTGGGTAAGCCTGGCTGATGGAGGATGGGTAGACGAGCCAGGCTCATGGAGCCAGGGCAGGTGGGCGGGTTGGGCCCAGGACATAAGCGGGCTGTACAGCCTGCGCAGCATGATCTCTGACCTCGTCACGCTGCGCAGAGCCACACTGCCGGGGATGGGAGAAGCTGTGCAGTGTCTGAGCACCCACTCAGACGCTGCCCACCCGCTTAGACGCATGCGCAGTCTAATCCCGAAATCCCGGGATTGATATTCCGGCATTTTGGGGGCCAAATCCCGGCATCTCGACGATCCTGGGATTGGCCACATTACCCGGAGTAGAACCTCATTGTTCAGTATGAAGCATTCTAGGCACTGGAAGGAGGAAGGGAAAATAAAGGGAAGAAAAAACAAACTATCTACCTTGGAAGAAAACCAACATATGAAAGTTTTACATTGTGTGGATTAGTGAGCTACAGAGTCATCCACTGTTCAAGTAACTGTGTAGTAAGATACAAATTGGGAGGTGTACTAAGCTTTGGAGAATGATAAAACGGAGACAGAGATAAAGAACCAGTCGATCAGCTCTTAACGTGCCATGGTACTGGCTGTGTTTGAAAAATGACAGCCCGGAGCTGATTGGTTGGTAGTCTCTGCATATGGCTTACTACTTCTGTCCAAAAGAGAAATAAGGTTACACAATAAGAGCACAATCCATTTACATATATCTATCTATCAATCCTTGCTGGCTCACCTGTCTTCCTGCACCTAATGATAGATCGCACTTCCTGTGAGGTTCTTCTATGTGTCAATTTCTCATCCAAGGTAGGGTGCCTATAAGTCTTGGGAAATCTCTCCTTCACCACGACAGCCTTCCCCAGGAAGTGTCCCCGGTATACTCGGGCTTCAGCCCCCTGTTTCACTAGCTGAAGCCCCCGGAGGAAATCCTGAGTCCGCTTCCGGCTACCGCACTCTGCCTCGCTTTCCATCATACAAGTAGCGAGAATGGTTATATAAAGAGCATAATTCGGATGTTATGCGATGTCCCGGATAACTTGCATGAAGTATCCCAGCTGGCAATGGTTTAATGTTGATATGCTGCAACATAAAATGATCTCCAGGTGAGACATGTTAGGAGGTTTATATTATACAGAAGGGCTGTCATGTATCTGATGTAAGTATGGGATGCAGTTAAGATCCCGGCGGTCGGGATCCCGGCGTTCAGAATCCCGACACTGGAATCCCGACCGCCGAAATGCCGACACTTTCTCCCTCCTGGGGTGTCCACGACACCCCTGGAGGGAGAATAAATTAGTGTGCCGAGCGTAGCGAGGTACCGGGCCCGCAAGGGGGGGCGATCCACGTCCCCCCCTTGTCGGCATTTCGGCTGTCGGGATTCCGTCGTCGGGATTCTGAACGCCGGGATCCCGACCGCCGGGATTCAATACTGAATCCGTAAGTATAGCTGGTCTGAAAATGGAGCAAAGGAATGGACCTCCAAAATATTTAGTACATTGTAAACTAGGCACACACAATATTTTATATATATTGCCTATATGTATAATACCCCCACACACTCATGGTTTAAGACAGTCATCTTTAGATATGAATGCGTGTATACTACACTGCCAAACCATGGGATAAAGAGAGAAAATATGTACATTATAGTGTGTCTCTTATAGAAGATTTATGTTTAAAGGGGGGATTCAAACAGACGGGTCCATTAGGACTATTCAATGAGTCCCAAATCCAGCCTGCAGGCAACAGTTATTCTTTTTAGGGTCCAAGAGCGGGCACAAAAATAAATCCTTGATAAATAGCCTGTTATCAGGTCCGGAAACTTATCCCAAATACTATGGCCTGGATTCAAACGATTAATTGTGCATGATCTGCTGCCTAAAGTGTTTGTAGATCACGGGACAATATTCAAATTGTCTTTTTTATCACGCATTTCACAACCAAGTTAAGGTTGGGTATAGGTGCGTATAGCGGCTCAACTTGACAATCTAATGTGCAAGTGCGGGGGTGCAAGTTGAAATGATGGCGCCAGCAGCCATATGCGCCCCCATTGGAGCTATATTTGAATAGCTTCGTTGAATGCCCTCTAGTGGCTGCTTGTGCAAAATCATTTAATCCCAGCCCATACACGGTGCAATGCGCACCGTCCGTTTTAAACTAGATTGCATCTAGTTCAAAATGCAGGCGATATGCTAAAGTACCATGCGTTAAAGCCTTAAGCTACCACCCTTTTTCACACATGGTAAATTACGGAGTCTAATGAAATTCCTTCCTAGATTTGCAAAAAATTTGGCAGATTTTGCCTGCCACATTTAAAAGAACAATAATAATTATTATTTCCCTTTTCAACATGTCGAATAAAATTGTCAAAAATCATTTGTTTCGATAATCCATTGCTTTTTAAATATACCCCAAAGGCATGGGAGTGGGGTAGAGATGCAGCTTCACTGATCTACCAATGTGACAATGATTAATGGTACTAAGCATGGGGAGCCAAGGCACACTGACTGCACAAGTGTGCAGTGCATTACTGGGAGTTGATGAAGTCCAATGAGACTTTGCACAAGAGGTCAGAGGCTGTGAGGCTTGTGCTGAGCTCTGCTTGGTGGAGCTCTTCATGTGCTTCTCAGGTCCATGTAGGACAGCAGCAGCATCGTCATGGGAGGGTTTTTAATCAGAGGCAGGGCTGAGCCTGTCAGGGCTCCTACAGAATAAGGTACAGAGGTGCAAACACAGGCTTTTCATGTGGTATAATATATATATATATATATATATATATATATTACGACAGTGTAATATTATCCTGTGCAGTTTGTGGACAGAAGTGGCAAGTGGGAGGGGGCCCCCCTGTCTAAAGTGAATCGGGCCCCCCGAAGGCTTAATCCAGCCCTGCCCTAAGGCCAGGTAAACACATAGCTTGGTGAAGTGGTATCTATCCCCATAAAGAATGTTATGTGCAAGGTGATAATGCACCAGCCAATCTTCTCCAATATGTAAATTGGCAGTTAGAAGCTGATTGGCTGGAGCATTGTCAACTTGCACATAATGTTATTTATTATTATAGATACCATTTCTGCAAGCTTCACACATTTACCTACAGACAGTATATGTTGTTTTCAGCCAAACTAAAACAACATATTGGCTGTATCGTTCAGTGTGTACCCCTGATTGTGCACTCCCGCAGGCAACATGAATGCAGCATGGCATGGAACATTATGCTGTCATACCATGCAAATATGTATAAATGTATCATAGGCATACGCAGGGGGGTTCCTTGGAAACCCCCCTCCTCTTGGCCAGTGCCTTAAATTACGACAACAATAGCACTGGTATATAATATGATCAGTAGAGCTGCCACCACATCATGCAGTGTAAAGGCCCCGATACATTGGCCCCGAAGTCAGACCAGTTTGCCCAGAGCCCCCGGCAGCTCCCTGGGAGGATCACATGCGATCTGGCACTTGATGTGCATTTTACATGCAATAAATCTCATGTGATTTATTGCATTTAGTTCTCCCAGGGGGTTGCTGCGGCGGCAGGCAGCAGGGTCCGGCCAGCTGGTGGTTGTGGGCCGGGGGGGGCAGGCAGCGGAGTCCATTTGAGCGGCGACAGAAGCTGGAGTTTGTAGCGTTATTTTGCTGGGTGGCGGGATGCAGCTGCTGAATATTTTGAAATGACTGGCCAGCCGTTGATCAATCAATGGCCGGCCAGCCATTTCAAAATATTCAGCAGTCGCATCCCACCGCCCCGCAAAATGCTGCAACAAGCTCCAGCAGCCTCCCAGCCGCCCCTGCTCGGATGCACCCCGCGGCCCGCCCCCACCACCAGCTGGCAGGACCACGCAGCCCACTCCCAACTGCAATGGAAGGAGCTCCCAGGACAGGTGGTCAGACGGCTAGCATGTCAGACCACCTGCTCGGGTCCGATACACACAGGACCACGCATCGGACATGAGGGGACATCGAAAACTAGACGAATTGGGACGATTTCACGGCCCGAATCGGCTCAGTGTATGGGCACCTTAAGGGACAGAGCAGAGCTGCTGCACATGCTTAGTGTACCAGCTTCTTCTACCACATTTACTGTATGTGTGGATCTGAGTCCTCAAACATCACACTGGACCAGACGGTAGCTGCCAGGAGCCTTACCATGAAGTGGGAGAATGTGAGCTTAGAAATTGCAGTACTGGTTCTGTTATGTTTGTACTTACTCCAATGTCCTGCAGAGTGGGAGATTTAGGATTACATTTGGAGACCCCCCTCTAAAAATCCTGCGTTTGTCACTGTGTATGTATGTATGTATGTATGTATGTATGCAGGGCCCGCATGCCGGATCAGTCAGGAACACACTTCCCTGATGTAATTTACAGCACAATAATTACTTATAGACAACACAATAACACTTAATTTCTTATGTATATTAGCCTACCAGTAAGAAGTGCGCAGAACATGGGGTACACTTACTGAACTAGAGTTGTAATCTTTAGTGGGTGCAGTAACAAATAAACAGGTATAGACTCTGGGGACTTGTATTGACAGTGCTGCTGCCTATATCTGTCATATGTATTTAGCAAAAGGTTAGTGTACCCCATGTTCTGAATTTTACATTCTTAATTTGATGCCATACTAATTATGAATTGACATATTTTTTAACAGCTGTAACTGAGATAGTTATGTAAGCTTGTCTGGTCTATTGGCATCACCACAGGGGAGCGGTAATTAATAGAAAAGAAGCAGCGTGTACAATATGCAAAATAATAAGTAATATATTGCACATAACGAGATTACATAGAAACGCTGCTAATGTGGGGATGCATAGCGGTAAGTTCCAGTAACTGGAAGGGTCCTGCCAATACCCGGAACTGGGATTGGAATACCTTGTGATAAGCGCCACTTACAGCCACCTTGCTCTTCCCTTGCCACAGTATTTACAGACAGCGAGGCCGCCCACAGCGTCCTGCCGCAGCTGCTGCTGGGATTGACAAGCCGCGGCACATGATGCAACTGCGCATGTGCCGCGTCTGCCGACGAGCGCGCATGCGCGGATATTTTTTTTTGGTCACGAATTACTGTGTATATGATAGGCTAATATTGCAGGTCATAAAGGATAATAGCATTTTCACAGAGATGGACGATTTAGCGGTAGTCCTGCTGCGGGATTTTTCAGAGCATAGGTCATTGCTTTTGTTTAGGTACGATCTGCGCATGTGTGTGCTGGATTCGGCGGCCATATTTGGGTAGATTTGTTTCATAATAGAATACTGTAGCCATGTTAGTGGAGCAAATAAACAAACACTGACGGTCGCTCTCCCCTGATGCAGCCAGACATTGCAGAGACAGCTTTTGATTATCAGGGCAAGTGCTGGGAGCGCGCTGCCTTGTTGTTGCTATTTGTACAGGAAGGCAACGTAATACGGGAGGCCATAATACCTCCCAAAATGACCCATGCAGGAGGGACCCAAACACAATGCTCTGCTCCTCCTGGACTTTCCTCTTAATGTATGATTTGCATCACCTGGTTTTGAACAGGTTAACTAGTAAGGTGATGCACATACCTCCCAACAGTCCCGATTACAGCGGGACAGAGCCTCTGGGTCATGCCCCCATAGCGGCAAAATTGGGGCGTGGCCTCGCGGGAGAGCCGCGAGTATAGGCCACACCCCCGGAATTAGGTCACGCAGCTGCGTCCCGCCTCGGGGACGTCAGAAGTTGGGAGGTATGGATGCATACTTGCCTACTTTTGAAAGCTAGTTTCAGGGAGATTATAATTGGTAATAGAATTTTGTACAGAGCCCCATTGAGGGGGCGTGTCATGCTCCACTTAAAGGGCGTGTCTAGTTTCATATATGGAGAGATTGTGAAAACAGATTGTGAACGTGGCACCTAGAAGCGTGGGTGTGCACTGCTACATCTGAGAGGAATCTTTGGTACTTATGTAGTATCTGGGCGCCCGATTTTTTGATTGTATGCCTTAAGTTAAGGCATACAATCAGATGCGATGCGATATCGCATCGCATACGAACTTATCGCATGCGGTGCGATGACCCGATTTTTCCATAGGATTCAATGTTAAAATGGACTGAGTCCATTTTAACATGGAATTCAATGGGAAAAAGGGGTCCTTTTCATACCCCTACTATCCAAGTGGGCATGGAGTTGGATATAAACCTGTGGCGAGCGTAGCGAGCCACCGAGCCCGAAGCGTGGCGAGCGAACGTTATTCTGTGTCCCCTCGCGGGGCTCGCTACGCTACGCTCGCCACAGGTTTATATCCAACTCCATGCCCACTTGGATAGTAGGGGTATGAAAAGGACCCCTTTTCCCATTGAATTCCATGTTAAAATGAACTCAGTCCATTTTAACATTGAATCCTATGGAAAAATCGGGTCCATCGCATCGCATCGATTTGGTCGCATGCGATGCGATGCGATGTGCCCGATCCGACCCGATTTCTAAATCGGGCGCCCAGATACTACATAAGTACCGAATCTTTTAAAATTACTTATATTCAAATGTAGATGAGCCCCAAAGCAGTTAGTAAGAGCTACTATACTTGGTACAGTGCTGGGAAATGGCACTGATGATTCAGTGTAAATGTATCTCATTCCTTTTTTTCCCCAAAAATATAACAGTGCAATGTGGGCTAGGTGATATGAGGGAGATTGCTAGACTAATGAGGGAGAGAGGGAGATTGCTGTTATTTCAGGGAGTCTCCTGCAGAATGCAGGAGGATAGGCAACTATGAGGTGATGCAATCATAAATTAAGATGGAGGTCCAGGAGCCAAGCATTGGGACCCTCCTGGAGAGGGTCATGTTGGGAGATCTGCGGGAAGCGGACACTCACTGTAGATTGATACTTTATAGATATAGATCTATCTATAGCATGTTACATTACCTTCCTACAGAGAAGTGTAGATATATATATATATATATATAGATATTTTATACACACACGCGCAAACAGGTGCTGCACTTCATCCAAATGAAAAATACTCAAACCAGTGTCTTACAAATTAACGTTTTAATTTTTTTGTCTTTTCAGAATTCTGAATACAGATAGACGCAGCACCTACCTGCGTCTATCTGGTATGTTGTGAGGGCACTTGCCGCAGTTTCTATTTCGTAGGGGTGCCTGAGTTCTCAGTGCTAATTATATATATATATATATATATATATATACACACACACATACACACACACACTGCTCAAAAAAATAAAGGGAACACTAACATAGCACATCCTAGATCTGAATGAATGAAATATTATCATTAAATACTTTGTTCTTTAAATAGTTGAATGTGCCGACAACAAAATCACACAAAAATGATCAATGGAAATTAAAGTTATTAACCCATGGAGGTCTGGATTTGGAATCACACTCAAAATTAAAGTGGAAAAACATACTACAGGCTGATCCAACTTTGATGTAATGTCCTTAAAACACATCAAAATGATACTCAGTAGTGTGTGTGGCCTCCATGTGCCTGTATTACCTCCCTACAACGCCTGGGCATGCTCCTGATGAGGTGGCGGATGGTCTCCTAAGGGATCTCCTCCCAGACCTGGACTAAAGCATCTGCCAACTCCAACAGACTGTGAAAAAGGCTCTTCTTAGCCGAAACAGATTCGTCGACTGCCGAGTGCTGTCTTCTTTATATCTTTATATCCTCACGATGCAATGCGATGCGATCTTAGTAAGTAATGTATTGACTGTTGAAAATCGCATGCGATTGAATGCGATTTTGTAAGGGGTGATGGCATTAACTGTAGTGCCAATTTTAGGTACCCCCCCCACTATTCACACCACCCCATAGCGTTGCAAGCGCAGCGTTCCCCCACTATCCACAGCACCCTGAAGCGTGGCGTGCGGCGACAGAACTCGTCCTCCCAACCTTTTCATACCCCCACTATCCACGAATTACAAGAATAAGAAGAATATAAGGAACAAGATAATGAAAAAAAAGACAGGCTCAATGCATATAAAATCCTTTCAAAAGGGTTTTCTGCCACCACACTTCTCCTCCACATGAACTCCTGCAGGTATGAGTTTAAGTGCTGCCTTGCAGTGCTTCGGTGTTTCTTATTCCTCCATTTGGCAGCCCCCACATCCTTTCTATATTCTGGGTGTGTATCCCAGATTCAGGGTCCACAAAATTGTATTTGTGGTTTACCCTGCAGTGTTCATAGCCGGCCTCCTGTAATTCCTCCGTCTTATAGGCCCTCCAGCAGTCACTGTAAATAATCGATCCGGGGGCAACATTCGCTGTAATGGCAGCCATAAGGGTGGTGGCGTCTCTCCTGTCGACGGCTGTGAGGAAGCAGGCCCCTGTCTCCCTGCAGATGCCACCGAACACCCATTGCTGGGGCAACATCCTCGCCACTGCATTTTTCCTTTTGGAGAACAGGGTCTCATCGCCTTCATCACAAGTCCCGGTCCTCCAATTTGGGTCTGGGGCTGTGAGAGAAGATCGGCGGTGCAAGCCTCTCTCATAAGTGCATTATACTGCACCGTCGTCTTAATGGACATCTGTAACTACCTTTCGCAGTAGGCAACACTGGTAAGTTCCTGTGCCCAGGAGTACAGAAAGCGTATGAGGGTGACGAATGGCAGCCGACATCCAGAGTACCAAAGGTCTGCTCGCACAGTGACCTTTCAGCGACAGGACTTGAAATGGCACCGCCACTGACCTTCTCTCACTGCGAGCCTCATGGGATGCCTATTTACGCAAGTCTGCGTAACCGGCAGCAAATTTTTGCGCTGCAAAAACACCAACGCCTCCTCCTCTGATGTCGGCAGGCTGAATAATGACATCTGCTGACCTGCTGCTGTCGACACTAGTCACTGAAACAGTGGAAGAGCTCTGGGTAGCATCCATCACTGACACTGTTTTACCTCAGAGTGAGGGACCAGGAGCACTTACGCAACTTCTGACTGACTACGCTATTTACGTAGCTTACGTTTATTCACAAAACATAGTTACGCTACTTTATATGCATACATCACTACTATATGCATAGAAAGTACTGGGATCGCATCGCACGGATCGCATGCCACTAAAATGGGACATGCGATGTAATGCAATGCGGTTTCCTTTCGCAAGCGTACGTTGCTAAATTGGGCACCCAACTACTACATAAGTACCAAGAATTTTTTAAGCTAAATATCACAGAGGATATGTCAAAAGGGATAATCTGGGAGGCGCATAAAGCCACAATAAGGGGTTCACTGATCAGTAAAACACCTTTCAGATGAAAAAAGGCTCAGAAAGAAATCTCATATTTAAAGCAGGAAATTTCAATGCACCTAAATCAACATAAAAAACATCCTAGGCCGGATTTACTATTAGAAAGTAATACTTTAAAGGGTAGACTTAATACAATTCTATCCCGTAGATCTGCAAATCTCCTTAAAAAACTACAACAAAAATTCTATGATAAATCAGATAAATCGGACTCAATTTTAGCAAATAAGCTTAAACAGAAGAAAATGTCTAGTTTGATCGCTAGAATAAAAAAATTTGACTCAAACGACATTACTTATGACCCACAACAAATAATAAAATAATTTCATTCTTATTATGAGAAACTATATAATCAAAATGGAAATCCCTCTGTTCCATTTAACTCAAATAACCCATCTCTCACAGATTTTCTTTATAGTGGGTTACTTCCTTCTTTAGATGAGGAAATTTTTTTAGCACTAAACGCAGAAATCACAGAAGAAGAAATTCGAACTGTCATCAAAGGCCTAAAAATTTCCTATGCACTGGGACCAGATGGGTTTACAGCTCAATATTATAAATAATGTACTTCTGTTCTTACTCCTTTTCTAAAAAGTTTTTTTAATGATTTATTAAACAATGGTACTTTTGATGCTCTGACCACCTTGGCCAATATAGTAGTGATCCCGAAACCTGAAAAGGACCCACCAATTATAGACCAAAATCCTTACTTAATGTAGATATTAAAATTTATGCGAAGGTCTTGGCAAATAGATTGGGTCCTTTACTTCCTGATCTTATCCTTCTGGATCAGGTAGGTTTTATAAGTGAATTTTTATTAGGAAAGAAAGAATGTCGCTTTGGTGGTGCACTTCAAAACGAGAGAAATTTTTAAAATGTAACCTTTAATAGAAATAGCTAATAAAATGTTGCGAAATATTGACTAAAACAAAACATATAGAACACGGACAGTGTGGTTAAAAAGGATACTGAATCCTCGCACAGTGATCCCCGCTGTCAAGCCGTCCCCTGATGTGTTAATTTCACAGTTTCTTATGGTGCGCGTCACCAATTACACAAATAAATATTTTGTCAATCCTGTGTGTGTCACTTTTGTCACTGACATACAATATAATATAAATGAGGGAATTTTCCTCTGTGATAATTAAGACATATCAGGGGACGGCTTGACAGCGGGGATCACTGTGCGAGGATTCAGTATCCTTTTTAACCACACTGTCCGTGTTCTATATGTTTTGTTTTAGTCAATATTTCGCAACATTTTATTAGCTATTTCTATTAAAGGTTACATTTTAAAAATGTCTCTCCTTTTGAAGTGCACCACCAAAGCGACATTCTTTCTTTCCTAATAAAAATTGTCTTCCATTTGTGTCCCGTGGTAGCACCCGCTTATATGTATACCATCACCAAGAAATCTTTTCAGTAAAGTATTGTGATCATTAACAAAAGGGGTTCTCATGTAAGTCTATGAAAGTACTTTTCCTGTGCGACTGGCGCAAACCTCTTTTTCTTTGCTCAGGTTTTATAAGTGGACGACAAGCGTTTGATAACACGCGCTGCATCATTGATTGAATCCAGGAAATCCATAAGAAAAAGACACCAACATTGGTTCTCTTCCAATGTCTTGATGCTGAAAAAGCCTTTGATCGCGTACAGTGGCCTTTCATGTTTAAGACTCTGCAGTCGGTGAGTTTGACTGATCGCTTTCTCAAAGGAATTTCGTCACTTTATGATAAAACAAAAACAACTGTATTGGCCAATGGGGTTAGGTCTCCACAATTTTTAATCTCAAATGGTACCTGCCAGGGATGTCCCCTTTCTCCATTATTTTTTGCCCTATCAATAGAACCTCTGGCAGCATGTATTAAAGAGAACCCAAATATAAAAGGAACCAAGATTGGGAATTCAGAGTACAAAATCTCACTGTATGCAAATGACGTTTTGTTAACAATTTCTGACCCAATCCAGTCTCTTCCACATTTAATCAAAGAAATTGAAGATTTTGGAATGATATCTGGTTATAAACTTAATAAACAAAAAACAGAAAGATAAGGATATATTGGCACTTACTTTTGATTTTAAATGGCAAAGACAACATATTTCTTACTTAGTGTAGGTGTCTCCATTACCAAAAATTATTGGAAACTTTATGATGCTAACTACCCCAAATTAATTGCTCAACTACGAAAAGATCTTAGTAACTAGGGCAGGTATCATATTTCATGGATAGGAAGGGTTAATGCAATTAAAATGAATCTTCTTCCTCGTTTACTTTATTATTTTCAAACCTTACCGGTCAGGGTTCCGACGTGTGCCTTTAAATTTTTGCAGCGTAACATTATGAACCTTATCTGGTCTATGAAAAAACCAAGAGTAAATTATTTAGTAATTCAGAGGCGTATGTCGGAGGGTGGTCTGGGGGTCCCAAACGTTAATTCGTATTACCTTGCTGCGAGATTGTCGCAATGTATCCTTTGGAATAGACCAAAAACAGAAAGAGTTTGGATAGAAATTGAATCTAATGTCCTTAAAATGCACTCTATTTCTTCGTTGTTATGGTTGCCTAGAAAGACTCGACCCAAAATTGTAAAAAATCATCCAATAATTTATTTTAATCTTGATATATGGGATATGTGTAATAGACAATACAACATTGCTCCTTTGCCAAGTCCATTGATACCGTTGTTTGACAATCCCAGCTTTCGTCCTGGATACTACACAAAATGTTATGATTTTTGGTGGAAAAGTGGAATTAGATTTCTTAATGATATTTCTTAAACTACTATCTTTCCAACATTTGCGGATATTCAAACTTTACATTCAATTTCTCATAAAATATGTTTCCAGTATCTTCAAATTAGATATTTTCATTTATCGGCAAAACAGCAAATCACTGCTGGAAACTTGACTCCAATTGAAAATGTAGTCTATTGCAATACAACCACTAAAGGCCTTATATCTGCATTGTATCCTTTATTATTACAACAGGGTTCAAACAATAGAGATTTACATGAAATAGCGTTGGATAGAGCTTTGGGAGAGTCTTTAGAGGATGAAGAATGGTCTGAAATTTACGAAAATGTTTATTCTAGCTCAATATGTGTAAGACTAAAGGAAAATGCGTACAAATTATTTTATAGATGGTACTATGGGCCTTATTCTAGTTCACTCTTTCTGACAAAATCCTTCTTAGATGGACAAAAGCATGTGCACTGCAGGTGGGGCAGATGTTACTTGTGCCGAGAGAATTAGATTTGGGTGGGGTTTTACTTCAAAGTGAGATCTATATTGCAGTGTACAAATAAAGCAGCCAGTATTAACCCTGCACAGAAACAAAATAACTCACCCAAATCTAATTCTCTTTGCACATTTTACATCTGCCCCCTGCAGTGCACATGGTTTTGTCCATCTAAGAAGGATTTTGGCAGAAATTGTGAACTAGAATAAAGCCCTATGTCCGAGTAAAGCTTAACAAAATGAATTCTGAAATTACCTCTGTCTGTTGGAGATGTAATTACATGGAAGGCACATTTCTTCATATATGGTAGAATTGTCCAGTTTTAATCCCACTCTGGCAAAAATTATCAATTCAAGTTCCTTTCAAGGCTGGATACTATCTTTTTTCCATGGGCATCCCCAGGGGCGGGCTGGGCCGGGGGGCAGAGTGCCATATGCCCCCCGGGCCGCTTACCCACCCACTGGCTGCGGGCCGTGCTGCGGCTGGATCAGCTTCTCCAGCCCTCCTGCACTGGCCGCGGCTTACAGAACACGGCCGCGGCTACAGGAAAATGGCCGCCGGCCCCCTGCACTGAGGACATGTTCTCAGTGCAGGAGGCCGGCGGCCATTTTCCTGTAGCCGCGGCCGTGTTCTGGAAGCCGCGGCCAGCGCAGGAGGGCTGGAGAAGCTGATCCAGCCGCAGCACGACCCGCAGCTAGCGAGTGGGTAAGCGCTCCCCCTCCCTCACCCCAGCATATGTGTTTCTGTCACTGTGGGGGCATATCTGGCACTGTGTGGGGGCATATCTGGCACTGTGTGGGGGCATATCTGGCACTGTGTGGGGGCATATCTGGCACTGTGTGGGGGCATATGTGTATCTGGCACTGTGGGGGGCATATCTGGCACTGTGGGGGCATATATGTATTTGGCACTGTGGGGACATATGTGTATCTGGCACAGTGGGGCATATGTGTATTTGGCACTGTGGGGTCATATGTGTATCTGGCACTGTGGGGGCATATGTGTATTTGGCACTGTGGGGGCATATGTGTATCTGGCACTGTGGGGCATATGTGTATTTGGCACTGTGGGGGCATATCTGGCACTGTGGGGGCATATGTGTCTTTGGCACTGTGGGGGAATATGTGTCTCTGGCACTGTGGGGGCATATGTGTCTCTGGCACTGTGGGGGCATATGTGTCTCTGGCACTCTGGGGGCATATCTGGCACTGTGGAGGAATATGCGTATTTGGCACTGTGGCAGAATATCTGGCACTGTGGCGGCATTTGTGTCTGGCACTGTGGGGGCATATGTGTATTTGGTACTGTGGCGGAATATCTTGCACTGTGGGGGCATATCTGGCACTGTGGACATCACATTGTGCGGTGTAATGGGCATCATGGTATGGGGCGTAATGGACATTACGGTGTGGGGAGCATTGGGTAATTGCCATCACAGTATGGGGTGTAATGGGCATCAAGGTGTGCAGCATAATGTGTAATTAGCATCACAGTGTGCGGTGTATTGAGTAATTAGCATCGCAGTGTTGGGCGTAATGTGTAACTGGCATCATGGTGTTCAGCATAATGTGTAATTGGCATTACGGCATGTGGCTTTATGTGTAATGGGTATTACAAGGTTCGCTAAAATGTGCAATCTGCAGGTACACAATACAATCATGGTACAGGCAACGCCCCTTATGATAGGCCACGCCCCTAATTTTTCGGCGCGCCTATGGCGCGCAAAAGCATTCCTTCCGACGGTGACTTGGCTGATTATGGGCCAGTGCTCTGGACTTGCCCCCTAGGCTAAAAGTTGCCAGCCAGCCCCTGGGCATCCCAGGAGCTAGTCATGCACAGAACAAATTATTCATGCATATAGTTCCTGCGACTAGAACTTGTATTGCTAGCCATTGGAGATCTTCAGAGCTACCAACTTTGGCTGAGATAATTAGCAAAATATGGCATGTTCATACAATGGAATATATAACCAGCATTGTAAAGGGATCTTCTGCAAAATGTATTAAAGTCTGGAATCCATGGACTTCATATTTCAATGTCCCTCCAGCTTTTCATTAAATTGACAGTGACAAAAATCCTCAAATCTCCAAAGAAAATTTATTTTACATCATTATGAAAGAATTTCAATCACCAGTCGCGTTTGGTTTCCTTTCCTTCCCTTTTTTTCTCTTTTCCTCTCTCTTTTCTTTTCTTCAAAATTTTTAAAATATTAATTTAATGAGTTTAATGAGTCTGCATTTAGAGAATATGCTTATAATTTTTGGAATGCACTAGACATATCTACAGTACATGTGATATTTTTCAATGTGTTCTTAAAATGTCTCTATTGAATGAAAGCTTATAAGAAAATTGTAATGCTTTTTATTTGTATTCAATGACTTCTCATTAATAAAATTTATACAAAGGAAAAAAAAAAACAGCAGGGGGCAGTATGATGATGACGACGTGTAGTCTTGCCCTGATAAGTACGGTGTAGAGATACATCTGATTTCAGACAGATCTTTTGCGCCAAGGACATGGATTGTGCAAGTGAGTGTTGATAATGCTGATGACTATTTCACCAAATGAGTATAATATGTGGGCGGTGCTGTGGTATAAAGGCATATAGCGTGTCATATGGACATTTAGTTACATGCACACATTGCAATTGTAATCTGTTTTGGTTGCCAGTGCCACGCTAAATCTTTCTATGGGGGTGATTCTGATTTTATTGGATGGGGCAAAATTTGGCCCCTTTCCGAGGGTGGGGGATCTGCGCACGCTCATATTTGCACAAATGCTGACCCCGGGAGCGAACATTTTTGGCTTCCACACTCGCTGAGCCAATCACGCCAGAGTGGGTGGGCAGGGGCGGGCACCAGGCCTGGGAGCAGGGGAACGGCCAGAGTTTTATGGGCGTCTCCATGAAAATGCTTGGCATTCCCGGAGGACGCAGGAGGGCCAATGCTGACGTTACAGCACCTGCCCCCTTTTTGGCGGACAGCGGCGGGAATAAAAGTCAGTTTTAACTGACTTTTATTTCCGAAGGGGAGAAAAATCATTCGATGTTTGGCGAACATCGAATAATTTCTCTTCTCTTCGCTGTATGCGCAGGAATGTGTTCTTGTGATCTCCCGACCAAGCTAAGCAAGGGGATAAATGTACTAAGATGGGTGTTCTATTAAAGATGCCCATAGCAATAAGATTCTACTTCTTAATTTTTTGAACACTTTCTAGAAGATAATAGATGGAATCTTATTGGTTGCTATGGGCAACATCCCATCTTCAATAGAACGCCCGCCTTAGTAAACCTACGAAAAGATGTGGGTGATTCACCTACTCTTCCTGGAGTGCAGGGCACTACCCAAACAAATAATGAGTATCCAGCAACTGCCAGGAGAGTAGGTAAGTATGTGCATAGGAGTGACAAAGAGCATGGTGATCATTTGTGATGTGTATTACTGTTGACGTGGCAGTTATTTAAATATATACCTCCCAGTCATGCTGTTTTTTTGTTCCGATAACAGGGGACTGTCTCACCCTTCCGCAATAAGCACATACATCCTTATTTGGGAAAGGTTGGGAAGTATTTACCTGACACTGCAGGCAGCAGCAATATTTGGCTATGTCCACCAAGACACAGGGCAGTATTCAATACCGGGGGCGAGTTGTGACAGCTGCCTGCTCGCTGTCACAGCTCGCATGGTCAGTATTCAACTGCCCCCCTGCTTATGCCATTTCCCCCTTGCTGTGTTTTTGGAGCGAGGGGGAATCGGTGTGTGCGGCCGCTAAAACAGCGAGACTCCCTGCATTAGCCGCAAGCCTTGCTGTTTGGGGGAATCCTCGCCGTCATCTGACAGCGAGGATTCCACCGGAACGTTGAATAGGGTGAGCGGCCGGCGCCCGTTTAACCCCCTCGCCGGCCGCATTGAATACACCCCTAAGTCGCATTGCTTTTACTATCTTTTAGTGTAAACAATTGGCTTCTCTATCTGCTTAAATGTTGTTTTAAATGTTACCTTACAGTTACAGGGTTAATTCCTATAGCAACCTACTTAGCATGATACAAGCTTATGTCTTCGAACATCTGTTGCACTCTGCTGTAAGTGCCTACTGTATCTGTCCATAATTAAGCAGTAATGGGGAGATTTTCAGAATTTGGAGAGAAATAAATTGTGGAGAGATAAAGTATCAGCAAATCAACTTCTGACATTTTCCATATACAGTCTGTAAAATGACATTTAGAAGCTGAATCGTTAGCATTTTATCTCTCTCCAAGCTTTGATTAATCTGTCCCTTGTTTTTAAGTCTTACCTAATTAACATAACAGAGGCTGTTGCTATAACTGCAATGGCCTTGAAATCCTTTAATGATCATTTCTGGCTAGCTCCTTTGTGACATGGCAAGCGCTGTTTTTTAACCTGTTACAGTACAGTGTTTGTGTACTGGTGATTAGCTCTCGAAATTTTACCTCACAACTTTTAAGTCGTGGTAATGCTTAATGAATGGCATGCGATTAAGTAGTTAATACTATAGGGTAAAGTGGTGTGAAGATTAAAATGAGTATGTGTGTAACTTCAGATCTTTGTGGTATCTCCATCTAGTACCTGGAAAATCTTGTCATCTGTAGATCACGGGACAACATTGCGGCTCATTACTTATAATGAGCAGAGAAAGAGAATATACATTTGTGCACTGAAAGGACGCCAAGCAGCATTTAGTGGTATGTTTTCCATACGCTGATTTTTCTGTTTCCAATTCTTTTGATATTTCCGGGGGTATTTATTAAAGCTATACAATTGTAAGAGATAAAGTACTAGCCAATCAGCTACTGCTTTACATTTTACAGGCTGTTTGAAAAATTAATGTTAAGAGCTGATTGATTGATACGTTATCGCTCACAATTGTATCCCTCGCCAAGCTACAGTATGATAAATACTCCCTTACTGTTTCTTATTTTCACTCTTTTAAAACATATGTTATTTGTGATAGGTTCATAACTTCACATTAAATATATATATATTTTTTAATGTATGGTTGTTCTAATGTAATGCGAGAATTAATTTGAGAAATAACTGGAAAACCTTCCTCTACGTATAATGGATGTGATATACTTTGTCCACATTCTAACTGGGTGGAATATTACCGCCCAGGATCGCATTGTAAAATGTGATCTTATCGGCAAGATGTATCATCCATGACGCGCAGGAACAGGGCTTTGAAAGGAATGCAATGGGCTACCGCCATCTCAGAATGGCGGTAGCCTAGGGATGCGAAGCATGGCTGCCTGATGTTGATGTTCGTATCCCCCCATACTGTAGAAACCTATGGGGGATGCGGCTGGCAGCGATGCAGGAGGGATCGCAGCAGGGACTGGAGATTCTTTGGGGATTTAGCTGCAAATATTGAATGATAAATGGGCCCCTAATTGTTACCAAAAATTAAAACGAAATATTAGTATATTAAATTACTAGTTACCAGCCCTTTGACATGATGGAACAGCTGTGCTTGCTTAAATGGAACAAACAGTTGAATTCCCCCATAGAGTTGAGGAGCAGCATTAGCCTTTTGTTATATAGGAAAGTTAAATTGTGCTTACCTGTTATCCTGAAGTTCTGGTATGTGGTGGTGGACAGGGTTGCAGTACTGTGTGTCCACATATTTTCAATTGGCATCCACCAGAAATGTTTGGAGAGTGATCATAAGTGCTGCCGGTATTCAAATGTGTGTGTGGTGGTAAAATGATGAAACTGAGGGCATCACTTTAAATTTCACTTTACTAATTTGGACAAAAAAGAAATAATTAATAAAGTGAAATTTAAAGTGATACTTACCCACAGTTTCATCATTTTACCACCACACACACAAAATTAATTTTCATTTGAATACAGGCAGAACTTTTCTACAAACATTATATACAGTATGAACAAAAAGGGTTTGGGATACCCATAAGACAAAGCAGCACCCAAACACAACTGACTAAGAGGTGAGCGCAGTGCACCCTATCTGCAGCGGCTTAACTACAGCACCGCAGCCCCCGCCACCGCGCGGGGGGGGGGGGGGGGGGGGGCGCTGTGCATGTGGGGGCACCGGGGGCTGCGGTGCTATAGTTACCCCCCCCCCCAATCCCCCGCAGACTTACCTATCTCGCTGGTCCCGGCGGCTCCGTTCTTCTGCTGAGGACCACCACAAAATGGCCGCCCCCATATAGTACACTGTTCTCTGAAACTGTCTGCTGTATGGGGGCGTCCATTTTGTGGTGGTCTTCAGCAGAAGAACGGATCCGCTGGGACCAGCGCGATAGGTAAGGCTGCGGGGGATTGGGGGGGGGGTTTGCATGGGCGGTGGGGCGGCGGGGGGAGGGGGTGCTTGGCGGGGCGGCGGGGGTGCTTGGTGGGGCGGCGGCAGCGGGGGGGGGGGCGCCCCCCCTAACGGCGGGGGGGGGGGGGGGGTTGCCCAAAACTTAGCTACGCCACTGCCTATCTGTATCTTTCATCCACAGAAATGGTTTTGCCGATCACATTGATCGTAATATAATTTAATATAGTAATGGTATTCCATCCTGTTCAACAACTGCAAGTGCCACAGCACCCACTTTGGAAGCACCGAGTTAGGGTATACAGGGCTAATACAGGTTACCTATGCACTATTGATATACTGTACACATACTGTAGGACATGCTATTAGAAATACGTTTCCACATGTACAGTTTTGGAAACAAAGGGAGAAAGTGTAACAGGTACACTTGATTAGCACTTTGGGCCTTATTCTAGTTCACTCTTTCTGACAAAATCCTTCTTAGATGGACAAAACCATGTGCACTGCAGGTGGGGCAGATGTTACTTGTGCAGAGAGATTTAGATTTGGGTGAGTTATTTTGTTTCTGTGCAGGGTAAATACTGGCTGCTTTATTTTTACACTGCAATATAGATCTCACTTTGAAGTAAAACCCCACCCAAATCTAATTCTCTCTGCACAAGTAACATCTGCCCCACCTGCAGTGCACATGGTTAAGAAGGATTTTGTCAGAAAGAGTGAACTAGAATAAGGCCCTTTGATCCTACAGGTGGCCATACCCTAGTACGATTTGACTCATTTTCTACATGATTTTGGCAAATCAAGCTGACAAACTGTGCAAAATTGTATGCTATTTACTTATGATTCTGATCTGATGTGCGTTCCTATTCACATTGGATCAGATCTGGAGATCGTCACTGCTGCACCCACCACCTACCCACTGTATCCCAGTGTGGTAAATGGGAATGAATGCAATGTATCCCATGTGATCTAGCAGCCTGGGAGCTACCGGATCATTTCAAGAGGTACCTCGTCCTAGTGTATGGGGGCCTTAAGCATAACGATACATGGCATGGGGCATGACGTGGTCGCTCATATCAGAACTGTCTTTTGCATTTTGTAACCAGATTTGGTCGCATACAGAACCGACTTGTGTTCCAAGTGGGCATAAAGGGCATGTGGTACACTAATACTGTGTACATATCTACATATGTTGACATAGACATCAAAAAATACTTGGCAGCCGGTTGTTGGGATACTGCTGTTTGTCTTCTGATTGCCCCTAAAGGCTACACACCTCTCATCTAATGCATCTTTGGAGAACAGCAACGTCCCACAAACTACAGGGAAAAACAAATTAGGTTTGTTTGCTGTAGAGCAGGTTAGACAATAAAAATCTGTAGATCACGGGACAACATTGCGGCTCATTACTTACCGGTATATAGAGCACAGAAAGAGAATATCCATTTGTGCACTGAACGGATATCAAGCAGCATTTAGTGGGATGTTTACCATACACCGAATTTTCTGTGTTTCCACTTTTGAGATTTATGGGGGTATTTATTAAAACTATACAATTGTGGACTTCCGGTGGGCGGGCCAACTAGAGTGGCCGCATTTTAGCTCAGCTCCGTGGCTTAGCTCCCTAATCTATCTATAACGAGATCACTCATCCACCAAAGTGACGAAAAATTGAGCTAAAACCGCTCCTTACCACCCAGGGAACAATCTGCCGTGCCACGCGAACTGAAAAACCCCATCCTTGACCCCGGAGTCCGGCCTGCAGCATGCGCAGGCCTGCATGAACGCCAGCACCGACATCGGCGTTGGCGCGAACAACGAGCGGAGGGAGAGCCGGTGACGGAACAGCCCGCTAACTGTCTGCGGGTCCCAGGGAGAGGAGAACCACGCTGTTTGGACGTCGGCTGCTCCAAGAACCCGGTAAGGACTCCCCACCCGCTCCCGCTGCCCAGCGTGGGGCTTTGCACCAGCCGGACACCACACGGACGCTAGGTGCGCGGGAATCACCTTCCCGACACCCGACAGAATAGACGCAGCAGCAGCACTCCTGACCCGCACTATTCACCGGCGGGGTGCGGACCGGCAGAACTCTTCCCACCCATAACATCTCTGTGCGCGACGGGAGTCGGCACAGAATCACTGTCCCAGCGTCCAACTACCCTGTGTCGGGTCTCTCACCTGCCGGGCATCGCGCGAGCTCCCCTGCTCCCAGCACCTCCCGAGAAGCTACTCCCTCGGCAACGTGGGGACCCAGAATCAAGCCACACAATATCATCAGCTGGTGGATTCTGCAGATCAGGTACCCTGGCACAGCTATTTGTGGAGTGCTACTTCAGGAGGATCCTGCCCGACGTACCCCAGGATTACTAACGCCCGCTGCCACTTTATGGACTATATTAAGCAACATAGTAAATGGGCTCATAGGGAAACATTATCCCTCCTCAATAGGCGCTAAAAGCCTGCTGCCTCAGCCCAGATCCCCCCCTCCCCTCCCCCAAGACCAGTTGAACAGTGCTGCCTGGACTTCATCTCTACTCCACCGCTGCCCCGGGGAGAAGAGCAGTGTGATTCACGACCGGCTGCCTCTCTGTGATTGCCCCCCAACGCAGGACATCTCACTACAAGGGAGGAGAGAGTCTGCTCGCTCCAGCCCAGCTGCTGAACTGAAGCTTTCAGCTGGTTGGAAACTTTGCATTTGACTGCCCAGAACCAACATCTCTACAATATATGTAAGCTTGTTCCTAATCACAATTCTTGAGACTCTCACTGTAGACATATAGCTAACTCATCAGATTAGTTTTACAAGGTTACAGCACCATCTACTGGTCACTTACACACCTCACCTGAGAACAACTCTGCACCCTCAATACTGAAATACTGTACTGCATCTGGTGAACTAGTTACAGTAATTCAAACTTATGCGACTTCAGCCCCCCCTATACACCGTTTAAATTCCGTCAAACAAAGGTGACCACATAAATACAAATACATCGTCATTACGCTGTAAAGACGGTTCCTCATTATATGAGAATTGCACAAAAGACCCGAAACACTTTGTGTGCGCCTTAAGTGAGATATTACTGATAACATATCTGGTGCTCCCTCTTATTGCTCGCATCCCCCTTCCCTCACTCCCCCCCCCCCCCCTTTTTTTTTTTTTCTGTTTTTCTCTTCTCTTTGTTTTTGTTTGTTTTTCTTTTTTGTTTTGACTGTTTTCCTTTTCATATTCTGATGTTGAATTTGGATTTATAATGCCTTCATGATGTGATAAATACCTTAGCAGGTACTGATGTACATCTAATTTAAGGATTACCCACTTTTAAAAAGTTATTACAAGGTCTAAAGGGGTCGAGTAAGACAATATAACTTCTCACACTAATACTGTCCATCTTGGTATGGACAGATTTCTTGAAAGGCCTACCTCATCTCACGATAATATGCCTTCCTCAAGCGCAAAATCTGCAAGCTCCAAAAAAAGCTCCGCCAATAAATCAATGGCTGGAACCTCTTCCTCATCCCCCCCATCGCCACTGAGTAGGCAAGATACTACGTCATTTGACGTATCCACGGTCACAGGCTTTCCTACCCCAGCCGAGACTGCAAAAGAAGTAATAAATCTTTTAATGCCCTTAATGGACAAAAAATTCGAGGACTTACAGGCGAGGCTGGATGCCTCCCTGGCTAGAATAGACTCGAATACTTCTAGAATTAATACCTTAGAGCAAAGAACAAGTGACTCCGAGGACACACTCCACACTCTCCAGCAAGAGTTAGATTCTAAATCGCAAACAATAAAATCTATGGCAGAGAAGTTAGACTCACTGGAGAATCACAATAGACGAAGTAACCTTCGTTTCATTGGCATTCCAGAAGCGATCAGCGACGCCCAACTACAAAGATACGTTGGGTTGCTGATCCCAAAAGCCCTGGGTCTCCTTGACTCAGATACCCCAATACCAATAGAAAGAGTCCATAGACTTGGGGCTAATCGTGGGGAAAGAGACACCCGTTCTAGGCCAACAATAGCCAAATTTCTCGATTACAGGGATAAGGAAAAAATCCTAAGAGCATATCGCTCCCTCCCTGAACTCAAAATCGATGACCAACGTATTATGGTGTTTCAGGATTTTTCTGCCCTAGTTTCTCAGAAAAGAAAAGCCTTCTCAGGGGTGTGTAAAATACTTGTTGACAAGCAGATCAGATTTGCTTTGCTCTTCCCCGCCAAATTAAGGGTCATGGAAAATGGCAAACCACGTTTCTTTGAGGACCCCCAGACAGCAAAAAATTACTTCTCAAGGAGTAATCCACCTTCTCCGGCGAGATCCAATGCTAGCTCTAGAGATTAAATCTAGGTAACTATCTTACACTTGATATGCCACACGGCTTTATAATGACCTTCGATATATTCCACCCCCTTCAGGTCATAGGTGTGGCTTCAAAATTTATCGCCTAACTATGTATGTTATTTTATAGTATTATTGGATATAATGTCACAATTCGGTACATCAGTGCCTTCTCTTTATGTAAGAATGTTTTTCTCATGTTTCTCTCATTTATGTATGTTTATGCTTTTGCATGTTCAGTTGTTGATAACATCTCGGAGCATCCTCTGTGCCACCATAGAGGATCCTCAGATTTACTTAGTGGGCCAGTTTGAAGACCCACCTTTTTTCTTTTGCGTTTTTGAAAAATATGCTATCTCACCTTGCACTGCTAAAAATGAAACCACACTGTCATGTACATTTCGACTTTGTAGAACTGTAAGATTTATAGGACACAGAGGGTTGAAGGCTGGAGAGGCCTTATTTCGCACTATTGTAAATATGGCTCTGCCCCCGCCACGTCGGGGGGATATGGACCCTCCCCACCCACACAGAATAGATGTCAGTACATAATATATTTACACCCAATCAAACAAACCCTCCACTAGCCTCATTATCTGTAATGTCATGGAACGTGGGGGGCCTGAACACCCCAATTAAACGGAAAAAGGTTCTTATGCATATCAAGAAGCAGCACTCAGCAATCACTTTCCTACAGGAAACACACTGGAAGTCAGGGGATAATAGCACGCTTCGAGCTCCCTGGATAGCAGAATGCCTCCAGGCATCACATGCGTCCAAATCCAGAGGAGTGGCAATAATATTCCATAAGAATCTCAGATATAACATTCTAGATATAATGGCTGACCCTGAGGGAAGATATTTAATTGTTGATCTGGTAATTGAAGAATCCAAATTTACTTTAGTAAACTTGTATGCACCTAATAATTCAACGGGTGATTTTATACGCACCATATCTTCCTTACTGGCCAAAAGAACTAACTTCCCCCTAGTGGTCGGCGGAGACTTCAACACAGTGGACGACCCCCTCTTAGATAAATCAAACCCAGTCCTACGCCCCTCCTCCCCGTGCTGGAAATACATCCAAGAATTTAAAAACACATTACAACTCAATGACCCCTGGAGACTCCTAAATCCCACAGATAGGTCTTACACACATCTCTCCAGAGCTCACGGATCCACATCGAGAATAGATTACTTCCTCATATCCCATTCCTTACTAAATAAACTGGAAAAAGTTGATATAGGTAATATCATTATTTCAGACCATGCCCCTATATTTCTAAAAATAACCTCAGACTTAATGCAAACATCTGTTAGATTTTGGCGCTTCCCAGACTTCTTATCCTCATCCCAGGATTTTAAAAAATACCTGATTCAATCTTGGGCAAACTATACGGATGACAACATTGAACACTGGGACAACCCGGTGCTGTTCTGGGAGGCGTCAAAGGCAGTAATGAGAGGGCATATCATAAACTACACGACACGGACTCGTAAAGAATCAACACTAAAATACAAATCCCTTTACTCCGCAGTCACAAGGAGCTTCGCAACATATAATACTACTCCCTCTGAGGACAATCTTAACTTATATCTCCAGGACAAACAGCTTCTGGAATCATTCCTGACATCTCAGGCTCAGCTCCGCCTGGACTATACTAAAAACTACTATTACAGATGGGGCAATAAAACAGGGAAGCTACTGGCCACCATGTCCAAACCCTGGAAGAAAAAATCCTATATCACGGCAATCAGAGTTGCTACAACTCACAAAACACACACCAAAACACAAGATATCTTAAACAGGTTCACTGACTATTACACTTCCCTCTATAGCGCCATCCCCCTACGAGAAGATATTCGGAGAGAGCTGCTGGCACCCATACACATGCCAAAGCTCACTCAAAACCAACAAGAAATTCTAGAAAAAGACATTACAGAGGAAGAACTTTCGGAGGTCATATCTGGCCTCAAAGCTCATAAATCTCCGGGACCTGATGGATTCACAGGAGTATACTATAAGTTATTAAAACAGGAACAAATTCCCACCCTCCTAGAACTCTTTAACACAATACACAAAACCAACCCAATATACCCAACATTTAACCAGGCTCACACCACACTGATTCCTAAACCGGGTAGGGATCCTTTATTGATAGAATCATACAGACCAATAACCCTCCTTAACACCGATTTTAAAATTTTAGCAAAAATAATGGCCAATCGGCTCCAATGCATTATCCCTGACTTGCTAACCCCACACCAATTTGGCTTTGTTCGAGACTGTCACTCAGTTAAAGCCATACGCATGGCGATAGCGGCCACTGTGGCCTCTAATCAGTCTCCTCACTCCAAAAACATGTTACTTAGCTTAGATACAAACAAAGCGTTTGATACAGTAGCCTGGCCACACATGTTTTCAATTCTGGAAGCTCGAGGTTTTAATTCCACCTTCATTAACCTCATTAAATATTTTTACACTAGCCCCATGACATCCTTAATAATAAATGGCCAAAAAGGGATCCCCATCAGAATGCAGCGAGGTACTAGACAGGGCTGCCCTCTATCCCCGCTCCTTTTTAACTTATCCATCGACCCCCTCTTTAGAATACTGGAGACCTTCACTCCTTTCAAGGGAATCAAGATAGGCCAAACAGAAATAAAACTATCTGCATTCGCAGACGATGTTTTATTATATATAGGAAACCCAAAGGATTCGATCAAAGAAATTCTTGATATATTATCCAAATTTGGCAAAATTTCAGGTTTCGAAGTAAACTTCCAGAAGTCCAGAGGTCTCTTTTTACAACCAGGGATAGCTAAACCAGGTTGGGGTAGAAACCTACCATTTGCCTGGGAAAAATCACACATCGTTTATTTGGGAATTAAACTTCCTAAGTACCCTACGGAACTCTATCGAAAAAACATTCAAGAAATTATTCAAGCTATGGCCTCTGAACTGGACAGCTGGAAACACTTAACATTATCCTATTTAGGGAGGGCGAATTTAATTAAGATGTCAACGTTCCCCAAATTGCTGTATGTCCTACAATCCTTGCCACTCCTAATAAGCAATACTGACCTCAAAAAAATTAACACCTTATTTAGAACTTTTATATGGAAAGGGAAGAAATCCAGGATTGCACTGAATAAACTACAACAAGCTAGGTTCAATGGAGGAATCGGTCTCCCTAACGTCCAAGCTTACAACTACGCATCCCTCACTAGATTCTTAAGAGACTGGCTTAAGAATACAGAAGTATATGCCAACACACACCTGGAATCAGCCTTTTTAGAAAAAGACACATTAATTTCCTTTCTACATAAAATAAAAGAGGAAATCCCTACAAATTTATCCCAGAACCCATTACTATGGTCTACATATCGCTTGTGGCATATACTACGCCACTCCTATAAATTAAATTCACATAAAAGCTTATTCCTCCCATTCTTGGGCAACCCGGATTTCCAGCACGTTGAGGCTAGCTTCCCTTTCTCAACTTTAAGTAGAGAAGGCCTGAGAAATGTTGGCGATCTTACAGATCCATCCAGCGGTAAACCCCTGACGTTCTCCCAGGCACAAACCTCCTTTCCAACTCTCAGAAATTTCCCAATAGCGTTTTTCCAAATGCAACATTACGTAAGCTCAGTGTTGAAGTCTCTTTCGAAGCAGGACCTATCAAACACACTCGACGGGGTTTTGCGCGCCCAACAAATAACTAGAAAAGCTATCTCAATACACTATAGGATATTCAATCCTCTCCTTGATCACTCTAATTCAGAATCAGGTATGAAACAATGGTTAACGCATTTCCCCACGCTATCCTGCGAACAATTAATTAAACAGCTATCCATATCTCGCAAACTGTTCCCAGCCGCCCAATACCAGGAATTATTCCTGAATATCACTCATAGATCCTATTATTCCCCCAAGAGACAATTTTTGGCCGGCATGCCAAATACAGGACACTGTGGTAAGTGTCAAGCCCCACAAGCCGACCTTTTTCACTGCTTGTGGGCGTGCCCATTTATCCGCAAATTCTGGCTACAGGTAAAATCTTTCGCCCTAGACCACCTATTAAACTACATACCATTTACTGCGGAGTGGGCGATTTTTGGCATACTTCCCGAACAATAAAGGATAACAATCTGTCCTCAATGCTGCAGCCAGGCTTATCTTCCTCTCCCGCCGCTCTAACTCTGCTACTCCCCTTCAACAAAATCTGCACTGGCTTCCATTCCCCTACAGAATCCTCTTCAAACACCTCACACTCACATACAGGGCCATCTCTAATTCCATTGCTCCATATATCTCTAACCTCATCTCCATTCATACACCCTCCCGCCCTCTACGGTCAGCTGACGACTGTCGTCTCTCCTCCACCCTGATCACTGCTTCCCATGCTAGAGTACAGGACTTTGCCCGTGCTGCACCCCTTCAGTGGAACGCACTCCCTCGCCCCATTAGACTCTCCCCGACCTTGCAAAGCTTCAAACGGGCACTGAAAACTCACCTATTCATCAAAGCGTACCCTTCCACTGCATAAACCAGCTGGTTCTCCGACCCCTTGCCTGTTTCCTGTTTACATCCTGCTATCTAACCACCACCCCCTCGCTTGCACCTCTTGTAATCTGTCTGTCTCCCCTTCCTACTAGATTGTAAGCTCCTCCGAGTAGGGCCCTCTTCCCTCCTGTTGTCAAAGCCCACTTCTCTTCACATGTCACTCACAGCTCTCCTATACTCCAACACTCAGTGACCATCTTCATACTCATCTCCATCATTGGCCTCAAGCCTCTAGTTGTATGTTGATTGAGTCCTCACTACTTATATCCAAGCTGTAATGTGTATTGAACTGTGGTGCTCTTTATTCGTACTGTATTTTTGTTATTTATTCAATGTTATGCCAAGTTTTGTCTCCCTGTATTGTTCCTTTGTACGGCGCTGCGAAACACTTGTGGCGCCTTATAAATAAAATTATAATAATAATAATAACAAGAGGCTGCAAAAAGCTATCAGTTGCAATCAGTGCAGCAGCTTGCAAGGCTATTCTACAAAATTGGATTGACCCCTCCCCCCCTCCCTTAGAGTTATTCAAGGTAAAACTCCACCATCTGTTCATGATGGATTGGTTGGAGACCACACTGCATAAAGAAAAACTCACAAAAACTTATTTTAACACATGGGAGAGTTATATTACTACATTACCAAGAGATTTTCAGAGCAGGATCAAACAAACCCTCCAGAACACAGAATATTACGAAACAAGATTGGTACAGGGAGATCCACCAATTCCCTAGGAAATCGACAAGGAAGAGGGTATGGAATGGGGGATGGGAGTTTCTGGGAACACGGCCTCCCCGCTGATGATATTTAATATTTGAAACTAAAAACAAGTGTCGAACAATGACTGATGTGGACACAGGTTAATTGTCAATGCTGTTTGTATTTTGAACTTCTTTTATTTTTTCTCATTACTCTTATTGTGATTCAAGCTAATATGTATACCAGTAACTCTGTATTCATGACAACATCACAATTATTTTGTACACATAATGTATTTGACAAATGTATTGTAAGGTGAAAGCATAATAAAAAAAAAAAACTTAAAAAAAAAAAAAAAAAAAACTATACAATTGTGATAGATAAAAAACTAGCCAATCAGCTACTGCTTTACATTTTACAGGCTGTTTGAAAAATTTATTTTAAGAGCTGATTGTTTGATACGTTATCGCTCACAATTGTATCCCTCTCCAAGCTATGATAAATACTCCCTTACTGTTTCTTCTTTTCAAAGTTTTGTTATTTCTGATAGGTTCATAGCTTCACATTAAATATATATATGTAAGCGGGACCATTTGTCTACAGCAAAAAGATAGACAACCATTAGGTCAACACCATTAGTTAGACAAGCAAAAAGGTCGACATGCCAAAAGGTCGGCATGCCAAAATGTTGACGCTGCCATTAGGTCGACAGTGTCTAGGTCGACATAGGGTTTTTCACTGTTTTTTTTACTCAAATGTCGACACATTCGACATGGACACAGTTTGAAGTGAACCGCATCCCCTCGCTTCGCTCGCAATGCTTCGGGCACACTATTTTATTCTCACACCTCACCCTAGTGGATGGTAGGGCATGAAATACCACCTGTCGGCAGATATCGTCTCAAAAAACAGTGGAAAACCCCATGTCAACCTTTTGACTGTCGACCTAGACACTGTGGACCTAATGGCAGTGTCGACCTTTTGGCTTGTCTAACTAATGGTGTCGACCTAATGGTTGTCTATCTTTTTGCTGTAGACAAATAGTCCGGATACCATATATATATAGCTGTGCTTGCTTGAATGGAACAATCAATTGAACTCTCCCCATAGAGTTGAGGAGCAGCATTAGCCTTTTGTTATATAGGAAAGTAAAATTGTGCTTACCTGTTATCCTGAGGTTCTGTTATGTCACGTGGTGGTGGACAGAGCTGTACCACTGTTTGTCCACATATTTTCAATTGGCATCCACCAGAAATGCTTTTGCCTATCACATTGGCCACAGCACAGCACCCACTGTGGAAGCACCAAGTTAGTATATACAAGTAAATTCATAAGCACTAAAATAGGTTACCTATGCACTAATGATATACTGTACATAGGACATACTATAGGAATAAGATTCCACATGTACAGTTTTGGAAACAAAAGGAGAAAGTTTTCTTTGGAATTACTCTAGCACACAGGCTCTCAAACTCGGTCCTCAGGACCCCAAGCAGTGCATGTTTTGCAGGTCTCCTCACAGAAGCACAAGTGAAATAATTAGCTCCACCTGTGGATCTTTTAAATGTGTCAGTCTGGTGCATAAAAGCATGTACTCTTTTACCTAGTGTTTAAGCTCCATATGTCAGCGATACCAATTTTGTAAGTACTTTTACCAGAATTTTGTGTCTTAAGCCGCGTACACAGTGGTCGTCTTTCATGTGAAAGCCGCTCAGTTTTCTCATCTGAGAGTGGCTATCAGCATCATAGGTGCCGATTTATGTTTTTGCTGGTGGGTGCTCAAGCCAAAAATATAGAGGAGTGGCTTAATGGGGAAGGGGTGTGGCCACAAAATAATACAAATTTATATTATGGAGCACAGATGTCTCCAATATTCAAATTACGGCTACAGTTTCACATACATAAATGCCCCCATAGTGCAGGTACTCTGCAGACAGAATACACTCTTCCCGGCATACTGTTTCCCAGGTGGCAGGTCTGGCAATGTGGGTACTGCAGCCACAAATTAGCAAGTTAATATGGCGGCCCAGCAGTGGGACACGGGCCCGTGGGTGCTCATCAATTTCCGTGGGTGCTCGGGCCCTTGAGCACCCACAGAATCGGCACCTATGATCAGCATGAAAGCCGCCCAGTGTGTATGAGGCAGCGATGAGCGCTGCTGCACACTCCCGCATCATCTGGTATTGCCAGAAGATGAGTGACGGAGAGGACAGCTTTCCATAGTCTCCTGCTATGAAAAGCCGTACAGCCCCTGGAAAAATTTATGGGCAGGGGAAAAAATGATGTATGCACTGAGCGTTTTTCAGCCCAGCTATTTTCCCTTTCATCATACACCAGGCATTCCCAACCACGGTCCTCAAGGCACACCAACAGTGCAGGTTTTGTAGATATCCAGGCTTGAGCACAGATGTCATACACCATACACACTGGGCATAATCGCTGGGGCAGTACGGATGGTGTAATGGTTAGCATTACTACCTCACAGCGCTGAGGTCATGGGCTCGATTCCCACCATGGCTCTAACTGTGCAGAGTTTGTATATTCTCCCCGTGCTTGCGTGGGTTTCCTCTGGGCACTCCGGTTTCCTCACACAATCTAAAAATATACAGGAAGTGTAATTGGCTCCCAACAAATTAACGTGTGTGTGTGTGTTCGTGTGTGTACATGTAGTAGGGGAATATAGATTGTAAGCTCCACTGGGGCAGGGACTAATGTGAATGTTCATATATACTCTGTAAACCTGTGGAATATGTGTGCATTATATGGGAAACTGGTAATAAATAAATAATAATAATAGTGGTGGAGGGTTAGAATACTTAGCATCTGGTATTTAGGATACTGCTGTTTGTATTCTGGTCTCCAGCATCCCAATACCAACCCAATACCAACCCCTAAAAGCTGCACACCTCTCATCTAATGCAGTGGCGTAGCTACGTTTTGGGCGCCCCCCCGCCGTTAGGGGGGGGCGCCCCCCCGTCGCCGCCCCGCCGAGCACCCCTACCCCGCCGCCCCGCCGAGCACCCCTACCCCGCCACCCATGCAAACCCCCCCTCAATCCCCCACAGCCTTACCTATCGCGCTGGTCCCGGCGGCTCCGTTCTTCTGCTGAGGACCACCAGAAAATGGCCGCCCCCATACAGCAGACAGTTTCAGAGAACTGTGTGCTATATGGGGGCGGCCATTTTGTGGTGGTCCTCAGCAGAAGAACGGAGCCGCCGGGACCAGCGCGATAGGTAAGTCTGCGGGGGATTGAGGGGGGGGGGGGGGGGGGGTTTAACTATAGCACCGCAGCCCCCGGCACCCCCACATGCACAGCGCCCCCCCCCCCCCGCGGTGGCGGGGGCTGCGGTGCTATAGTTACTCCCCTGATCTAATGCATCTTTTGAAGGGGATACAGTCAAAAGGTCTACCATGCATTTGGTCTACCACTGAAGGCTGACATGTGACATGGCTAAGGTCGACAGTCAAGAGGTCAACATCAGTTTTTCACATATTTTTTTTATAGTCAACCTGTGTCGACAGGCGGTATTTCATGCCCTACCACCCACTACTGCATGGTGGGAACATGAAATAGTGTGCCGAGCGCAGCGAGTCAAATGCGCGGGGACGTAGTACACTCAGACGGTGTTCATGTCGACCTTTTCACTGTCGACCTTGCGACCTAAATCGGGTCAACCCAATGACTTTTGGAGAACAGCAACGTGTCACAAACTACCGGGAAAAACGAATTGTAAAGCGAAACGGAATATGCTGCGCTATATCTGAAACTGCAAATAAATTAGATTTTTGTGCTGTAGAGCAAGTTTTAGTCCAGCTTTGGATTGATACACATTTCCACATTATTTGTAAATAAATTCCTGTTTTGTTGTAAGTTACTTTTCCAGCACATTAACGTCTACTACTGCTAGTGCTATACTACAGCTACAGGAATGCAAGAGGCCGGGTTACACAGCACACTGGAGATACAACAGCAAAGTGGAAAAGTTTTTTTCCCTTTGCCACGTCCTTCTCCAACTTCCTGGGCAGCGATCCCTCCTCCAGCCTGAGCCTGGCTGCTGCTGAGTGTTCTAGGCTGATTATCCTGAAAAGGTGCCAGCTAGTAAGTAACACTCACCTGTGTTTGCTATGAGAGATTCTCCAATGTATCTGTCAAAAAGAATTCTCTGCGGGTGTATGTTTAACTGTACGATTATTTCTGCTTCAGGTAATGGATTCCTTTGTGCTGAGAGGACACTTATTTATCTATTATTTGTTTAGTTGTATTATAAGTGCATATGTCAATAAGTATGATGAGAGCAACTTTATCCCTAAACAGGGTTTTTTTTTTTTGGTCATTAATACTTCATTTTATTTAAATTAAGCAGATTAAAACAGGAAAAAGTTACTTTGAAATTTGAGCTTCTTTGCTGTTCCATAAGAATAACGTTTGTCTGGTGATTAAAGTCACTAGAGACGAGCCTGAAAGGAGCCAGCATTGCAGGGGTGGATCGGCTCCACAAGGAGGTAATCAGGTTGGACCAGTTGCTCACAGATAATTATTGTAAACTTTTATACGTTTGTATTATTTTTTGTGTACTAGAACGCTCTTTAAATTGAATGTGTCTTTGCAATGCTTTCTACATTATATGGCATTATATGTGCGCATAATGACCCCTATTATAGTTTCCACGCTCCCCTGTGTGTACTCGCAGGGGAGCGATTTTTAGTGACATAGTCATTTATGCGCATGTGCAGCCACTGTGTGCGAGCGGCTGAGGAAAATAGATTTTTCACTGGGCGCTCGCACACAACAGTGCAGATGGGGGTATGGGGAGGTGGGCCGGGGGATGCAGCCATAGGAAAGCCCAGCGTTTCTTTGGCATTCCCATGAAAACGCTGGGTGATCTCATGGTAATTCCCCAATGGGGTGGGTAGCTGACGTCAGCGGATGTTAGCTGCCCACCTGCCTCCCGCGCAGGGTGCCCGCAGATCTGAGGCACCACAATGGTTTTGCAGCCTTGCGAGTCAACCAGAATAATGTAGGGTACACACCAGGACGACCCGCTCACGATGCACATCGTGAGCGGGTCGTCAGTGGCTCGTCCGACCCGCTCACGGTGACGCGGGGGGGCACGACCCACTCACGATGTGCACCGTGAGCGGGTCTGATCCGATGGCGACCCGCACCCGGCTGTATGGTCGTCATTGAGATCCTACGGCAGCAGGTAGGATCTCAATAATGACCGACCGACCCGCGGGACCGCGCATCGGATCGGTATCAGTCCACACCAGGACAGAAAAAGGCCCAATCAGCACACAATCTACATCCAATTGGTCGGAATTGGATCTAGATTGAGGGGATCGGGCCCTAGTCGTCCTGGTGTGTACCCAGCAAAAGAGCGAATATGAGGAGGGCCTTTTCAATTAGGTAGTCTTACTAAAGGCTCAGTACCTGGCTAATGAACAGTTGTGAACTGCAAGATCCTGGGCATAGGGGACAGAGATGGTAATCAAAGAGTTACAAGCCTGTGTGACTTGCACTAGTGCTCCCAGCTACATCTGGGGGTTATTCTGATTCACCTGGAAAGGCACAATCACTCTCTAATGGACAAAACCATGTGCAATGCAGGTGGGGCTGATGTAACATGTGCAGAGAGAGTTAGATTGGGGGGGGTGTGTACTTCAAACTGATATCTATATTGCAGTGTAAAAATAAAGCAGCCAGTATTTACCCTGCACAGAAACAGTAAAACACCCAAATCGAATTCTCTCTGTACATATTACATCAGCCCCACCTGCTGTGCATATGGTTTTGTCCATTAGAGAGTGATTGTGCCTTTCCGAGTGAATCAGAATAACCCCCCTCAGGGCGGGATTAACAATGGGCCTGATGGAGCTATAGCCCCAGGCCCACTCTCCAAATAGGCCCATTTTGCAGCACTCTGTCTGCTCAAGAAGGGCAGGCTGGGAGGCCACACCCTGTTAGCTATAACCATGTCCCCTTGTTGCACATGCATTCTAGATTGCCAGGGCCCCAGTCCATTTCTGATATATTTCTCAACATGAGACCTACAGTATGTGTATAAATGCTGTTATGCTGGCATTTGCAAATTGAAGTGTTTATCAGACATGCATCCTTCTATCCAGAGCACCAAATAATGTGTGTGGATCACATACCTCCCAACATGACCCTCTCCAGGAGGGACACAATGCTCTGCTTCTTGACTTTCTTCTTAATGTATGATTGCCATCACCTGTGTTGAACGGGATAATTGATAAGAAAGGTGCTGCAACACAGGTGATGGCAATCATACATTACCAGGGAAGTCCAGGAATAGAGCAATGTGTCCCCCCTGGAGAGGGTCATGTTGGGAGGTATGGGATCATTACGTCGGCTGTAATTTTGTCAGCAGTTTACAGGTTGACCACCATTGGTCGACAGGGAATAGGTCAACACATGATAAAGGTCGACATGGTCTAGCTCAACATTGACAAAAGGTTGACACAAGAAAAGGTTGACGTGGTTTTCGCTTTTGGTGTCAATGTCGAAATCTGCCGACGTGAACTCCGTATAGGTGTACCGTGTCCCCTCGCCTGGCGAGCACACTATTATAACCTAACTCTATGCCCACTTGGATCAGTAAGTAAGAACAAGTCAGTTAAAAAACAACTCATGAAAAACTCATGTCGACCTTTTTATGTGTCGCCCATTAACCTGTAGACCTTTTGCACGTTTCAACCTTTTGTTAATGTCGACTAGACCATGTCAATCTTTTTCATGTGTAGACCTATTGCCTGTTGACCAATCAACCGAATATCTTGAATAATGAAGCAGTATAATATGACATGGTATCAGTAGGTCTACACCTTTTCTTTGGCAGCATAGTTGTGGTGGACATTCTCCGCAACCTGTGGGATACTCAGTTGCCCGATGATCTGTCTGATGGTCGTGTTGGCATTCCATTACTTAACTTGCATACACACGGTGCAATTTTTGCTTATGATTTTTACTATATGGTCAAAATCGTAAAAGAAGTTAACTAAAAATCGCGTGTACCTTTCTTGCGATACCAATGCATGGCCCCGTGAGGTTGGTATCGCAAGTAACAATGGACTGTGCAGGCAAGACAATTGTGACTATATCGCATACAGTGTATTTGGCCATAGACCAAATTGCACATAGTTAAAACTGAAAGTACATGTAGTCAAAATCAGCTCAATGTACTTTAAGGGCAAATCACATTGTCAAAATAACACTGTGCGTAAGAACTTTTAGTCTCCAGAAACAGGGGGCGGATTTGAGCAGGCACCTATAGACTTCTCAAATCAATAGACGACAACTGCAGCCAGAGGCGTAACTAGATATTCATGGGCCCCATAGCAAAAGTTTGTAAGGGCCCCCTATTTAGCAACTGATGGTGATAAATGTATGTAAAACATATTACTTAGACAGCAAAGATGGGCCCCCTTCAGCTCTGGGCCCCATAGCAGCTGCACCCCTTGCAGTGTGTACATACCTATCAGATCTGCTGTTATCAAAGACACCGCATCAACCACCCCTACGTCCACCTCTAAATAGGGCTCATTATACATTTTGTTATTGTCCCTGCTCATTTTGACTATTTTACATTAGATTGTTACTATATTTTATATGCTACCCTCCATGACCATTTACAATTCTAGCCATGTGCTAGCCTGTCTACATATGAGATCTAAAAGGCTATTACTTGGATTTTGTTCCTGATCATTTTTACAATATGGTAGACGTTTAATTTCACTTCTAGATTTACAAGTGTATTAGTTCTGTTTCCCTCTACTTTCCATTCTTACTCTTGGCATCCTATACAGTATTTGCTTAGGGAATGTGTGTCTAATATATTTACTTGCCTGTATCCACTAATCGTAAACATTTACAACCATGCACCTATGACCTGGTGGCAAATGAATAGTGGGGAGTTGATTCTACTGCCTGGGAAATGGGGCTGCTGTAAATGAAGCTGGGTTCAAGTTTACAGTGAAGTTTAGTGCAGTTGTTACATGGTATAACTCCAGAGGACATTTCCACATTCAGTGTATACAAAAATGTTTACCTGTGTAGGCATCAAATGATACCCCTTTCACATCGCAACTAATTTCCGGGTACAAGCCGTCTTGACCTGGTAATTAGTGCGATGTGAAAGGGGTTACCAGTAAGAAAGCAGAGTTCTTATCAGATTGTTGCTGTGTTGCTTGGCAGTATGAACGGGTTAAACGGGTCAAGTGACCCGTTTCCAGTTCACTCTATGGAGGAGGCAATGCTTGGTGCAGCGCCAGATCTAAGCACTGCCTCCTCCCCCGATGAGGCGCCGACTCCCCCCCCCCCCCCCCTGATGACAGCATTATTGTATGTTTATTGAATGTTTGCGCTGGGACTGACCCGTTTCAAAGTCGCTGTGCGAACCTTCTTTTTGCAATGTGAAAGCAGCATTAGGTGGGACACTACTGATCTGAAAGGTCTGTCCCAAATGACAGTACCTTTGTCCTGAATTTATTTTGTTGGGAGGTATGACTTGTTCTCAAACTATTTTAAAAAGCAACTGCTTACACATAGGAGAGCAGCTAATTCTAACTAAACAGTATATTACCAGAAGCTGTGCAATCAAGATTTAAATAGCCAGACATATTGTTGTAAATACTGGCATTCTATTTTTACATTTACGCTAATCATGCTATAATGCTAGACCAATATTGAAAACTATTCTTAAGACATTTATTCATTATGCTTATTATGTGCTTATTTTTCAGCTAAGATGAAAAGTTACGGTCCGTGACCTTCACATTAATATGGGTATGTCCCTTTTTATGTATAATTTGTTAATAAATCAAATTTAAAATTTCTTCTGCCTCTATGGCCACAGTGGAATAGTATATGAGGAAATACACTAATTATGGCATATTAAAATTCAGCAGAAATTTGAGAACTTTGGTGTGTGTGGTATAATTTGTTAGTACTTACAATACTTTTAATTGGTAAAAAAAAAGTATATTGTTTTGTTAAACTGTGGGGAAGTTTGTACTTTTGAAAAAAAAAAATTGTTGTGTTTTTTAGGTATCCCAACAACCACCCTCCTGTTGTCTGCCACAGTTTCGATGTTGGGTGGGCTGATATTTGGATATGAACTTGGAATAATCTCTGGTGCCTTACTCCAACTGAAGTATGAATTTGTACTCACCTGTTTCAAACAGGAGGCACTGGTGAGCTCAATTCTGATTGGAGCACTTTTTGCCTCTATTATTGGAGGCTTCCTAATTGACCGGTTTGGGCGATGGACATCCATAATCTCAAGCAATGTATTAGTACTTCTAGGAAGCATAATTTTAATATTTCCAAGATCATTCTGGTCTTTAATTATTGGACGTGTTGCTATTGGTTTTGCAATATCTATCTCATCAATGGCATGCTGTATCTATATTTCAGAAATCGTCCAGCCACACCAGCGTGGTAGGCTTGTGTCTCTTTATGAGACTGGTATTACCATTGGCATTCTAACTTCCTATGGGATGAATTACTTTTTCTCCAGTTCAAATTCTGGATGGAAGTACATGTTTCTAGTGGCTGTTTTCCCAGCTATTCTACAACTTATTAGCATTCTCTTTCTTCCCTCCACACCTACTAAGCTAAATTCCTCGCAACACGAATCCCAGAATGGCCGTATTCAGCTAGAAGATTTTCAGGAAATAGAAGATGTTCAACCAGCTTCATTAAAGAGGGACTACTCATTCCTGGACCTCTTCCGCTCTAAGGACAATATGAGAACGCGGACTTTAGTGGGTTTGGGTTTGGTGCTTTTTCAACAATTAACAGGGCAACCAAATGTACTTTATTATGCATCCACCATTTTTCGAGCAGTGGGGTTTCAGAGCACTTCTTCTGCTGTATTGGCATCTGTAGGTCTGGGGATAATGAAGGTTCTTTCAACACTTGTCGCAATGAGCTATGCCGATAAAGCTGGAAGGAGAATTTTACTTCTTGCCGGGTGCATAATAATGACCATCTCTGTAACTGGAATAGGTTTTGCAAGTTTTATGATCAAGTTGGACACATATAAGAGTTGTGAATCCATCACACAACTTGATGCATCCTCTGACCCATCAAACTCTTCCGCAACATTGGACTCTATTAGTGACATCATGGTACCTAATGATGCCCAGCGGAGTTTCCCCATGACTAGAACACAGTTCTTTACATCGGGGTTCATTACCGTGAACACTTCCAGTCCTCCAGGCACCTCTCTCTCCAGCATTGAGGGGGTAATAGAACCTTCTTTCAGCGTCAGAACACTCGCCAATAATACTATTTTAAATTGGATTACTCTTTTGAGTCTGATGGCATTTGTAAGTGCTTTTTCTGTTGGATTTGGACCAAGTAAGTATCGATAAAATAGGTTAATAATATTATAGTACTCTGTTACGCAAACATCATGTTTCCATGTTTAGTAATTTGCGTTATTGTATCAGTCCAGTGTAGTTGGAGACAGTTAGAGAGTATCCATCACATTAAAGACAATATGTATGTTCTAAGATTCATGCATAACATGTATGATGTGGGAAGTTTATTTAACAGTAAAACCAAACCTAGTCACCATCAGTATACAAGCATTGAATTTAAAACTTCATTACATGCAGAGGATGAATTTGCCATTGGACTGGACACCCCATATGCGTTTCATTATGTTGGACTTCTTCAGAGGTCTTGACTAAGTCCAGCATGACAAAACCCATAAGGGGTGTTGCCTAGCTCAAGGATTTTGATGCAACGGCGACTTCATCCTCGGAATGTGGTGGAGTTTTAAATTCCAGGCTTGTATACTGATGGTGGTTTTGACCACCACTTTTGGTACATGATTTTATCCTGATGCTATGAGATGGCTGCTTGAAGAACTCTTGAATACATTTTACAGATTTATGCACTATGAAGCACCCTTCTCTTATATATATATATATATATATATATATATATATATATATATATATATATATATAGAAAGGGGGTTTCTATTGGAGAGCGCTGATTAGTGTACCACCTAGTTACTTCAATGCAACATACAATATTGATACAATTTCTGTAATGACAGTTGATCTTTGTCCCTTTTCCGAATAAGACGTGCCAATCTGTTCAAGGTATAAAAAAGTTCTTTATTGAAACCCAACGCGTTTCGTCAGAACGACTTCATCAGGGGTAAAAACTATAGGTGGTACAGAAAGAAAAAGGGATGTACTACTCAGTTATAAATTTCATCATCTTGTTTATCCAAATGGCAGATACAAATTTTAATTTGAGATACATACCAATAAGATTCTCAAGTATGTGATTTGGTCAACTTTTAGTACTCGTACAAGGTAAAATCTAAAATCATTAAAATAACCATAAATTACAATTTTGGACAAAAGCAACACGAAGAGCAAGCAAGAGGGTGAAAAAAGAGAGTGAAAAAATAGAGGCTGGCGTTCAGTCCAGACTACATACCCATATATGGGGTTTGGGCCGATATACAGGCTTAGTAACAAGATGTAGGTGTAGATCCACGGATAATATAGGAGGTTTAAGGTCTGCAAATAATTAGATTTAATTAAATTTAATTAATCTAAGGCCCATATTATTAATATTCAAATGAGTTTATTTTTATTAAAACCTACCCTTGTAAGGAAGGTTCAGGGGGAAGATTCCGTAAAATTTAGAAGATATCAGATCTGTGGATGCTGGAGGTACTGGTTGTGATCTTGGGTAACCATATATAAATTAGTCAATTAGGGATAACATTTGTAATTGGGATGGGATAGATCATCTTATACAATTTTTACCCACCAGTAATGTTTGACTCCGTTATGTAAACGCAGGGTCTATTTAGTAGATAATTTTTGTTTTGAAGATGATTCTGAATAACAAAATATGGTATCAATTAGTCAATATGGTGTCAATTAATCAATGGGTCAGTTTTTTAACCAATTGTGTTAGACATACCGATTATAAGGTGCATTAACGTGCAGAATTCTTGTGGTCCAGTATGAATGAATATGGTCCTTTAATTGTAGGATCACTCCATTTCTATAACAATTATGACAATTACTATAATGAATTTCAAATGAAGAGGGGGGGGGGGGCACGGATAAAATGATTACGTACCAATATGTGTGATGGAAAAAGGCTCCACCAGCCTTACACAGATAAGATACAACGATTGTCAGGAAAAGTAAAAAACCCAATCTAAAAATAAAAATAAATGAATTTTTTCATTTTTATCAACTTGGCAAGGGAATATAGGCCACTATTCAAGGTAGAAGGGGTAGATATAAACATACCGTGTTAACGTAGGATAATTAATTCCCACCAGACAGAGGGAGCACTTGTTTTCTCAAGAAATTCTCCTAAAAAAATTCATATGTTGGTAATTTACCTTAAACCATTTTTTAGGGAAGAGGGATGATATCATTTTTAATAATAAATTTTCAAATACATTTGCTTGCACTTTTACATCCTTTGAGATTTTTCATATAGATAACATTTGGAAAAAAGGGCAATCTAATAAAAGTTGCCATTTTCTTTACATAAGTCAAATTTAAACTAAGCATTAATTTGTGCTTTTACATTGTTAAAAATATGCATATAAGTTCATAGACAATATAATCTGTTACAAGATGTTACTCAAACAAAGTAACTACAAGGATTACAAAGATACAGACTCACCACAATGTAGCACTTTTCAAAAGCTCCTTCACTGGCTGGTAGTGATTGCCTAGTGAATACTGAAGCCTATATATAGGGAAAAGCACCCAGGTTTACTTCCGGTATTAATAATTATCAATTTGAGACTAATGGTCTATTTAAACAGTACCTATGTTATAGGGCTAGTAGATCAGTTCTGATCCACTATGCCCCATCGATAGAAATAAATATTCTATAAGCATTTATGCCAGTATCGCTAACTCTAAAGTGGTGGAACGCACGCCAGCTCCTGTGCGTTCCACCTGTCTACTTCCTGTCTGGGCGGATGTTTGTTGGGGCGCAGCTCAGATCGCTGTCCTCATTTTTTACATTTTAACTATTGGCTGTAGTAGCGCGATCCTCGCAGTGAGTGCGCTTGGATCGCTATCATAGAATATATCTATGGTACTAATGGTGTATAATAATTAACTTATATGTGTCAGTAATGTAGGTTTACTATGTGTGCATCGTTAAATCCTTCCCCGTTTCTCTCTAGTATATAGTTCCCTATGGTCAAACTATAGTTGACCATAGGGAACTATATACTAGAGAGAAACGGGGAAGGATTTAACGATGCACACATAGTAAACCTACATTACTGACACATATAAGTTAATTATTATACACCATTAGTACCATAGATATATTCTATGATAGCGATCCAAGCGCACTCACTGCGAGGATCGCGCTACTACAGCCAATAGTTAAAATGTAAAAAATGAGGACAGCGATCTGAGCTGCGCCCCAACAAACATCCGCCCAGACAGGAAGTAGACAGGTGGAACGCACAGGAGCTGGCGTGCGTTCCACCACTTTAGAGTTAGCGATACTGGCATAAATGCTTATAGAATATTTATTTCTATCGATGGGGCATAGTGGATCAGAACTGATCTACTAGCCCTATAACATAGGTACTGTTTAAATAGACCATTAGTCTCAAATTGATAATTATTAATACCGGAAGTAAACCTGGGTGCTTTTCCCTATATATAGGCTTCAGTATTCACTAGGCAATCACTACCAGCCAGTGAAGGAGCTTTTGAAAAGTGCTACATTGTGGTGAGTCTGTATCTTTGTAATCCTTGTAGTTACTTTGTTTGAGTAACATCTTGTAACAGATTATATTGTCTATGAACTTATATGCATATTTTTAACAATGTAAAAGCACAAATTAATGCTTAGTTTAAATTTGACTTATGTAAAGAAAATGGCAACTTTTATTAGATTGCCCTTTTTTCCAAATGTTATCTATATGAAAAATCTCAAAGGATGTAAAAGTGCAAGCAAATGTATTTGAAAATTTATTATTAAAAATGATATCATCCCTCTTCCCTAAAAAATGGTTTAAGGTAAATTACCAACATATGAATTTTTTTAGGAGAATTTCTTGAGAAAACAAGTGCTCCCTCTGTCTGGTGGGAATTAATTATCCTACGTTAACACGGTATGTTTATATCTACCCCTTCTACCTTGAATAGTGGCCTATATTCCCTTGCCAAGTTGATAAAAATGAAAAAATTCATTTATTTTTATTTTTAGATTGGGTTTTTTACTTTTCCTGACAATCGTTGTATCTTATCTGTGTAAGGCTGGTGGAGCCTTTTTCCATCACACATATTGGTACGTAATCATTTTATCCGTGCCCCCCCCCCCCCCCCCCTCTTCATTTGAAATTCATTATAGTAATTGTCATAATTGTTATAGAAATGGAGTGATCCTACAATTAAAGGACCATATTCATTCATACTGGACCACAAGAATTCTGCACGTTAATGCACCTTATAATCGGTATGTCTAACACAATTGGTTAAAAAACTGACCCATTGATTAATTGACACCATATTGACTAATTGATACCATATTTTGTTATTCAGAATCATCTTCAAAACAAAAATTATCTACTAAATAGACCCTGCGTTTACATAACGGAGTCAAACATTACTGGTGGGTAAAAATTGTATAAGATGATCTATCCCATCCCAATTACAAATGTTATCCCTAATTGACTAATTTATATATGGTTACCCAAGATCACAACCAGTACCTCCAGCATCCACAGATCTGATATCTTCTAAATTTTACAGAATCTTCCCCCTGAACCTTCCTTACAAGGGTAGGTTTTAATAAAAATAAACTCATTTGAATATTAATAATATGGGCCTTAGATTAATTAAATTTAATTAAATCTAATTATTTGCAGACCTTAAACCTCCTATATTATCCGTGGATCTACACCTACATCTTGTTACTAAGCCTGTATATCGGCCCAAACCCCATATATGGGTATGTAGTCTGGACTGAACGCCAGCCTCTATTTTTTCACTCTCTTTTTTCACCCTCTTGCTTGCTCTTCGTGTTGCTTTTGTCCAAAATTGTAATTTATGGTTATTTTAATGATTTTAGATTTTACCTTGTACGAGTACTAAAAGTTGACCAAATCACATACTTGAGAATCTTATTGGTATGTATCTCAAATTAAAATTTGTATCTGCCATTTGGATAAACAAGATGATGAAATTTATAACTGAGTAGTACATCCCTTTTTCTTTCTGTACCACCTATAGTTTTTACCCCTGATGAAGTCGTTCTGACGAAACGCGTTGGGTTTCAATAAAGAACTTTTTTATACCTTGAACAGATTGGCACGTCTTATTCGGAAAAGGGACAAAGATCAACTGTCATTACAGAAATTGTATCAATATTGTATGTTGCATTGAAGTAACTAGGTGGTACACTAATCAGCGCTCTCCAATAGAAACCCCCTTTCTAAATCTCTTGTTTGACTCCCACTAACAGGGGAGTCCTATCGGAGCAGCAGCAGATTATTGTTAGCGCAAAACGAGGTCCATACTGTATTTCTATATATATATATATATATATATATATATAAAATCTGTTTTGCTTATTTCTTTATGTTCTTAGTTCTTTATGTTATTTGGGCACTGCGGATCCCAATAATAATAATAATAATAATAAGAGACAAATGTTATTTTGTTGCTTTTAGAGGTTACTGGTATATTCAGAAATATAAACAGGCATATACAGGGTCTGTCTGGAAAGTAATGAGACTAAATCTGTGAAAAACTATTTTTGAATTTTCAGATTCATAATCTTCAAAGTATGATACTTGAGCATTGCTACACCATTCCCAGTGTGCCTGCCAAACTTGGTATGCCTCCTGGAAGGCATTAACAGGAACGTCCTTGAGTGCCTTGTTGCAGCCCCATCCAAGTTGTCTATGGTCTGAAATGGTGTCCTTTGGTCTGGGGAACAAAAATAAGTAAGCAAGGTCCAGATCCGGACTGTAAGGTGGTGGAGGCAGCGTTGTCACGTTATGCTTGGCCAAAAAATCCCTCACTTGTAGTGATATGTGATTTGGCGCACTGTCATGATGGAGGACCCAGGTAGTGCCAGTTTTCTTGCAGACATGGAGGATTCTGTTTCCCAAGCAATTGAGCACTCCTTTATAAAGGCACCCTTGACAATTTGGCTGGTAGACAGAAATTCCTTGTGGATCTGTGATTTGCTCATTCTGCCCTTTTCAGTGCAAGGTGACGATGGTGTGCGCCACTCTGTACTTTTGCCTTTTGTCACCTATTACCACTCTTTCAAAAAAATTAGGCTCCCTTTGCACAGGTTTTAAAAGTTTGCGGATAATTGCCACACGCTTGCCTTTTGATCATAGGTTCCCAAGGTTTTGACTCATAGGGCACACACCTTTCACGTTGCTAATTCATTTGTCACAATCTCTTGTACAGTAGTTTTTGGAAGTCCCAACCTTTCTGCTACCATTCTAACACTCAATTGATGGTCAGTGTTCAAAACATCTCTCACTTTGTCCACATTTTGCACAATTCAGCTTGTAAAAGGTGGTCCAGAGCAAGGTTCATCCGTAACATCTTTTCTGCCCTCCTCAAAAAAGTTTAACCAGCGGTAACCTTGTGCCTTGGACAAGGATTCCTCCCTGAAGGCCGTACCTGATTTCCCGAGGTTAACACAAAACTTGATAGCATATCGTTGCTTGATAGTACGCTCCATCTCATACCTCAACTATGTTAAAAAGGACAGGCCGTTTACAGCCCAATCCATACATTGTAAAGGCTCACAGACAACTGCTGCAAATGGGAATGTGTCTGGGACACCGCTACACCCAACCCGCCCTACAGTGCCACCATGTACCAGTTCTGTGTGGCAGAAAAAAATTGGTCTCATTACTTAAGGACAGACCCTGTATCAAAGGAGGTAGTACACCCCACAAAGGGGATGTAGGGATTTTATAAGAAGAAAGGGAGACCAGATAGTGTCAAGATTGTCTATCTAAAAAATACTCTGGTTAATTTTTCAGAAATAACATTCTTCAGATAAATCTTGGCACATCACATAACCACAATGCTCATGTCAAACACAATGATTTTTGATTTTGGCACCAGGCAGATGAGCATGGTGCCATGTGAATTCTAGAAATAAATGGATGAGCTGGCAGCTGGGTCAATTTGCAGACTAAGCATGGATGCACCTACAGTATTTCTTCACTGTTTTCAGATCTTAGTAAACAGGCAGAAAGCCAAACAGATAACATTGGGAAAAGGCGTGAACATCTATGGTTAGCTGCTGAATTTTTCCATTGAAAGTGGTTATTTACTTTTTGTTACGCTATGTGCATGCTTGGCTGTGGTCTGCTTTGATCTGTGGTCTTGTACCATGGAGAGCAAAAAAAGCATAAATTGTTTTCCAACCATTGTTAAAAAGGATTGACATTGATTGACCTATGATGACGATCCCTAAATTAGAGTACTGCTAGCCGCACTCCCACCTGTGCGTAGGGGAGGACACACCATGGAATTTGTGAAGTGTGACTCTGTCTGCTATAAAATCTAAACATGGATATTGCCTCCTTCTTCTCTCCAGTGACCTGGCTGGTCCTCAGTGAAATATACCCCACTGAAATTCGAGGTCGAGCATTTGCTTTCTGTAACTGCTTAAATTGGGTAACAAACCTGCTGATCACACTGTCATTCCTAGATGTCATTGGTAAGATGTTCTCATAGACCTTTATATTAATGCTACACAGATAAGCAAGAAGACATTACTGTACAGGCTACCTAAGAATATGCATAGGACACATTATCAGTATAAATGTTTGCGTTCATGTTATCTGCTTTGTCATTTTAAATTACTCATTTACGGTGAGTTGATGATATTCTAGGCATTCTTTTTTATCAATACAGCTCTCTAGGTTTCTGAGGTGCCTATCACCTCAGAAAGTGCGCACAGCAGAAATATGTGGGATATGTTACCATCATTGGTCACTTTATCACCTAAAACAATATATTTGTAATCAGCATGTTGATTGTAAATATATTATTGTAGGTGATGAAGTGGTTAATTAATTTGTTTATTTTTGTTCCCTTAACAGATAGTAGGGTCACGTGTATATGTATATGTATGTATATGTGTATATATATATATATATATATATATATATATATATGTGATCATATATTAATCAGTCACCCTTATGGTGGAGGGCATGCATAGTAATCAGGGATACATGTGGACTTATTTATTCCGTGTCCGTCCCCTTCTACTTTCACCCCATGTGCCTCGGCAGTGAATAGGTGTGTTGAGAGTGGGGAGAGCAAAAAAGGGAGCCTTGTCTGAAGGAACCACCTTTAGGGCACCTTCACAAACTGCATTCTTACCAATACAGCTCTCGTCTGAGGTCATGCTCAGCTTCAGGCTATACAGTATGTGGGTACTTTATCATGTCTTAGTAGGAGAAAATGATACAGAAACCATACTGTTATACAGTGTCGGACTAGGGCATGAAGGTTCCGCCGGGGGAATGCAGTGCTAGTGGCCCAGGCTTAGAGGTGTGGCCACCCGCTATCTGGGGTGTGGCCAGCTACCACAAAGGCCTGGCTAACCATTAATGCTTACATTTCTGTGAGCCACACATCCTGTTTTTGTCACTATAGACCCCTTTTGACAAGGCCCCGCCCCTGTTTTGATGGCTTTACCATGCATGGGGTTCTGAATTGCATATCATATTTTTTGGGAAGTATGAGTTGGCTCTATCATATTCATTGTGTTATTTCATTTTATGATCTCCAGGGCCAGATTGAGGCGGAGGGAAGCTGCTGTGGCCCTGCATGCACAGATTACATACAGTGGTGAGCGGCTCCCAATTACACACTGCTAATGAGGGGACTTGGGAGCCGCTAAGTGATTATATGCAGTCTGTGCATACAGAACCTAGAGTTGGAAGCATGCCCCAGTAAGTCTTGGGGGTGGAGGAGAATGGTGCAAATAAAGGAGCCATTTTATTGGAGGGGCCCCTAAAAGCCTTAATCATGCTCTATAAATATTAATAAAATAAATAAATTGTCTCAGTTATTGCTTCTTATTATTCTTGTGCCTCAAAACCATATGGAATTTGACAGTATTTTAATGGAGAAAATAAAAAGCATTATGTTATACATAGGGTTCCAGATCTCTCGTACTTGGTAATTAAAAGTAAATTATTTAATTTAATTATACCATGAACCTTGTATCATATGTCATAGCTTCTCTGTGCCTTGTTGTTTCCCTACATTTCCCTTTTTTTTTTTTTTATTCCACCGAGACACCTGAAGGGGGCAAAAATTACATCTGATACGGCCTTACCAAACTGCTGTCCTTAACATCAAGTAAAATACTACAACAGAGCACAGGTTCCTGAATACAAGAGAATATTGGAATCATTTTATGAGTTATGAAAATCTCGTAACTGAGGAATAATTACATCGGTACAATCTACATGTCAGTACCTTTATTCATGCACAGTGTGTTATTTTACCTACAGAATCCATAGGTCTATCCTGGACCTTCCTCCTGTATGGTCTGATGGGAGTTGTGGCTACTGTATTTATCTACTACTATATTCCGGAAACAAAAGGACGAACACTTGAAGAAATTGATGAACAGTTCTCAGATAAAAGGTATATACTATTTATATCTATAGGGAAAGTGGGAGGGGGGATTGAAATGGTCATTCATAGGACGATTCTTGTTATCAGTCTTCAAGAGTTGTTTGTTCATATCAACCTTTATACCTGAATGAGTTAAGGTATCGTATCCTATCTATCTATCTATCTATCTATCTATCTCTCTATCTATCTATCTATCTATCTTGAACCTTGGGAAGGACACTACACAAAACCTGCAGATTTTACTAGAAACGTGTTGCATCTCCTATAATTACAGTGCTGGGATCATTATGGGGCTGACACGCGGCATCTCTCAGTGTGTAGGGGCAATAGCAATGCGGGGCTCAGTGCATTGCTATCACTTGGGGATTAATATACAGCATGCTGGATAAATCTACTTAATCGCTGGTCAGGGAACAGTGTTCTCACTGGAGAACACTGGTCCTGACAGATCGCTCTGCATGCAGCGCTGACACATCGATGTGCAGTACTGTGAGCTGAGCAATCTACTTTGCTCAGAGTGCTCAGTAGTCTCTCCCAGTGTGTTGGCCCCTTTACTCTATGTATTAGATTCTTAATAGACCTCCCATATACTGGTGAAAAATGCTGCTGGGTTTACTACTATAGAAAGCATGCTTATTCCATAAGGAGATATTTTATCTACCCCAGATTTAAAGTGCAGAGACTACTGCTTTATACAATAACCTCTGAACAATCAACATATTACAAGCAGTTGGCTTCATTCCTTTATGGGTATACAGTCTTTAGTTCGACACTATGACACTATTAAGGTTGACCACTGAAGGTCGACATAGCTAAGGTTGACATGGTCAAAAGGTTGACACAAGCATTATGTTGACAATGGGAAGCTGACATATGCCAACAGGCAGTATTTCATGTCCTACCATCCACTGGTGCCTGGAGGGAGAATAGAATAGTGTGCCCAAATCATGGAGCCATGCCAGGGGACGCGGTGCACCGATACGGTGTCCATGTTGACATTCGGGACAAAAAATTTGAAAAACCCATGTAGCTCTTATGACTATCGACCTAAGGCTTGTGTTGACCTTTTTAATGTGTCGACCTAAACCCTGTCGACCTTAAATGGTTGACACAATGCATGTGAACCTTAGTTTGGTCGACCTAATGACCCATACCCACTTTATGTAGTTGATTTAAACAGTCCTTCCTATCTCCTGCACATTACATCTGTCACCAGATTTACAAGTCCATTGATAATGAACATCTTTTATATCCCCCCGCACTAGAAGGATATATCCCTAATAAAGTCTGCATAGGGCTATAATCTCCACCTGCATAATCTCCACCAGTGTGCTTTGGATGACTGCCATTCCCACCTAACCCATTCCATGTCTGATAGCGCCCAGTATTCAAAAAGTTTCTCTCACTTCTTGCATGGCACGCAAATCATATCCACCAATAAGCAGCACTAGAAGACATGTTTTTGTGTCAATAACACATGGGTCCGAGAACCTATCCCTGATACCGAGTGTTATTGGTCGATAGCAGGTCGTTTTCAACACAGTAAAAACAGGCTACAATAAGATTGCCTGATAATATCATTAGGCTAATCTCACGATATTAGCCGTTTTCTTGCCATGCGTTAAACTGCTGTAGGATACAATGCAGTTTTTATTTCAGCTTTGACCCATTCAGGAGTTAAGTACTCCATCATTTAGTGGTGGCATAAAGGCCGTAACAGTACAAACCAACTGTGTAATCTGTATCTGATTCTCACTATACTCCAGCTAGCTGAACAATTCTTATTGTCAGATCTGTAGAGTTGTTTATTTTCCATTTATTTAGCCTTTTGTTTCTATTTAACCTCAAGTCTGAAACATGTAGAGAAGGAACCGCATTTAACTAAACCTGTGCGGGCCCATCTGATTACTGCATGAATAGATGCAATAGGCTTTCTGGTTTTGTGGCTTTTTTTTTTTCTTCTTGTGATTATAATGACCTCATTTCTTTTTCAAGTTCTTAAATCCCTTTCGCATAACCATAGTTTTCCATTGTTTCTGGGTTTTGGGTTGAGATGGTAGCTATGGACCCAACCACAAATGTCTGTTGCTGATTGGCTGAGGTTCAGCCATGGAAAATGTGTGTAGAGCTCAAGAGCTTACAGGGTTTGGCAAAGCGATGCAGCCATCTGCAGAGGTCAGACCTAGAATTTATATTCTGAACAGTAAAATCCACATTTGTTCTAGTTCCTCCTCATATGTCCCTTGACTCGAGCCAGTGGTTGTTGTAGAATTTACATTCATGCTTCTGTTATTTTAAGTTCCATTTCTGCGTTTTACTATTTACATTTTATGAGATATATGTGTGTGTTTGACTCTTCTATTCTTCCTCTGCCCTAGAGTCCTCAGGGGCTAATTCATGCAACACTATATCCATTTCCCCAGAGCTCCTTTTGGCTGAGTGTGAATGGAGGGACCAATCAGTAGCTAAATCTCTGTGGTTAAGGCTTATGATTTGTTCCTCCTGTACCCCTCCCCTTTCCTTTTGTGCAGCATAACGCATTCCCAATTTACAGATAGGGACCGTGAAATGAGCCAAATGGTTGCTTTCCCAGGATAGTTCAATCCCTATCGTCCTGGTCTAATTTTCATTTTGTACAACGTTGCCACACACAGTGCAATTTTCTGCCAACTTGGTAAAGAAATGACCAGGTTATCTAACTAGAGACCAGCTTTAAGAAGATTTTGTAGAACATATTTTTTTAAAGTTAATTAACCCAATAGTACCCTAATTCATATAGTTAGTATTTTCTTTAAATGTCTTTATTAAAACAGCACATGTACTGTAGTTGATATTATACACAATAACCAGCATTTTTGTTCTGTTTGTTTGTAGCATATCATATATATTTTATTCTAGAAGGTGATTTTTGGTGTTGATCCCTTTCTCTCCCTTCATACTTTACCCAAATCAATCCATTTTAAAGATTAAGTTCTCCGCATCTGACAATTTTTTTATTTATTATTGCACATTGTATTTACAATTCGAAGTTAAACATTAGACTTTTAGCCCATTTGTACATTTATATTTTATAACTGAATGCAGAGGTTTGCAAACTTTGCCATCGCAGTCCAAGTATTTAGAATATCCATGGTTGAGCCCAAATGGTTAAATCAAATCGACTGAGTTATAAATAAAGATGTACTTAAGCATGGATATCCTTAACCCTTTGCAGTCAAATTTTTTTTTGCAATTCAGTCTGTTTAAATTAATTGTAATTTTTTTTTATTAAAAAATGTTCTACATTGAATGATGTTAATGTTCTTATTTTAAAATGGCTCACCATTATATCTGCTACTAGCGCTAGGGCTGTTGAGCCTGACTAGTTGTTGGACCTGAAAGGGTTAAAACCTGGTCTATAATGGTTGCATTCGGGAACCTCTGATGTAATACCTTATCTTTATGTTATGATATCACTGTAATTCTTTAAATGTTTAATTATTTGTTAGTTTCAGATTCAACAACGGGAGGCGGTTATTTGGGAGGTTTGGAATAAAACAATTATCTGAACCTGAGTACCAAAGAATGGGACAACCAACTACGTCAGACTCCAGCTTGTCGAGTGGCTCCTGACAATGAGAGAAATATGGATCTTGTAACATTGCAGTGCTAGGCTTTTCTGAAGATCTCTTTGTACAACCAGAACTCACTAAAACCTTACAAAACATAGGGGAGATGTATAAAACGTTTCAAAGAGAAGTTGCCCATAGCAACCCAACAAATGAAAACAAACATTTTATAATATTTACTAGACTGCTGACAGTTAGAGGCTGATTGTTTGTTATGGAAAAATTGTCCACTTGTCGTCTTTAGAATGCTTCATACACCTCTACCATAACAACAAAGGGTATTATGTATGTATGTATGTATGTATGAATGAATTCTTTCTGCCTTCAGTCTACCCCATCACTTTTACTATGTGTATAGATTTAATTTTATTTATTTTAGCACCAAAGAGCTTGTGCTATTTGTGCTACGGGCAGGGCTGCCAAGAAAAGTTCTTTGCCTGGTACTTTTACTGGGACATGGCCATGACCAATGGTTATCACCCCCACAGGCATTTCTAGTTGGGCAACATTTCCTACCAAAAGCCAAAGAACCCAAACAAACCTCAGAATTAAAAAAATGTTTCTGAACTTCACAAGAGAATTGTTAACTTTGACCCAGTGTCGTCTGCACACGGCCACATGTTCTGCGAAACCTCCTGAGTACATTAAGATGAAGGAATTAGGAATGTGACTCGGATTGTATTGCTGTGATCTCATGTAATATGATTTTTTTTTTTTTGTATAGATTGGTGAGGATTTTGTCCTGATTAAATGTGTTTTTTTTTATATTTTTGACTTTAATAAAAAGAAAAATTGTTATGATTTCCTGATGACACCATGAGTTATTTTTCTTTGTAATTTGTAATTTTTTCTTCCTGATTTGGATTGGAGGAACGTTCTTTGAATTTTAAAACAGCCATCCCCTTTTTAGAAAAACAAATAGTAAGTTAAGTGGCCTTTTGTAAGTATGCATCTCATAAGGGTAAATCCTATACCCTGCAATGTTTTTGTGGAAGTGAATAAGTGCTATGCTGCATTTACAGTACTGCAGACTTAATGTTCGCATCCTATGTGGTTGCAAGCAAACATAGTCATGCATTGATGCTGTGTGCACACGGTGCAGTTTAGTGTAATTACCAATTCAATTTGGACTATATACTCCAAATTGAATAAAAAGTGACACTGAATCGCAGTGTTTGATGCAGATTCGATCCTGATGCGCGGCCCTGTGGCATTGGAATTAACAGCAGAAATAGACTTGTCAGCCGAGTCTATTTCTGCTTCAAACTGCTAGATCGAAAGAAGTGTTATGCTGCTCCCCCCTCTTTCGTCCCGCCCCTTCCTTGCCGATGCTGGCGGCCGCCAATATCAAATCTTTATTGACGGCCGTCAGGTAGGCCCATGTATGCACCCTATAAAAGAGGCCATGAGCGGTGTGAGCTTGGGTGCTATTTAGAGTTGTCACGCATTGGCACAAGCCCTTTGCATCCTACTTTGGAAACTGGATTGACCCCATACTGTTTTTTTAAACTATTATTTTTATCTTCTAGCAATAACCATCCCATGATTCACAACTATTATCTTGATCTGTCAAGGTGGAGGTGGGGAAGGACGGGGGCTATTTATAATACAGAGGTGGAAATATACTAAGATTGGAGGTCTATTTCACATGGGATGTTGCTATGGGCAACCCCCAGAGAGTGAGCTCAGGTGTCTAGTGTCACTTGGCACAGCCCTCACACTTTGCAGAATTATAAATCCTAAAGTATAAAGAGGAAAAACAAAATAAATTGTTAATTGTACTGTAGCTCCAACTGGTCCTATTTTCTAAAGCCTAGATAGAAAATCACATGGAAGATTTAACATGAGAAAAGTATTGTTAAAAAAAATAAAGAAGTAATAGTTCATGGCAGTAAGCGTAGACTCGCCTGGCTCTCTGGAGAATTTCTTATCTGAAAATGACTTTCATAAGTTTCATAACCTCATAGCTAGCTATGTACAAACCTACCCAAGACTTTGCACAGGGGTTTGGGCATATGTGTAAAAATGTGCAAGCTTGTAAAACTAGCAAAAAACGACGCTATTGACTTCTGCTACAGGACATAGCTTTTAAGCTCTGTACACACTGGACTATAAAATGAGTGATGTCGCTCATTTTAGTCCTTTTGAGCAACATCAGGAAGAGCATAGAGGCGACACGGGGGCAGCCTGCCAGGATTTAATTTGCGGTGGCGCTGGGTGGCATGGGGGGGGGGGGGGCGGGGAGGGAGCACGAGTGTGCCTCTGATCTACTCTCATGCTTTGGCTCCGCCCCCACGCCGCCCTGCACCTGTTGTCACAAAGGAAATCCCGGCCGGCTGCCCCCGTGACATGTCCAAGCTTGCTGCAGCTGTGCCACATCTTGGGACTGCTGTAATGATAATCCGCTCAGCCAATCAGGCCACTTGTTGGTGGGGGGCAGCGGGCCAGGCCAGATCGGATGCGGCCCATGGGCCGTATGTTGCCCACCCTTATTCTAGAAGATAGTAGATAGAATCTGGTTGGTTGCTATAGGCAACATTCCATCTTCTATCAAACTCCCATCTTAGTAAATTTACCTCCTAAAAGCTGGAATCCAGCTAGCAATGTTAGACCTTAGAAAGAACAATAGTACTCCTACATTATAAGATGTATATCAGAAACAATGACCTATACTGAATGGGTAGGAATCATAGGATCGACAGGGTCTACTTCGAAACAAGCAAAAGGACGACACATGAAAGGGACCGGATCCCGTGCTTAATGCAGAACTTTTTAACCTATATTCAAATATTCCCTGACCGTTGGCATCCTCTTTGCAGGCCAAGAGCTGAACCTGTATATTCGCCTGTATTCAGACTTGTATGTATCCTTGCAGGTTGATATGCCTCATCAGCTCATGCTTGCACCAGCATATATTCCTGGTACGAATAATGATATGCCTGCCAACCATTCTATTTACATTTCTCTGCATGACCTGCAAATGTGTCAGCATGCCCCTGAGCTTGGTCTAAGAATGCCCATTACAGTCCATTTACACCTTTTCTGTTGCAAGAAGAGATGTGCTTTAAATGTGCAGGACTCTGCACCGCTCATATAGGGGTATCCTCTGCTCTGGGGGTTATCAGTAGATAAGGGTCCAATGCACTAGTTCCAGCTCAAAAACTCTCATGTTGATCTTCAATAGTAAATATTCTGGAAACTGTTGTAGAGAAAATGACTTTACAAGTATAAATATCACGAAAACTCTTATTAAAAGGTAAGTGCACATTTGCGACTTACTTTTTCCCGTATTTGCAGGATTAACTGCTGTGTGCACTTTCCATCAGCAGCACTTGTCTGTTTGTGCGCTCTTGTGATAATTGCAATCACCCCAGTGGCATAAGTTTGTCCCAGTTGCCCGGAGGCAAGATAAATATTGGTCGTCCACCCCCCCAACACACACAGGATTCGGCATGAAAAGCCGGCGGTCGGGATCCCGGCGTTCAAAATCCCATGCCGGAATCCCGAACGCCGAAATCCCGACAAGGGGGGACGTGGATCGCCGACGCCGGAATCCCGAATGCCGGGATCCCGACCGCCGGGATTTAAACTGCATCCCCACACACACATGTGTGTGTATGTCTGTATGTATGTTATGTTTAAAATAAAGAGACTGTGACATCTATGGTACTGCTAAATCCCCCCTTGGGAGCCGAAGCCCAACGGCAGATGACTCCATTGCCTCTTAGAGTTACACCTCTGAAGCCCCCTATATCTCTGCATTATTGACTCCTGTTTTCCCTGGATAAGTGGTGATGCAGGAGCAACTTAACGGAATCATAAACATCCTAATAATACATCTCCCTCTCCCCATATCTGAGGTAGTACAAGATCAATCAGCATACTTGGAGCTGTAATGAGCTATACTAAAGTGGGTGGTGCTTTTCCTAAGAGTACACATGGGAACATTTTCAAAACTGTTCTGTCAAATATTTTGCATTGTTCTGGATTTGGCTTAAAAAATGTTCTGAATTGTTCCCAGTTCTATTCAAACACACCACACAGTAAGATGATTTAACTGTGAACATTCCAGCTCACAACTAAAGTTCTGTAATATCTGGATCTGCAAGTGTAACACAGAATATGGCTTTGTGCATGTGGCCTTATAGGGGGGCGATTCAGACCGTCTTGGTGCAGGGCCAATTCGCTCCCTCGTCCGATGTTTACGAGCCTAGCTAGCATGTCTGAATTAGGCCTATAATCACCTACGGGTGTGGTTCAGATTTGCACATGTATCACCTGCTCACCTGGATATTGGGGTAGATGTATGAAGCAGTTATAAGGGAGGAGAAGTGATAAAGTGCCTGGTACTTTATCACCGGCCAATCAGCTCCTGACTGTTAAGTTACAGGCTGGGTTTAAAAGGGACAGTTAGGAGGTGATTGGTCGGTGATAAGGTACCAGGCACTTTATCACTTCTCCTCCCTTATCACTGCTTCATACATCTACCCCATTGTCACATAATGCTGCTATTTTTTTGGTATTATCTTTAAATCTCTCCTTCAGAGTCTTCTTTGCTCTTGATTTGTAGCAGAAGTTTCACTGGGGAAACCCCTTTGGCCTAATATATGTGTCAGGGTTAGAAGACCTTCCCTATAAGCCAATAAAAGTATACCAAATAGAAAATGGTAACCCAATAGGACCATTGTATTTTTATCATTGGAATTGAAAGAGAAATCTGCATCAAAAAATGTATATATAATATTTTATATATACTATTCAAGTGTTATAGTTCTGAATCACCTTAGAAGATTTGTATATTAGTTAGAAAAATAAGAAGTACAGTAGATATCTTTTTAAATAGATACTTTGAGCTGACTGAACAGCATTCATTTCAACCAGCACTATCCCTGTGTATGAGCTCTGTCTGAAGGGGTGTACACACGGTGTGATTCATTTTATATTCAATACCGATATTATAGAGATCGAATAGCATGGCGCAGCGTACCCATTCGATTTAGACTATGTATTACATATCTATACTATATTGTCTTACCTGCACAGGCTATTTTTCTGTTGGTTTTGGATGCAGTGGGGTCGCACATCAGGATCGAACAATGCTGAAAACTGTTAGATTTCGATTTGATTTTGACTATACAGGTTGAGTATTCTGTATCCGAGTATCTGTTATCCGAATTATTCCAAAAACCATACATTCCAGAAAGTGGGGAAAATTTTTTTGGTGATAAAAACTTACTGGGGACAACTGTAACAGCACTACTGAGGACATGATATGTAGCTGGCACTATATATGTGCAAGAAAATGATTGCTTGGCATTCAAAATCAGTGCCTAAGATAGTACACAAATTTTGTTTCATGTTTTGAAACCTTGTTTTTTGAACAAATAAAATATAATTGTGTGCAATTCATGTGGTTGATGTGTTATACAGCATAAATGCAAGATACTTCAAAATACATCATTGAAATACTAAAATATTCCGAAATACGGAGTAATCCATTATCTAAAATTCAGCTGAGCCCGATAATTTTGGATAAGGGATACTCAACCTGTATAAGCAATATCGAATAGAAAAATAGTCATCTCTGAATAGCCTACAATTCCTTCCAAAGGCTCTTAACATGATTTCACTCTACTATTAATTTAGTTGAAGATACATCTGATATACTTTTTAAAGTTGCTGTTAAGTCCCACAACTAGGGATTGAATTTAACAGGATCCTGGGATTTTGGCCCAAAACTGCCAGGATTTGAGTCTGCAATTAAAATGGTAATAACATTTGTGTGTACAAGTAGAACGTCGATAATCCGGCTTGTTTGTCAGATTATCAGTGGCATCCCCTGGAGCATGTGGGAAGCACCTGGTTCACCCCACAGTGCAAATTGGGCTGATAATCCATGGTTCCCAAACTTTTTTAAATCACGGCACCCCTGAGTATCAAAAATCTATTCACAGCGCCAATAGGCCATAGGTTTTTCATTGATAAAATCAGAAAAAAATAAGTAAATCCTTAGGATCAGTTATGTGGTAATGGACATAATTCACTTCAGTTAGTCCTCAATTTGCCTATTACAATAGTCTTAACAATATCTGAATTGGTCATGGACCACCGACTCCAGGGTGCAACGGCACACAATTTCGGAACTACTGCCTTACATGAAATTTGTGTTGAAAAATTGTCAATAAAGTGCCCACTAGATGGCACCAAAGCCTTTTGGTGAAAGAAAATCTGGAATTGAAAAGTGGTACTCTACAGTGTTTCTAAGCTAAAATGGCCTGTTTTTAATAGTTTTGGTACTTATGTAGTAACTGGGCTGCCGATTTTGAAATCGGGTCCATCGCATCGCATCGCACCCGACCATATCGCATGCGATGCGATGCGATGCGATGGACCCGATTTTTCCATAGGATTCAATGTTAAAATGGACTGAGTCCATTTTAACATGGAATTCAATGGGAAAAAGGGGTCCTTTTCATACCCCTACTATCCAAGTGGGCATGGAGTTGGATATAAACCTGTGGCGAGCGTAGCGAGCCACCGAGCCCGAAGCGTGGCGAGCGTAGCGAGCCCCGCGAGGGGACGCAGAATACCGTCCCCTCGCGGGGCTCGCTTCGCTCGCCACGCTTCGGGCTCGGTGGCTCGCTACGCTCGCCACAGGTTTATATCCAACTCCATGCCCACTTGGATAGTAGGGGTATGAAAAGGACCCCTTTTTCCCATTGAATTCCATGTTAAAATGGACTCAGTCCATTTTAACATTGAATCCTATGGAAAAATCGGGTCATCGCATCGCATCGCATCGCATCGTATGCGATGCGATGCGATATCGCATCGCATCGCATCTGATTGTATGCCTTAACTTAAGGCATACAATCAAAAAATCGGCAGCCCAGATACTACATAAGTACCATTTATTTCCATTTAAATTCTGTTGTATTTCTAAATCCAATATGCTATTACTGCCATCTACTGTCTATCTTTACTCCTGCATCATGAACGCCACCTCAACATTTTACACGCTACACATTGGCCCTTATTCTAGTTCATTTGCAAAGGCAAATTCCTTCTCAAATGGACAAAACCATGTCACTGCAGGTGGGGCAGATGTAACATGTGCAGAAAGAATTAGATATGGGTGAGTTATTTTGTTTCTGTGCAGGGTAAATACTGGCTGCTTTATTTTTACACTGCAATATAGATCTCACTTTGAAGTAAAACCCCACCCAAATCTAATTCTCTCTGCACAAGTTACATCTGCCCCACCTGCAATGCACGTGGTTTTGTCCATTGAGAAGGAATTTACCTTTGCGAGTGAACCAGAATAAGGGCCAATGTGTGTACCGAGAAATATTGGCAGCCGTGGCACATATAATGGTCGCATAGCATTGGGAGGCACTATCAAACCACTAGACCACTCTCACTGATCCTCTCCTGAAACCACTTGTGACCTGCAGAGCACCAGTCCCGAGCAGAGGTGGGACATACCTTCTAACTAAGGGGATTATTCAGACCTGATCACACGGCTGCACACGGCTGCAATTTCGCAGAATCGTAGGACACAAGCATGAGGGAAGGTGTATTTACAAACCAACAAAGCTGATAGACATCAGCACTGTCTAGACGTTTCTTAATGGGTGATCGCAGAATATATAGCAGCAGACAATAAGGTGGCACTCAGAGTCTTCCAGTGAAAAAAGTGAATCATTCAACGTTTCGGGAACTATGTCCCCTTCATCAGGATACAGTATAAGTGACAGTGTGCACGCATATGTAATAACGCTAAGTCAAGTAGGTACTTATGTATTATCTGGGCTCCCATGTTAAATGCACCCCATTTTTTCATACCCCTACTATCCAACTACGCATGGAGTTGATTTTATATAGTGTGGCGAGCGCAGCGAGCCACTGTGCACGAAGCGTGGTGAGCGCAGCGAGCCCCGCGAGGGGACGCGGTCTCATAAGAAAAACGGGAGTCCAGATATTACATAAGTACCAAATAAATTATAGTTATAGATGAATATGTTGTAAAAGCAGGGACAAAGAAATGCACTGGGGCCCCTACTAAAAGTAAAAAATCATAACGGTTAGTGTGAATGAGTATGTAGGATTTTATTCACCATACAGTAGGTGTGTATATGAGTTTGTAGCATATTATTCTCCATAGGGATGTGTATGAGTATGTATGCTTTTATTTTGCATTGCTGTGTGTATGAGTTTATAGGATATTTTCTGCACAGTAGGGATGGCCAGCTGTGTCTTTGCCATCGATGGCAAAAGTGCAACTGGCCATCAATAGTGTAAAACTATTCAATGGGTGACCATTGATTGTTTTCCATATCGATGGTCATCTATTATGTTTGAGTGGTTGACCTGTGGGCCAATCAATCCATGTGGGCTGGGCTTTGCGGGTGTTGGGGGGCGGGTGTGTGTGTGAGTGTGTAGGATTGTATTCTCCACAAGGGTGTGTACGATTTTATTCTTCCTAGGAGTGTGTATTAGTAAATTAAACTCAATATAGAAACCAACTATTTCCAATGGGAGAACGAATAGCTCTGTTGGTGCTCACAAGAATAGAATACACTGTACTCTGGGAAGTGCATACAAAGGCGCAAATAAAAAGAAAGCTTGGTATGGCATGCTGACTATGATTAAAGTAAATTAAAATATATATTTTTAGTATACACCCAGTTAAGTAATTGGGTGCATAATAAAAGTTTTAATTTAACAATTATTTGAAAATACAATAACATTTTTCATTTAAAATAAATAATAAAAACAAGTTATAATTTAATTTCCATGAATCATCTCATCATTTATTGGGCCTGATTCAGAGATGTATGCAGTTTGTAAAATAGCTGCATCTATGGACACAGCTGCTGTACTAGACTATGCAAAGGCAGCAGGAAACATCTTATGTCAATAGATGCCTCCTTCATGCTTCTGTGATTTGATCATATGAAGATGCAGCAGCGGAGCACTTGCGTCAGTATCAGACAACTGAGTAACCATCAAGGTATGTAGGATTGTCAGGTTGTTTAGGTTGCTGGGGCCAGGAGATCTGGAGACTCAGACCAACTCTGCCCATCTCCCTGCTCTCACATTGTCAATCAGGCTGCTGCTCAGGGGACACTGCATGCGACCTCACTGAGGGCCAGATGCACTAAGCTTCAAAAAGTGATAAAATGGAGAGGAGATAAACAACCAACCAACCAGCTCCTGCTTGACATTTTTCAAACACAGTCTGTGACATGGCAGGCAGGAGCTGATTGGCTGGCTGTTTATCACTCTCTATGTTATCATTAGTGCATCTGGCTCCGGACCTGTTCTGCAAATGCACATAACGAGTGTTGCAGATGTGCGCTCGCCCCACAATCGTAAACCATCATGTATCTCTACAATTCCGAATTGGGTCCCTGGTGCACTTGCTTTTTGCACCTTTACATTTGTTTCCTTGAGCACTTTTGCAGTTTACAAGCGGCCATCTCTGTCCATAAATCTGCCTTATTTGAAAAATTGTAACACATGGCCCTGGGCATAGCGCTAATCAGATAACATTAATAACACAGTTCTCTGGGCATTTAAACAGGAAGGGATGAGTACAAAAACAATATATTTTGTTATAAGTCCCCGTTATTTTCTCTGGATGGTTCTATTTCATGCGTGCAGCTGGGGGACACCATGCGTATTCCTGCGAGTGATTATTGCTTTGTGAGTGACGTTAGTCAGTATTTATCTTGCATCCTGTCCATTCCCTTTGGCTGACTATTAAAGTCATGTACAGTATGTTTTTTTTCCATAGTACCAACCAATACTGAGAGGGTTCCAAGGAATGATTCCTAAATAAGCCTCGGCTGTTTGTGTAAGTTAGACCAAGATTGGAGCAGGTCTGTCGGCCAAACACAAGATCCAATAGCCGAACAAGGGGCACAATATTACGCAACGTTAAACAGCTCGTACCATACACCAACTTAAAGACACAGCAATAACGATCTACATAAATGTTTAAATAAGCTATTTGGATATTTTTAATCACACTGTATATTTTATAATTTGCTGATGTTGTACAGTATGTACAGTATGTATGTATGTATATTTCACATTTGGCTGATAGTCAAAACCGTATAACCCTAACCCCACACCGCCGTCCCTGCATACTTATGTATGTGATTGCGGCAGTCGGGACCTATCACCGGTAATCCTCCTCAATGTCAGCATTCTGGTGCCGATCTTCTGGTGCTAATTGGGATGTGTGTTTCAATATTATGACTGCTGGCATCCAGGATGTTAACCGCGGCCCAAAGGAACATCCATAATACATCACATATACTGAATAAAAGTTAATGCCACAGGATGCATTGTTTGGTGACAAATACCTTGTTTTAGAGATTTTCATGTCTTCACATGGTTGCCACTCAGCCGCAAACTCCCCATCCGCCACAAGCCGGTTCCTGCCGCTGACTGCCCAGCCGTCACAGGGACCCTGCAGCTGCCTGCCCAGCCGCCCCAGGGAACCCCTGCCCAACCCGGCTGCCTGCCATCCACCCACCACCACTGCCGTAGCAGTGCTGGTGAGGGGGCCTCTGATGTATGGGTTCCCCAGGGCGACCACCTCTGTCGCCCCGTGGTTAACCCCTTCCCGACATTGGACGTACATTTACGTCATGGTCGGGAAGTACTTCCCGACACATGGCATAAATGTACGTCATGGATTTAAACTGTCACCGCGTCTATAGACGCGGTGACAGTTTGGAGATGTCTGCTGTCCCTGACAGCAGACATCCCCCCTCGCCGCCCGGGGGGGGCAGGAATGCCCCCCCCGGTCGGCGATCGCTGTGATTGGCTGTTCAAATGTGAACAGCCAATCACAGCTATTTCTGTGTTACCGGCGGCTATGCCGCTCGGTAACACAGAAAACGGTGGTGATCGGTGCTGTTAAGAACAGCACCGATCACCACCGATCCGCGGACACCCCCTCCCTCCCACCCGGCAGCACTATATCTTACCCGGCACCCGGCAGCCGTGTGGTGATCGGTGCTGTTATGCGCCGCAGCGCTGCCTCCCCCCTCCCCCCCCCCGCCAGCAGCAGCAGCACTAGGGACATAGTAAAAATGAAACAACAGACAATGAAATGATTATATATATATATATATATATATATATATGTGTGTGTATGTGTGTATATACACACACACACACACACATATATATATATATATATATGTGTGTGTGTATATACACACACACATATATATATATATATATATATATATATGTGTGTATATACACATATATATATATATATATATATATATATATATATATGTGTGTATATACACACATATATATATATATATATGTGTGTATATACATATATATATATATATATATATACAGATAGATATTCCCGACCGAAGACGTATATATACGTCATGGTCGGGAGGTACTTCCCGACCGAAGACGTATATATACGTCATGGTTTTAAACTGTCACCGCGTCCAAAGACGCGGTGACAGTTTGGAGATGTCTGCTGTCCCTGAGCCCCGGTCGGCGATCGCTGCGATTGGCTGTTCAAATGTGAACAGCCAATTGCAGCGTTTTCTGTGTTACCGGCGGCTAAGCCGCTCGGTAACACAGTGATCGGTGGTGATCGGTGCTGTTAAGAACAGCACCGATCACCACCGATCGCCAGCCCCCCCCCCTCCCACCCGGCAGCCCCCCTCACTCCCACCCACCCGGCTGCCGCAGCGCCAGCACCCCTCCCACCCCCCCGCCAGCCGCAGCGCCAGCCCCCCTCCCAAAGCTGGTGACCAAAATGGGGTCACTTGTGGGGGGGTTCCACTGTATTGGTGCTTCGGGGGTCTTGCTAATGCGACATAGCACCCACCATTCATTCCACCACCAAAAATCACTCCTTCCCTTCTGAGTCCTGCCATGCACCCAACTGGTATTTTTTGGTCACATGTGAGGCATTGCCGTACTCGGGAGAAATTGGGGCACAGATTTTGGGGTGCTTTGTATCCTTCATTCCTTGTGAAAATGAAAAATTTTGAGCCAGATCTGCATTTTTGTGTAAAAAAATGTAATTTTTTACAGAAAAATGCAGTTCTGGCTCAAAATTTTTCATTTTCACAAGGAATGAAGGATACAAAGCACCCCAAAATCTGTGCCCCAATTTCTCCCGAGTACGGCAATGCCTCACATGTGACCAAAAAATACCAGTTGGGTGCATGGCAGGACTCAGAAGGGAAGGAGTGATTTTTGGATTTTGCAGCACAGATTTTGGTGGAATGAATGGTGGGTGCTATGTTGCACCAATACAGTGGAACCCCCCCACAAGTCACCCCATTTTGCAAACTACACCCTTCAGGGAATTCATCAAGGGGTATAGTGTACATTTCAAACCCCCAGGGGTTTCACCAATTTTGATACAACTGAGCTGTGAAAATGAAAAATTATTTTTTTTTATTTTCACTGCCCAGTTGTACCACAATTGGTGAAACCCCTGGGGGTTTGAAATGTACACTATACCCCTAGATGAATTCCCTGAAGGGTGTAGTTTGCAAAATGGGGTCACTTGTGGGGGGGTTCCTAACTTTTAGCACCTAGAAACCTACATGGTGCCTAAAAAATAATCTCATAAAAAGGAGGCTCCAAAATCAAGTAGGTGCTCCTTCTATTATGAAGCCTGTGGTTTGGTCACCGTGCACACTAGGGCCACATATAGGATATTTATGAAAACAAAAGAATTGGGGGAATCAATTTTTAGTCACATTTCTCTAGTAAAATCTACTGTATTCGTTAGAAAAATGTATTAAAATTGAAACTCTGCAAAAAAAATGAAATTTTGAAATTTCACCTACACTTTGTTTTAATTCCTGTGAAACACCTAAAGGGTTAACAAACTTCCAAAATGCTGTTTTGAATACTGTGAGGGGTGCAGTTTTTGAAATGGCATCATTTATGGGGGTGTCTCACATACAAGTCCCTCAAAGTCACATCAGAACTGAACTGGTCCCTAAAAAAATCAGTGTTTGAAATTTTCTTGAAAATTTGAGAATTTGCTATTCATATTTTACGCCTCCTAGTGTCCAAAAAAATTAAAAGGAAGTTGAAATAATGATGGCAACATAAAGTAGACATATGGTCTATGTTAGTTATTAACTATTTTGAGTGGTATGATTATTTGTCTCACAAGCAGAAAATTTAACATTTTGCAAATCGCTAAATTTTCCATTTTTTCACGACATTTTGGTATTTTTCACAAAAAAACACAGACTGTATCGACCCAAATTTACCACTAATTTGAAGTACAATGTGTCACGAAAAAACAATCTCAAAATCACTGGGATAAGTAAAAGCAAAAAAAAGTTATCCCCACTTAAGTGAGACATGTCAGATTTGAAAAAAATGGCTCTGTCAGGAACGCAAAAACTAGCTCTGTCAGGAAGGGGTTAATCAGGCCCTGATAGGTAGTATGATTAGTGGATGATACATTTACTCTTGAATCGGACATTGGGTGGGTATTGGACCTATACGTTATGTTGAATGTACCTATAGCTAGGAAATATCATCGGTGAGTTAACAATTGATGGTCACTATTGATAGTACTACCTGCATTTCTAAGCCGGGATGTATCTATAATGGGTGAAGTTTTTCTAATACTTACCCTCCGAAGATTAGTGGCGATAGCAGGAACGCTGCTGAAATCTCCATGGGCAGCGAGCCTGAAGACTCTTGTGCTCAGACTCCACAATGCTGCAGGAGCAGCGCTACGAAAATCATCAGGAAAATGTCCGCCACTCTATTTTTACAGAGATTAACGCATGTGCAATCATATCTGAGTGCTCTAGTGCTTAGACCCTAACACACAGCGTTGCACCAGGCAGCGAGGAGGGGGCCAGATAAAGCTGCATGCAGGCCTTCTCCTCTCTTAAAATGCCCCTGCTTCTATGGCGTGAAACCATCAAAGGGGGACCAGCAATGGTTTGCATCTATTAGTGGACTTTCCTGCTGTGGAAAATGGCAGAAGGTGGGCCAATCTGGTAAATGGCTGGGCTAAGTGGGCTTTCAGCTGAGGGGCTACGCTCCATTCCCCTGCACCAAGGAAAACAAAATCAAACTGTTGCTTTTCAGCCAGCAAAATAAAGTGCAGCCACATAGCATAGCAACCATGCGCTCTGTGCTGCTGCGACTCCCTTGCTGCCCAATCCCCTCGAGTGCTCCATCATGGCTGGCTTTAACCAGCACCCCAACCTCTGGGAGGGAGGGCAGGATCATTTGGAGGATGCTTCCATGCACAACTCTGTGGGAGACTCAGGAACTAGAACACAGGTGAGGGCAGGGCAGCAAGCCATCCTGCCTGGTAAGGGGCACCTCATACACTACCCTCCATCAGCCCTGGTAAAGCGATCTTATCACTTTACTTATCACACGGATGGGCTCCTATTGGAAACACCTGTGTCCCTGGATGTGACTCTTAATGCATCCCTGCGCATTATTATTGCTGTGAATGTTGGCATTAAGAAATTAATTATTTTGTCTAAAGTTTGATATTTAATAAATGGGCCCCTAATTATATGATTAATATTATTATTATTAATAATAATAATAATAATTCATTTTGATTTGCAGTTTAAAGTGACATAACTAAAATATGTGACTAAAACATAATTGGGTTGACTCACGCCATATCTTACCATCACTGTCCCTTTAAATGCTTTTTAAGTGTATATGGACAGGAGATAATAACACGCTTCATATCTATTAATGAATCTCTCAGACAGATTGCTAAATTGAGCAGGATTTGGGGTTAATCCTTCTGAAGTCACATGAACCTACACTGCCTCTGTACTCTGTAATACCTTACACCATGTCCTGTGTTACTATAGAGCTGATAATAAGCACCTTTGTGCAGGCGTCCAAACCTCTACATTGCTATGAATTGTCTGGGTAAGGAGGGCTGTAGCCTGACTGTACTCATTTCCAGAGAGACCGCACCCTGTACCCAGGAGGAGGCATCGGGGATATCCAGGTTCTTTTTCCTATATGTTTCCATCTTCTGTAAATTGTTAGCAATTTCTATATGTAGTGGCTCTCTGTGTAGCGCCATAGGAGACTGTGGCAATGTAAAATTATTTACTCACAGAGCGCTGGCCATGTCCCCCACAGCGGCAAAAATGGAGGAGTTGCCTCACGTGAGTGACACAATTTACAGGTCATGCCCCCTGGCCGCTAGGCCACACCCCCAAATTTCAAGCACGTGCCAGGGTCCCAGCTGCCACATTAGGAAAGTTGGAGGTATGAAAATAGAGGTGGGGTCTTTTGAGCAGGTGAGGTCTGTTAAGGGGATGGGACTACTCCTCATAGAGCTTGCTTCTGAGTTACATAGGGGCAGATGTATTAAGCTTTAACAAGAGATAAATGCAAGGGATATAAGGAGAGATAAATGCCCAGCCAATCACCTGCTAACTGCCATGTTACAGGCTGTGTTTGAAAAAAAGTCAGTAAGGAGCTGATTGGCTGGACATTTATCTCTCCTTATCACCCTTGCATTTATCTCTTGTTAAGGCTTAATACATCTGCCCCATTATACCCACAGTGCTCTCTTATAAACATAATGGCCACAGCAGGAGCGCCACCTATACATACACTACAGTTGTGTTGCTTAGACACATAATGTCCACAGTAGTAATGCCTGTAGTTCTGCAACATATAGACATAATGCCCTCAGCAGTGCCACTTCCACACATAGGGGCCGATTCAGACATGGGTCCGAATTTGACCCCTTCTGCAAATATGCGTATGTGCAAACCCCTTGAGTGAACGGCTTTGGTGAGTTTCACACTATTTATGGGCTTCCCAATAAAAATGCTGGACATTCTCCTGAGAACGTAGGCGTGGCAATGCGATGCCTGCTCGGAGCTTGTGACGATACCCCCCAGCAGTAACTCAACATGCGGGTTTTAATTCATATGAAAATGTGGTAAAACCCTGATAATGGGGTTTTTAACACATTTTTGCTTTAGAGCATCCCGCTCAATGTCATAGTACAGGCAGAGTACCCCTGCCCGAGCCACACTATGGGGCTGCTGCAGCGCTGCTCTAAGCTTGCGGCACAAAGAGGCTGTCAGCTTCTGGTTTGTGTGCACGTCTACGGGCTGCAGCCGCCGGTGCACACAACAATCCACCCAGAACCCACAGATATCTGCAAATTAAACCCACTGTTGAAGTATCATTTCCATTTTGGTACCTTTGGTAATCTGGTAATGTCTGCCCATTTATAAACCCACAAATTAGTACAGTAATGCTAAAAGTGGATCTACTGTGTGGTGTGCTAGAGAGGTCTGGCGTATTAGTTCAGAAAGCAGGATACCGTCCTTGTGAATGTAAGTATTCTGGCTTGTCTGTGCCACTAATGCAGCATAAAGCATAAAATGAGTTTTGTTCAGTATAATTAAGTCACATAAGAAGCAGAGACTAAGCAAAAACCAGAACCAAACTGGACCCTGGAACACCGGACCAGAGAGGTTCCATTCATCAAACTCTGCATTCCAGAGCTTGTAGTGTCCAGTCCGGAGGGTGCCTGTGCTGGGGTTTTCCTGTCCGAAACCCCCGGAGTTTGATAAATGGAACCTGTCTGTGTTCTGGGGTGTGGTTCAGTTCTGGGTTTTTATTGAGTTCCTAAGATGCAATAATTGCCATCCACCAGGCCCAGGGTTGGGAAAGTTCATATACTGTAGGGTGTCAGCATTGCACACAGCATATACTGTATCATACTGTATCTCCATTTTCTCTATATATATATAATGAATATACGTGACCACTGCTTTTAAAACACATTAATTTATTTTATCTGGTGAAGGAGCCGGACTTATTGGAGTGGAAGATACAACAGGAAGTCACTTTGTATACGGTGACCCTTGTACACGATGCATGGTTGTTGTCTCCTGATGAAATGAATGAACAAGGCAGGAGAAGAGACGGTCGCTTTACCTAGGTACAGGAACGCTGGCAACTTTTTTTTCTCTCAAGAGCTTAAGACTATAATCATTGCTTTTTTCATGGGGATGATCTGGAGCTAAAAGCCTCATCAGCCACACTCATTGAAGCCGGCAAACAGCACAAGCTCATCCAACACTACAGACTAATCCACTACAAAGAGCGTGTTGGTAATTGTGAAATAGTGTTTTGTTCTCCTGTCACCGTCTTCTTGTTAGTTAATCCTGGCGGATAAGAAAGGTGATCCAGCGAATTGTTTACTCAGTGAAGAGCTGTCTTAGGTAAAGACTTGGCGCCTTGGTGGCTGCACAACTGCATGTCCTAACGTGCCGCATTTCACTTGCGATCTTATAAATGATCCCAAGCAATCAGGGAGAAATACGCAATAGAAAGGAGGAAATAGACAGTCAGACAGTGTACTATCGGAGGCCAGCAGGTGCCAGTCACTATCGGGAGACTCAGCAACATTAAAGACAGAGGTGTTTATGTGCATCGAACAAGTCACATGACCTCGTTATTTTATGGAGTCTCCTGGATTAATAGTAACAGCCCAGCTAACTTTCATTGGCATTAACTTTTTAGCTGCCTGCCTCAGCATCCAGTGAGAGATCAGTGTGGTCCTTGTATCTTGTGTTGTATAAGCTGCCATTGATCAGTTGTGGGTGTTTTTTTTTGTTTGTTTATCATAACACCATTCAGAAATGTCTGTTTCTATGCAGAGGCAGATTATCCACAAGGCAACCTAGGCGTCTAGGGCCCGGAAGGTCCCAAGGGGCCCCATAAAGATAGCCTGACCATCAGAAATGTTCCCAGAATTTCCAGCATTGTGCAACTACCTTGTGATGTCATGACATCACATGGAACTGCCCACACTCAAAAAACCCTTTTGATAGGATAAAAAATATTTGGACACACAAAATGGTTTCATCCATTGTATGTGGGCAGTTAGTTTACTTTAAATGTGACACAGATATATTAACCCTACTTCTACCTAGACATAGAACCTGATTCAGATTGATGCAATTCCAACGTGCACGCAGCTGAGCATTTATTGGTAGACTGTGAAAGCACTAAGGTAATCTTTTGATGCCACCTGCAATCATCAGCAAACATATAATGGTATGGATTGTTTGAGAAGGGCCCCAAACCCGTATCTTGCCTAGGGTCCCATGAGGTCCAAATCCACCTCTGGATCTATGCATCTTCTAGTATCAATACAGGTAAAGGAAATCCTAATGCAGTAGGTATCAGAGATTTCCTCTGCATTAGGTGAAGAAGAGCTACAGACCAGAGTTCCCCTCATTCTCAGTGGGGTCTGCGGTTGGTTGTAATTCAACAAATTTGGCTCTGATAGGGAATATCATCTGAAGATGACAGCCACTGTGATATAGCAGTCCTAGGGAGGAACATTCTGATCCTTTGCTGCAGGGGCGTAACTAGATATTCATAGGCCCCATAGTAAAAGTTAAAATGTATGTAAAATATATTACTTAGACAGTAAAGATGGGCCCCCTTCAACTCTGGGCCCCATAGCAGCGGCACCCCTTGCACCTATGGTAGTTACGCCCTTGCCTCGCTGGCTGCCCGCCTCATAATAGCCTGGTTAGAACCGGACAGTAATGTGAAATCAATCACTATCACTTTATATCCGACTCTTCACTGTGAGCCAAGCTGCTTGCAAATGTTAATATGTTTATCTCAATGAATACTGACTGTGGTATGTGGTAATAAAAAATGGTTTACTGGGCCCCACTGCCAATAATACATCGACATTAGAGACTCTGAACCCCATATGTTGTCTATCAAATGAGAAATTGATCTCTAGGGGGCCTAATTACCATGGATCGCATTTACAATGTGATCTGGGCTGATCACATTGTAATCACAATGTGAACCCATCGGAGGTATGTATCATACCTCAGGGAGCAGGGACAGGACTCTGAAAAGAGCCCGTCTCTGGGATCTGCTGAGCCTGAAGCTGGGGGGTCTGCGCACGCGCGGTTAGCGCTCACCCCCCCGCCGACCCCACTGACCGCACTGCCGCCGAGGCAGTGCTTTACCGTAGCCATAGGCTACAATGGGCTATTGCCATCTCAGAATGGCGATAGCCCAGGGATGCGAAGCTGCCCGATGTATCAACATCCAGCTGGGCTGCCCGATGTTGATACATGCGGTGAAGGAGAGATCACAGCAGGGATAAGATTCCTGCTGTGGTCCCCCTTTGATACATTGGGGGTCTACTTAATATTTGCGGCTAACCCCCCAAAATTGGTGTTTTCGGGGATCTGGTCGCAAATATTCTTTGATAAATGTGCCCCTGAACCCCTAAGAAAACAACCAAACCCAAATGATAACATTTAGGGCCTGATTCATTACCACTTGGTCTCCAGCATATTCGCGCCAGATCCGATGGTGCAGGGCCACTGTACAAAGGCCTTCGGCTACTACAGGGGTGCCTATCCTCCCGGAATGGCCGGGAGGCAGTGTTCCCTCTAAGCTGTGCGCGTGTGCGCGCACACACAACTCACCGAGCATGCGCACAGACATTACAACAGAGCGCACAAAGCAGCAGTGGTCCCTTTTTGCAGTTGTGGACTAAATTAATGTATGTTTCTCCCATTAACTACATCATGTGCTGTGTTTTGAATGTTTAAATGTTTTGAATGTTTAATATCATTTTGAAGAAAAGTTAACACAAATGCTGAATGTCATTGTCCAGTTATATATAGAAGTGACGCACAAAAATAAAAAATTTCTTCCGAAGTTGCACAGCCAATATCTTTTCCTGCACACAGCCTTCGTAAAATTAGTGGGAACATTGCCGGAAGGGTCCTCTCCCGGAAAGGTGGGCAACCCTCCCGGTTTCTGGGGGACCCCCGCTCACCCCCTGTTCCCGCCTATCTCACCCCTGACGACGGTGTTTAAATAACCTCCCCCTCGGCAGCGATCGGCAAATTGAGTAATTTTCCATCATGGGGGCAGGGCTTAATGACGTCACACACAAGCCCCGCCCACGAACGCCTGCTGAAAGTCTCCTCTCCGGGCTTCTCCTGGAGAGGAGATTAAAAAAGTCAGAGGGCAGTATTCAATGAGGATAATTCGCCCTGTTTCACAGCGAATTTGTGCTATTTTCGCTTTGGAAGGTGATTTTTTGGGTCAGAAAGCGAATCACCCTATTCAACGTGCACTTCTCACCGTCTTTCTGTAGTGATTTTCGCCGTGTGTCTCCGTGTAGCAAATCGCCATCTTTTCATGGTGAAGTGGAAAGTGAACTTTTAAAATAAAGTGGTTGTTGTTTTACATTTGGTGTCAAAAAATCAGGAATTTTATTCTGTGAAGGAGCATGCTATTTTTATTCATGTGCTTATAGCACACGAATATATATTTAATTTAAAAAAATATATTTTTTATTTTATTTTATTTTTTACAAAGAGCAGCCAGCAAGGGGCCGGGAGCTGAGCCGCTCATTAGATATTCAGGTACTTGTGAGTTATCCGGGCTGCCGATTTTTTCATCGCGCCCGAAAAATCGTGGGCATCGCGTCGGTCGCGGCCATTATAAGGGGCTGTGACGCGACCGACGCGATGCCCACGATTTCCCATAGACAGTAATGTTAAAAGACGTGATGGACCCGATTTCTCATAGACAGAAATGTTAAAATTATTACAGTAATGTTAAATGATGTGCAAAATAAAATGGCAATGTGAAATGGGCCAATATGGGCATTTCACATTGGATATGTTTTAAAAAAAAAGTTTCATGGCCCCTGTTAACGCCACCCCGCTATTGACGCCAACCCAAAGCGTGGCGAGCGGCGAGCGGCGGCGGTACGCGTCCTCCGACCTTTTCATACCCATACTATCCACGTCGGCGTGGAGTTGAGAATAGAAAGTGTGGCAAGCGCAGCGAGCCACCGAGCCCGAAGCGTGGCGAGCGCAGCGAGCCCCGCGAGGGCATGGCGTGGGCATGGCGTCGGTCGCGTCACGGCCCCTTATAACGGCCGCAACCAACGCGATGCCCACGATTTGGGGGTAAATCGCGGGCATCGCGTCGGGCAGGTGTCCTTAAGTTAACTAAACTTAAGGACAAAATCGGCAGCCCGGATAATTCACAAGTACCGATATTCATATATTCACTGCACCCGATCATTACATATGCACGATCAGGTGCAGTGAATACCTGGTGCCCTGCTGGCTCTCCCGGGGGGCAGCCTGTGCTGCCTGGCTTCCGGGGAGCCCACCTCCCACCCACATACGTTCTGGGGCAGGCAGGGAGACTTCCATCTCCCTGCCTGCCACCGTCCTCAGGCTCCCTGCGGCGTCCGCCGCAGGAGTTCAAATTTGAGGTCAGGGGCAGCGAGCCCCTGCCTGATTGAATACTGGGGACAGCAAGGCTCCGGAACACGGCGGGCAGTGGCGACTGTGCAGCGAATCCTAAACAGGATTCGCTGCACACTGCGATTTTTAACATTGAATACTGCCCATAAACTCTGGGCTACTTTCACAGTCATCAGTTCAGACTGACTTTTATTTCCGAAGAGGATAGAAATAATTCAATGGTTGGAGACCATTGAATGATTTCTCTCCCCTATAGCCACATGCGAGGGGATGTGTTGGAACGACCGCTGCTTTGCGAGCAGTACAAAATCAGGCCCTTAATTCTAGACTCAATATTAGTAGCACAAATAGTAGATTTGAAACTCATAATCAGCTAAGAGGGAGATGATGCTGTGGTGCAGTTTACTGTGCAGTAAATACTGAGAACAAAAAATTGATCGTTCAGGTCCGAATTCGCTACCCGGGCCAATGGTTTGCATATGTGCAAACCCCGGGAGAGAACACCTTTGCATTTGCTCAATAATGGGTGGGAAGGCGGTTAACGAACAGGACCACAGGGCATTTTATGGCCACACCCAATAGAAATGACGGGTGTACCCCTGCAAACGCAGCCGTGTCCATGCCTGCTTGGGGTGGGTGGCTGATGTCATATGACATCAGCGCCCACCTTCAATTTGGGGGGTAGCGGCCATCCGAAAAGTTAGTATAGGCTTACTTTTCAGAGCGAAGGATGAAAAAATTAAGTTGATGGTGAGCAACCATCGAATGAGTTCTCCTCTGTGCGTCCGCATGCGTGCTAGTGCTGGGATTCGCACGGTGGGGAGGACGTGCATTGGCGGGGAGACGTATACATGCACACCAGGCAGTGATTATCCACAGCCTAGTGAACAGGTCTGAATCAGGCCCATTGTATTGAACAAAACATGTTTTATTCTCTAGAACGTGAGTACCAAGCAAAGCCAGCAGGTGGCACTGTTCACAAAGACTTTCTGTTTTATTCTCGCATTGCAAGGGCCCATGGAACAGAGACTCAACGTTTCAGTACTTAATTGGTATTTTACTGAGCAAGTTAAATGCTATTTATTAGGATAAGCTTTCAATGGTATTTTTTATATACACAATTTAAATTTATGTCTGTTTATTGCACAGAATTTGGTATCCATGAGAGCATCTTTCTAGGGATCTGGGGGGGTAGATGTATGAAGCAGTGATAAGGGAGGAGAAGTGAAAAGTGCCTGGTACTTTATCAGCGGCCAATCAGCTCCTGACTGTCCCTTTTTAAACCCAGCCTGTATCGGCCAGGAGCTGATTGGCCAGTGATAAAGTACCAGGCACTTTATCACTTCTCACTTATCACTGCTTCATACATCTACCCCTATATGCTTGTGACTTTGGTCCTGGTACAAATTTTTATAGTCTTCTTAGACCAGTTTTACTATCTTATGCTAATGCAAGTATCCAACCATCTATATGAACATCCAGTCTTCATACAGTAAGGACTTATTCAGGTCTGTTTGCAGTTTTGCCTGTATTCGCAAGGGGGACGATGTTTTGTTAGTGCGCATGCGCATGTGCATACACAGGGTGTGTGCACCCACGACAAACATTCTGTTGTCCAGGTGCACGCAACCAACACAGCATTAGCATATGGGAACGCCCAGCGTTTCATGAGCATTCCCATGAGAACGCTGGGCATTCTCATGCTATTGCGGGCATGACGGACAGGTGGTTGGTGGGCAGCTGACATCACCAGTAGTTAGCTGCCCGCCCACTTATCCCTGAACGTGCACACATATGTAAGGTTGCTCAGAGCAACCTTACATGTGCGTGCACCTTCCAAATCTTTCGATGGTCGGCGACCATCAAAAGATATAGGAGGTTCCCCCTGGCCTGCGAATGGATGTTACTGTGCGAATCGAGCTTGCGAATGGGTGGTGCCAGCCAATTATTTGCAAGGCGGGGTTTGGTGGCCTTGCAAGGTTGTAAATTCACAGCTTTGCGAATCAACCACAAGAACCCCCTAAGTACAGTTCCACTGCCCACTGTTTTTCCATCTGCAGCCGTAGCTATTGACACGTTCACCCATTTGAAACATGAATTCTGGGGGAAATTTACTAAGATCCAATGGGTATGAATGCACCAATACCTACCCATTAAATCTTAAATACGAATGGTATTCGGCTAATTTACTATCATCCCAATTCGGCTGATTTGCCGCTTTTACAAATAGCAACTTCAACCTAAGTCAGCTGTATTAAGTACACCATTTATATAACTCGCCCGTATATAGCCATGAGTTCAAAGGTGGTTGGCTCATTTCCTATCATACGTACTGTTGAATTCATCCGCGAATTAAGCAGAAAATGCGACTGAAAAATAGACCACATTTTCCAGCCATATATTGATGAAGCCTGTACAGATCGGTCAGAGACTTGCAGTTCTGCTGTAAAACCAATGTAAATGTAAAAATACAGAGATGCACTCCAAGAAAGTTACAATTTTATATACATACATGCACTCACATACATACTCACCATTTCCAACTTGCCCCAGTGGACAGTGCTCTTTGTAAATAAGTGATAACAAACAAACAATTAGATTGACTCCTGCCCCTTCCATTCAGGTGGTATTCAAACTTCCTTAACCAATAAGTCCTGGCCACTACAAAGTAAACCTGGCTACTGTACACCTGGCTACATATACTGGCCACACCTGGCTACATAATCCTGGCCACTACAACCTGGCTACAGAGTCCTCACCACTACACACTTGGCTACTTTACACCTGGATACAGAGTCCTGGCCACTTCACACCTGGCTACAGAATTCTGGCCACTACACACCTGGCTACATAAGCACATTGTCACTTTGATGATACGATGTCCGTGTATGCACTCTGTCACTTTAAGAAACTATTTTCGTATATGCACTCTGTCACTTTAAGAGACTTATACTAAAAATAATTTGAAAGTATCTAATTCCATGCTTCTTTTATATTTCATACCAATATCGGGAGAAATATATACATTCCGTGGCAATTTGGAAACAAACTGGGCGCTAATGAACCAATACTGCTATGATAAGGAAGTGGAACGCATGGATTACGATGTTCCAGGAAGTAAAACGAAATGGAACGCAAACCGCGTCATCCACAGCCGGCGGAACTACCAAAAAAAGTCACTTCCGCCGACGCTAGTCAGTGATAGAAACTAAGATTTGCGTTCCAATCCAGGCGGAAATGAACGCGTGTCATATCCGGTCCACTCTGCAATGACATTAAGCATCCACAAGCGCCAGCTGAACGGAATACAAGTCAAAAGAAAAAAACGGACATTTTAAGCCAGCGGGTCACATAGGAACTTAGTTGTCAGGTAATCTATGTCTGGAAATAGGTTTGCCCCAATAGGGGTATAAATATGTGCATTGATCCTTTGCTCCACATGCCTTGAAAAAGAGACCATTGTGGTCCTGAAACGCGTTGGCCGTGGAGCTAGAGGGGGATTTACAAAGGACTACCACCGAGAGAGGCTACAGGGACGCCTGGTTCTACCAACTGCCTTTTTTGTCTGCTTTTTCTGTGGACAACTGGAATCGGTGAGAGTCTGCTGATTTGACCCCCTCACATTGTTATTTTAAATTGTATTTGCAAATAAAAGCGGTATTACACCATACCAGCTTTTTTCCTTCTTTTCCTTCTTTTCTATACACACCATCGGTCGTGGGACTTTGAGGTGATCTGACGGTGATTAAACCGCTCCCCCCAAAAACGATTGAGGTCTGCTGTGAAAAGTAGACCAAAACACACGGTACGAGGCTGCTTGTTATTCTTTATATAAAATCTAGTACATTGTATCAAAGCGATATCATACCATACCAGTGTGTTAATTGTTTTACATGTGGAAGTGGAAGTGAATATCAGGGATCTGACGGCAAAAAGAACCGCTCCCCCCCAAAGCCTGTTTGGTCTGCATAAAAGTAGACCAAACCATATGGTACGAGTCTGATTTTTTCCCAAAAAGGAAAATCTATAACCTGTTGTATTACATATTTTTAGTGATAATGCACTATTGTGGTATTATTTCTTTTATGTTTTGGGTATCCACCTGCTGAAAGACACAATCAGGATCAGCGCTCAGGAATATTGTCGGTACCACCCATTACCTGGCTACAGAGTCCAGGCTACTACACATCTGGCTACAGAATCCTGGTGACTACAAACCTGGCTACTGTATATCTGACTACAGACTCCTGACCACTACACACCTGGCTACAGAGTCCTCACCATTACACACCTGGCTACTTTACACGTGGATACAGAGTCCTGGCCACTACACACCTGGCTACAGAATTCTGGCCACTACACATCTGGCTACAGAGTCCAGGCTACTACACACCTGGCTACAGAATCCCGGTGACTACACATCTGGCTACAGAATTCTGGTGACTACACACCTGGTTACTGTATATCTGGCTACAGACTCCTGACCAGTACACACCTGGCTACAGAATCCTGGCCACTACAACCTGGCTACAGAGTGGCTACAGAGTCCTCACCACTACACACCTGGCTACTACAGAATCCTGGCCACTACACACCTGGCTACAGAATTCTGGCCACTACACACCTGGCTACAGAGTCCAGGCTACTACACACCTGGCTACAGAATCCCGGTGACTACACAACTGCTACATAATTCTGGTGACTACACACCTGGCTACTGTATATCTGGCTACAGGCTCCTGACCACTACACACCTGGCTACAGAATCATGGCCACTATACATCTGGCTACAGAGTCCTGGCAACTACACAGTCCTGGCCACTACACCTGGCAACAGTACACCTGGCTACAAAATCCTGGCCATTTCGCTAATGTACACCTGGCCACTACACACCTGGTGACTGTACACCTGGCTACAGAATCCTGGCCACTATACACCTGGCAACTGTACACCTGACTACAGAATCCTGGCCACTATACACGTGGCTACAGAGTCCTGGTCACTACACAGCCCTCGCCACTACACACCTGGAACTAATCCCTGGACCTTTTTTTTACTTGTCATTGCATTTTTTATGTATCATCATCAATTTTAACTCTGTGTATAACAGTCCACATTGGACCAATTATCTTTTTATTTTGTGTAATAAATTTATATTTGTGAACTTAGAAAGCGCCTGTGGTTCCTGCAACTTTTCTAGACTCTAGTGCAAATGGGTTTGTCCATTAGAGAGTGATTGTGCCTTTGCGAGTGAACCAGAATAACCCCCTATGTGTGCTCTTTGTAAAGAAGTGATAACAAACAAACAATTGGATTGACTCCTGCCCCCCCTCCCCCCTTCCATTCAGGTGGTATTCAAACTTCCTTAACCAATAAAAACAAAAGAATCAGTGTTCTCTCCGATTCATTAGAATATGCCTGCCATGAAATACTGTATATTTTATTATTATTTAAAATCCAGCTGTATAACTAATGTGCTAAATTTGTTAGAAATTAAATAATCTATCCAGACTTAGTTTTGGATAATGCATTTGGCTGCAAAAAGAGAGAATAAAAGACTTGTTGTAAAGAATTTAGTTCTCTTCTGTCTTAACATCTCCTACAAGACATTTTGCAGATGACACCATAATTAATGACCTCTCGATGATATTGCTTCCATTTCATAAAACTGGCAGATTTCTTAGCGGTAAGGAACCAGCCATCCATCCGTCTCTCTGGCTGTTTTATTTGAACTAACGTCCAGTTTTATCAGTAGGTGATGAATAGTGTTTTGTTACATTAGAATGAAGACTGTTGAAGCAGAAAGACTTTGGTGCCGTGTGCTGAGAACGTAGCAGAAATGCTGCTTGTGTTGTGATGTTTGGGGCCTCCAGCCCAGCTACTGAGCTGGAGAAGCTGGAACTGTGGACCATAGCTAAGTGTTTTCATGTCATTAATCATTAATGTCAGACATAAGACACTCCTGGTTGCCTGGCCATCTAAATAAATAGTTATAAATGTATTTCTGGGACCTAGAAAATAAATTCTGACTATTTAAAGTGAAAGGATTATAGAGGATGGAATTAATATAGGCTATAATGACCAATACCTGCTCCTCTGGTGGTTCATACAGCTTGCATCAATGCCTCACAGAGGCCTATTATCATCAACTACATATGAAATGCAATCTGGGTGCAATTTCAGGGGGACAGTTTAGTGCGATTACCATCTCCCCAAAACACTACTGTTGGCCACCGTTTGGCACACTAGTAGCAGCAGAGTGACACCATGTAAGAGAGAGAGAGAGAGCGGCGCCCTAGCTACTGCTAGGCTTGTTCATGCCAGATGTGCAATTAACCAAGAACCTCATATGGGTCAGGCCCAGATAAGTAGCACCACACCGACAGTCGGGATTCCGACAGTCATTAGCCCGACGTCTGAATCCCGACTGCACAGCAGGGGGAGCGCAACGAAGCCCCTTGCGGGCTTGCTGCGTTCGCCACGCTTCAGGCACAGTGGCTTGCTGTGCTCGCCACCTATTTTATTTTCCCTCTATGGGGGTCGTGGACCCCCACGAGGGAGCAGTCGGGACACCGACGTTGGGGTAATGACTGTCGGTGAGTCGTCCGGCACCCGTAACATTACCTGCCACCCTCCTCCCTCATCACCACTGACAGCAACAGCAGAAACTGCGAATGACATCCAGGTTGCAGGTCAGTGGGAAAGGCACTATGCCATACATTTAAAACACACACTGAGAACTACATTTATTAATCATATGAGAAATGGCTCTGTGTAGCTGTCCATCCAGTACATACAGAATAATAGCAGATACTGTGGAGCACCTTATAAATAAATGTTAATATTAATACTATTGATAATAATCATCGTCATAATTTTTACAGAATAGGATTAATTATTTTCAGAAAACAATACATTTTATAAAATAGTTTGTTGACCTGGGCCCATTGCAGAGCAACAAGAGAGACCTAGGGGGAAATCCAATTGTGGACGGGTAGTTAAAAATCCCCGCAGTCACAGGGTTCTGATATTCAATTGCAGGAAAGGATAAGGGAAGCAGTGATTTCTATTGAATATATAAAGAAATCATTGAGTCTTTTTTCATACAATTCTAGAACAGGTCTGATTTTTCTTAAAATTGTTAATTTTCTGAAAAATCTGTGGGATTTGATCTAATAGAAAGCCTGCATTTCTATACATATAACATCATAGTCCTCATAGACTTTCATGCATCACAAAAGCAATTGTGGGATACTTATTTGCCTCCAATGTAAAAAAGAGCTGTCTCAGAGTTGTGTTTAGGATCAAGCACAGTAGAAGTGAGGTAATATAGATATTTTATTTTTAATAATATGGTAGAATGTCAAAATATCTGTGTCAGGGCTGTGTTTGTTTGTGAACCTGGACAAAAGCAGAGGACTAGTTGGCTGGATGCACAAGGACAGTTTATTGTAAGATGTATTCATGCATATGGTTACAGGGGTTGGGATCATTTGGTCTATTGCATTATGGTCGAAAGTCATTAGGTCGAATCCATTAGGTCGACATGCTAAAAGGTCGACATGACTCTAGGTCGACATGGGAAAAGGTCGACATGATTATAGGTCGAAAGGTCATTAGTTCGACAGGTCATTAGTTCGACAAGGTCATTAGTTCGACATTGTCTATGTCGACATTCACAAGGTCGACATGGGGTTTTTCACTGTTTTTTTACCTGAATGTCAACACAGTCGACATGGACACAGTTTAAAGTGCACTGCATCCCCTCGCATCGCTCGCTGCGCTCGCGATGCGTTGGGCACGGTGCCTCGCTACGCTCGGCACACTATTTTATTCTCCCACCACGCCCTAGTGGATGGTAGGGCATGAAATACCGCCTGTCGGCACATGTTGGCTCAAAAAACAGTGAAAAACTCCATGTCGACCTTGTGAATGTCGACATAGACAATGTCGAACTAATGACCTTGTCGAACTAATGACCTGTCGAACTAATGACCTTTCGAACTAGAATCATGTCGACCTTTTCCCATGTCGACCTAGAGTCATGTCGACCTTTTAGCATGTCGACCTAATGGATTCGACCTAATGACTGTCGACCATAATGCAGTAGACCAAATGACCGCATCCCGGTTACAGGTATCTATGGTCGAATGAAGCAATAAATGACTGAATGAACAAGTCAATAACTGAATGAGATGAAGTCAATGGCTGAATGGGAATAAAGTCAATGGCTGAATAACATGAAGTTAAAAGTTTGTTGGAGCTGGGGTTTCCAGCAATACTAGGAATCAGGCTTGCACATAACTGGGGGCACCAGTGATGAAGAGATGTAGAGATGCAGGCTTGCATGGAGCTGGGTAAACCAGCAATGCAGGAGTGAAGACTTGCATGAAGCTGGGGACTCCAGCAGTGCAGTAGTGCAGACTTATGTAGAGATGGGGACACCAGCGATGTAGTAGTGCAGGCTTGCGTGGAGCTGGGGAAACCAGCAATGCAGGAATGCAGGAGTGAAGACTTGCATGGAGCTGGGGACTCCAGCGGTGCAGTAATGCAGACTTTTGTAGAGCTGGGGACTCCAGCGGTGCAGTAGTGCAGGCTTGTGTAGATCTGGGAACACCAGCGGTGCAGTAGTGCAGGCTTGCGTGGAGCTGGGGAAACCAGCAATGCAGGAATGCAGGTCCTGTCACTTGCAGTTTCGCGAGCCGGACCGCAAAACCGAAAGTGGCAGAACCGTACTTCCGGTCATGTGAGTAGCGGGTGCCATTTCTTGTCATAAGCTGGAGCTTGAATAAAATTCACTCAAGTTTATCAAATTGGTCTGGAGTACTGCATTATTGTAACGTATATATATATATACTGTATATATATATATATATATATATATATATATATATATATATATATATATATATATATATATCCCAGTTACGAAAAATTAGTAGGGGGCACTCACCAAAGTATGTTCCAGAGAAATCAACCCCTCATGTGGAGGCACCAGAGCAAGTTGTCCTTTGACAAGCATCTAAGTCCTGAGTGACGGGTCTTCATTCATACTGTATGTATATATATATCTATCCATACACACACACACACACACACACACACACACACACACACACACACACACACACACACACACACACACATACACACACACACACACACGTCCTGCTACAGACTTTTGAATGATGGCCATAAAGAAATTTAGAATTCAACTTTAGCAGTGAGAATTTCAAGGAAAATAAAGAGTATGAGTCAAACAAGCTGACAGCCAGACTTTGTAATTGAATTTGGAATGGAACTAGTGATTGGCGGCTGATTCCACTTGTAACTAGCAGCGTAATTGAATTTTTACTGATATCATCCTCTCAGCATATAAACTTACATTAGGCACTATAGCATCACCATACAATCTGGCCAAACATACTTTTGATGAAACTGTTATTCCTATCCAGTTTTTATAGATGAAGTGAACACCATAGTAAATACTATGGGTATATGAATGTAATGAGACCACAGTGTAAATATGGTTTCTTCTACTATGCTATGAATATGTTGACCTGTAAACTTGTGTCACAAAGACACTGTGGGCTGGAGGGGCACCGTGGGACTGGAGAGATACTGTAGGGGTTTTAGATGGACACTCTTGGGAATAAAGGAACACAAGAGGGGGTCTGGGCAGACACTGTATGAGCTGAATGGGCACTGGTGGGGCCTGGAGAGGCAGTGTGGGGCCCAGAGAGGCACTGGTGGGACTGGAGAGGCACTGGTGGGGCTGAAGTGACAATATGAGGGAGACAGAAGGGGTCTGATGATTCTCTCAACTGAAGGGACCTGGAGAAACATGTTGGGATGAGGCCTAGAGAGACATGGGGGATGGAAAGACTCAAGGGGGATGAGGCTGAAGAGAACTGCGGGGAAGTGACTGGAGATTATCCATAATTAGCACGATTAAAAGGAAAAACACGAAAACAGTAATCCCTCTAAAGAAAAATGACATTGATACAAGTGATCCCAATTTGGCAAATACAGTTAAATAATATCAAATTGTTTGATCAGGGAAGTTCAAATGTTGACTGCACCTACACATCTGTTACTGTACATTATCTGGTTGCACCACAGCTATATATACTATATTTACCATCTGCCCAGGGACAAACTTTTTCAGAGGTCCCCCATTGCAAAGAATAATCAAGTTCTATCTATTATTTATTTATGAACAGTTTCTTATATAGCACACACATATTCCGCAGCGCTGTACAGAGTATATTAGAACATTCACATCAGTCCCTGCCCCAGTGGAGCTTACAATCTATATTCCCTACCACATATACACGCGCACACAGACATTCTAAGTTTAATTTTAGTTGGAAGCCAATTAGCCTACCAGTATATTTTTGGATTGTGGGAGGAAACTGGAGTACCCGGAGGAAACCCACTCAAGTACGGGGAGAATATACAAACTCTGCACAGTTAGGGCCATGGTGGGAATCAAACCCATGACCTCAGTGCTGTGAGGCAGTAATGCTAACCATTACACCATCCGTGATGTCCTATTATCTTTTAGAAGGTGCTAAATAAATAAGTAGAATCTAATTTGAATGGTTGCTATGGGCAACATCCTATATTCAATAGAACTCCCATCTTAGTAAATTAAGTGCTGTCATTTCTGTAATTATCCCTCAGCTATACCACAATTGACTTTTAGGACTATGTTCCAGCTGTGAGCTACTAACTGCCCTTCTAGCGAATTCTAAGTGATGTTGTCATAGATTTGAGCATCTGTTTCCTTTTAATATTCATGTTCATATTAGAGCAGTGATCACACCTAGGATGGAGCTAAATGCAAACTGGGAAGTTTGTTCTGCCAGGCAGCGCTATTGTTTTGCCTTAAATCAGAAGCTACAGTAAAAAAAAAAAATCTCTGACTTCAGTAGTGTCCAGAGATTCAATTCTCCAAGAATATGAATATACTGGATCCTAATGAAGAATGGATAATATGCATAAACCATCTTTCTATTCATTTAATTTTTTTCCTTAATTTGGTAATGTAAATACAAGTCCCAAAAGACATCTCTAAATAACCTCCTCTCTGTTACGTCCAATACATTTTCAAAACATTTCTGAGATTATGTATCTGGAATGGTGCTGCGACACATGCTTTCTGACTTTTTAGCTCATTAGATACATCCAGCGTTGCAGTGATCCAACTTTGAAACTGGCCAAAAGTATCCGGCCAAACTTGAAAGTTTTTTAAGGGGCAATCATTTACAAGGTAAAACCATGCCTTAAAAAAACTTCAGAGTTACAGTAGGCCGTGTAATGGAATACGGTCGGTTGGTCGACCTAAAGATGGTGGACAGTCATTAGGTCGGCACCACTGGGTTGACATACTGCAAAATCGACAGGGGTCTAGGTAAACATGGGTCAAGGTCAACACAAGCATTAGGTCGACACAAGGTCAGAAGGTCGACATGGGGTTTTCCACTGTTTTTTGAGCCAACATGTGCCGACAGGTGGTATTTCATGCCCTACCATCCACTAGGGTATGGTGGGAGAATAAGATAGTGTGCCTGAAGCATGGTGAGCACAGTGAGCCATGCGAGGGGACGTGATGCACTTAATCCTGTGTCCGTGTCAACATTCGGGTAAAAAAACAGTGAAAAACCCCATGTTGACCTTTTGACTGTCGACTTAGACCAAGTTGACCTAATGCTTGTGTTGACCTAATGACCTGTCGATCTTGACCCATGTTGACCTAGACACCTGTTGAACTTGCAGTATGTCGACCAAGTGGTGTTGACCTAATGACTGTCGACCATCTTTAGGTCGACCCAATGATCCATACCCCATGTAATGGACATTATGGTGTGTGACTTAAAGTGTAATGGGCATTACAGTGCAAATTTATGGCACGCCTTCGGCACGCAATGTCCCTGTTTATGGGGCATGTTGTGAATTTTGCCTTAATCCATGTAGCATTATGTGAATTTTGGCTCTATCCCTATGGCATTATGTGAATTTTGGCTCAACATGTGTACAATTATGTGAATTTTGGCTCATTCCGTTTGGCATCATGTGTAAGGGGCAAGTGTAATGGGGTCTACTATTTTGTTGCATAATGTGTAGAAGTGGTATATGGTGTGGTACACTACACTCAAGGACATGCCCCCTTTTGCGTTGCCACATCGCCTTTTTCATGAAGGCGTGTGCACAACTACATCCTTCACTTTTGACACCAAGGTGGGCCTGTGTACTTTAAAGGCCAGGGCCTATTTTTAATCCCATTCCTGCCCTCTCTCTGCTCTCCTCCCCTCTCTCTCCATTCTCTGAGCATGCACACTGGCACCACTAACACTCCCCCTCCCCTATCACGGTGCCCCCCCCCCCTCCCCCTGTCATTTTCTCCTGGACCCACCCCTGGCAGCAGTGGTTCTTACCCAAAAACATGGTGATGCCAACTGACCAATAGCGTACTACATTGCCCAATTGGACACAGTAACACGCTCACTCTCAACTTGTTTACGAAGTGTAGCTGCAAGAGCGCAACTAGTAAGCAAGAGTGAGGACGTGGTGCTATGACACAATTTGAGTGTTCATGCTCCTCATGCTGTTTTGGCTCTCCTAAATTCTGCCCAGACTTGACATGTGTCCCCAGCTCGGTTCACCAAGTGGGAGCTGGCACTGATGGCCCAAGTAAAAATTTCCATAAAAAGATGCAACACACTAAACACAGACACATTCCTGCCTCATGTACCCTCCAAGGCACAAAGGGTGGAGGTGATGGGATTGGTGCTGAAATAGGAGAATTTTGTGAGACTAAGGACAGACATGACTGCATGACTTATTTGAATCAGACCTTCACAGCACATCCTAAGTTTAATAGGATGAGAGATTCAGAAAGTGAGAGATTTGTTAAGAAATCTCCAGGTTTTTTTTAAAGTAGCAAACTGATTTTGCAGTGATGTAAATAATGTAAATGATTGCCGCTTTAAAAAAACTGGAGATTTCTTACCAAATCTCTCACTTTCTGATTCTCTCATACTATTAAAAACGTTGCTTTTAAAAAAAAAATCATTTACATAAAGTTATTTTTTTCTTTTATGGGCGACATCCACTTTAGCCGTTTTTTTCATACCTCTAGCAGTAAGGGAATTGAAAAGCTGTTCAAGTGGAAGATGCTGCTCAGCACAGAAGGGTTTCAGTGCCATTCACATAAATACTGAAAGAAAATGTACATCTCTAGCGGCTCTCTGGTTTCTTTCTATAGGGGTCACTGTCTGGTGGCTAATTTTTCATGGGCCCCTAATATTGCATTTCACTTTGGACACTCCTAAAACTGCTCTTCATGTCCTTGTCAGCCACTAATCACAAAGCGGAAACCACCTATATTCTGTGTGACAAGAAATCACATACACTGGATAAGATGAAGTCTTGGTCTTTATTGTGTAGCAGGCAAACCGCTTACCAGCTAATCAGCATACGCAAGGATGATTACAGCATTGCAGCATACAGGTGTCACAGCATAGTACAAACTCTTTAAAAAGCTCCAGTGGTCCCTACCATAGCCCAAACCCCGGCCTATCACTTGGGCAGCTTTTCAACCATCAGGAGCCCTTATATCATAGCAGGTGCTGCTAATTAGCCCAACCCTGATCACATCATTTTCCCTGCTGCTCTAAAACCTGGACCGGATCCTCCATATAGCTTTATGCGGAGGTATGCTGTCCCTGCCACATCTGTTAATAATATATTGAATAATAATTCTTGTATCTTATTAAACTGAAAGCACTATGAAGATGAATAAAAGCCAAATGGCCTCAATTAAAATATATGCATTTAGTTGTGTGATCAGAATTAATCTGTAGAAACTGTACTGTGTACGCTTTGGGGCCTCTAACAGCTGGGAACTAGCCTCTCACAATGGGCGTATAGGTGTGGTAATCTCAGTTGTCTTGATACTGGCTTTGCTCAGGTACAATGGTAGTTTCATACAGTCCATCCATATTTGTTCCAGGTAAAATAAGTGAAGGGTCATTGTCAATGGGGTTGGATGATGGGAACTCATTATATTCTAGCTATCTCCAAATTGTGTGAATCTCTGGAGACTATTAATTTCCTGCACTCGTGATAATTTTCCCTAAAGGGAATTCCACCCCCTTTGTAATGAATATATTCTCAGCTCTCGTGTGAGAAAACACTGTTAATAAAGAAATGTATCAGTTTCGTATCAGTTTCAGATGCTAATATAAGGTAGTGCTCCAGGCTCAGTATTCAAATGTGAGGCTCCTTGGAATCCAAACGAGAGACATCATTTGTAAGAAGACCTGTCACATCCAGAATAAACCACACTACTCTATTTACTATGTTAAATAGTAATTAGTCTAATTGTGGTATGTTAATACATAAATATACTTGTGCTACTGTATTACTTTTGCTTTACAGTGATTTCTCTTCTTTTTCACTAGAATGTGTAATTAATCTGTCTCCTTTTTTCGTTACCATTTCCCCTGCTAGCCTTGGATAAGATATATGAAATAGCTGAAAGGTAAATATTTATGGACAAATGGTTAACACTGTTTAATTGGGTTGGCACTGTTAGACATGTGCTTATTATAAATGCAGATGTCAACAGTGTTCTACTGCTGATAAGGTTAGAAGGTACCTCGGGGAGGACGCTGATATTAAATGTAGGGATGTCCATCGGTGGATTACCTATCGATGGGTAACCTTGATTACCATTGACGATTACCTTTGATGGGTAACCTTGATGGTGTGAAACCATCTGCAAGGGAACCATTGATGATTTCACTCACCAATGGTCACCCCTGCTTTACAAATTAATTACACTATGGGCCAATGAGAGTGTGGGGGAGGACTTTTATCTGAGTGTCGGTCAGAGGTGAGTAGTAGCATAATGGGGCATACACACGGGGTGATTAAAGCCCCATTTCTAAGTGATATGCCTAGGTCGCTTAGAAATGAAGCACGGATCGCTCCGTGTATATGGCTACTGTGATGCGCGGTCCAACACGTCGCTATCGCCTGGCTAGATATATGCTGCATGCAGTATATATCTAGCAATCGCCATTGTTCTCTCTCCAAAGAGCATTGACCATGACAGATCGCTCAGCACACATCACTGTGCGCTGAGCGATCTATGCTGCACTGCACCACTAAGCACAGATGCTCAGTTGCCCCGTGTAATGTGGGCATTATCCGTTTATTATTATTTAAGATACCTGTGTGTAAATCCATTACAACTTCAGTTACTTTGCACAGGTTGTTGATGTTGTATTGCTTGCTTATTGTTCATGTTTAATTGTGTTAATAAAAACAAAACTAAGAAATCAACAACCCCACCGTGGTACACTCTGCCCTTATGAACAGTGTGCGTCAGTTCCCCAGTTTGGAAGGAATTACTAGCGAATGTCCATGAATTCTGTCATCAATTTCTAAGCATCTGGTGTATGATTTTGGGACATATGCATTGCTGATATTCATGCAAATGATCCATGTTTTTCAGCAGCACACATGTCTCAGTAGCTAAAAAGTTGCAGGAATGACTGAGGCGTATAGTCTCCGAAATGCATTGCACGTTCCGGACAGTGACTAGATGGTTGCTATTCATGGATGCATGGAGAGGTACAGCATTACTGGTGTGTAATGGTGTGTCGCCAAAGTATCTGCGAACTCAGATGCTCAATTACTTAATTCTGGAGGCTACATGATTGAGAATCTGCACCTAGAATGGGGCTAGTCCAATTGTGTGACTGATGGTTGTTCCTAAGGATATACAAAGCAGTATTTCGGTGTGTAAAGATGCTGAAAATGGGCATCTTAAGGCCCCCATATGCTGGCCCGACTTGTCCTCATGACAAATTGGACCAATTTGCCCTTGAGTTCCCCCAGCAGCTCCCTGAGAGGCTCACTTGCGATTTGGCACTTGATGTGTCATTTTTTCATGCAATAAATTGCATACGATTTATTGCATGTAACTCCCAGGGAGCTGCTGCAGCAGCATTGGGGTGCAGGCAGCGGGGTCTGAACAGCTGGTACCTGCAGGGAGCTGGTAGTTCGGTTGCTGGCACAAAGCGGCTGCTGAATTAAAAAAAATATTTTCAGAAGACTGGCCGGCCGATGATTGGCTGAGAGATTTCACTCAGCCAATCAGCGGCCTCTCATCTGATTGGCTTTGAAAATAATTTAAAAAATTCGGCTGCTTCTCGCTCCACTGCCCGGCACCCGCAGCTAACAGCTCCCGGACCCAGCTGCCTGCTCCCTGCCACTGGCAGCCCCTGCACGTACAGTAGGTGTGTGCGAGTGATGCTTCACCGCTGGCACACACCTAGGATCGGACCCAACACATCGTGGGTGCTAAAAAGCACCCACGATGTGCCACATATGGGTCAGATTGTGAGACATCTTATGTCCCACCAGTGCGACCACAGGGAAGGCATGTCACACAAATCCGATTTGGGCCAATTTCTCAACCCAATCTGTCGGAATGGGCCCAAATCAGACCAGTGTATGGGGGCCATTAGTCCTTGCACATTCAAATGTAGGGCTGTGCACCAGGGAAATAGATTTGAGCAATTTTGATACATAAATGGCTGGAAATTGATATGGCTCTTCTGTAAATGGATATGGCTGGCTCTATGTTCTTCCTTGGTAGCTCCTCTTTATCCTGCCCTACAAGAACCTTTCCAGTAAGGTGGCACTCAAACAGGCTTCATTAAAAACATCCTTTAATGTCCAACAATTTTGGAGCCCCCCCCCCACCCCTGTCGTCAGATACAGCAGCAGGGGTTTGTCCTTCTGCAAAAATTGGTCTGAATTAGGCCCCTATTTTAAAATTATTACTCAAACAATATTGATAAAAAAAATGTAATTCTGATCCACTACGCTTCATCAGTTGCTTCAAACTCTCCCAGCCATGGCCTCCTCTAATCTTTATTAAATAAAAAACATTCAGGCCGAACAGAATCAGTTAGGGTCCTGTCAATCAGTCATGTTTTAAATTGCAAGTGTGTAGATGGAATAAAACAAGGTCACTGAGAGACAAAGGGCAACTCTCCAACCTATCTATACTGTAAGAAATGCATAACATGCTGCTGTACTTACTTCCTTTACCATATGTTCTCTAATCGCTATTACAGAAATATTCTACATCACACGGAAAAAGTTTCCTTTCACAGCTAATCATCTTCAAGAACTTTGAAAACATACATGTTGTAACCTGCTGTTAATTCTGGATTACATGAAGTCCTTGTATATAACAGAAGGTAATACATACCTCCCAACTGTCCCTATTTCCGCGCCAATTTTTTTGACTGTCCTGCCCGGGGGGCTGGCAATGTATCGCTGCGGGGGATGTGGGGTGTGGTTAGGAGCCCCCAGTCACAGCAGTATATAGACTCTGTGTGGAGGCGCACAGCATCTATTCACAGGAGCCAGAGGGACAGCGGGCATGGCCAGGAGCTCTCAGATCTCTGGCCATGCCCCCCCAGAGCCAAAGCGAGGGCATGGCTTCACGATCACGGATATTTCCATGAAGCCATGCCCCCTTTGTGCGATGCCATGCCCCATTTCAGGAACATGCGCAACAGGGCTAAAATCCATTCCCCTGGTGCGGGCTTCCCGATCCATGTTTACTCAAAGTTGGGAGATATGGTGATATAACTGTATTTTGTTTCTACAAAATGGCTGCGAAAACAGTAATACCAAATTTAATTTAAACACTTTTATAAAATTATCTGGTGAAAGTTATGGATTCTCTTGTGTATGAAGAGTTGCTTTTATTGTGTCAGTCACATGTCCAACTCAAAGCACAGCAGTATTACTATATAAGACAGGTAAATGTACACATACTGCACACTCAATTGATTTGTAAGGTGACAGAATGGGGATAACATTAACATAGCAGTGACACACGGGTATATTGATGTATCCATTTTGTCATTTTTTTGACGGAATGGATCTGACATGGGCTATGCAATACAGCGGCCAAATACGAATGTCGGATTTGACCGCTGATTGATGCTCCCGTTGCTCTCACCCAGCCCAGCGGCGGGACAGGTGAGCGATATGGGAGGGGGAGGGAGGCAGCTGCTGCTGCTCACCTGGTGCAGTCCTCCCTGCCTCAATTCGACATCTTTTCATGTCGGATTGAGATTGCCGGAGACATGGCCAAAACCTGTTGGAATTGGCTGCATTTCCGTCAAAAGCAAGTAGATTGTTGGAATAAAACAGCTAGCACTGAATAGGTCGGAACCCCTTCCGACCTATTCTAGTCCAAAACAAGACAAGACAAGACGACAGTTTCAACATCAATTGAATATATACCACAGACTGGTATTTCTTGGCTACATGCAGAAAAAAATTATTTTCACGCCTTGGAAGGCAACATGGCTTCTTCTTACTTATATTATAAATGTGGCTCAGCCCTTATCTTACTTGCCTACTCCACCGGCTCCTGCGATAGACAATCACCGGCACTGGTGGGATCCATTGCACAGGTACCAGGATCTGGGCTGGGGGCGGTTTCCTTTTCAAGCAAGGGGGTAGCGGCAACTCCCCTGGCACATGTAAATAGCATCAGCCTCTGAAATTAACCGCTACTACCTCCTGACTTAAACAGTACTGCCCTAATATGTGTGCTCCCAGTATTACTTACATGCCCCCCCAACATCGGCTGGTGGTAATGCCACGGAAGTGCTTTGAACACAACAGTGGTTGTGGCCTTGCCTCCTTATGATAAGAAAGCAACACTTGGAAAAGAGTATGGTACTCAATTATTTAATCACAAAAAAACAAATGTACATATTAGCCCATGCATTGACAACTTCTACTAAATTATTTATATTTTGTTCTCTCAACTTCTTTGAAATGTTTTACAAACAAAAAGTTGGCCCTCTGTATTTCATGCTATGCTCACACGTGTATACAGGCCTCGGTGTCTTATTCCTTCTCTCATTTCCAGGTCACTGATATGAATTTGAGAGTCCTAGGAACGTGCATTGTTGATTTTTTCTGTATTATTTTTTGCAGATTAGTCTAACCCCCGTATGAAAATCTGCTAATGGTATTTAAAGTCAGTAATTTCTCCTGCTTCTCAGGAATGCAGCATTAAGAGGTCCGTTGCAAAAACTATTACTTCTGATCAGTGCCAAATCAGTCATACTCCATCCCTTACCCAAGCATGACAGCTCATTTGTTTGACTTGGGTCAGATTTGAAAGTTTTGATGAAGTTTAATCTTCTGACCTGTGTTTACTTTGGCTGAAAAAGTATTAGAACACTTCCTACTTCCCCTAATCTTTCCTGCAGCATTGGGGATAGGGAGGAATATTTCACCAGAAATGCAGTAAAAAATAAAAGCTGAACCGTTCAGCAGATGGATGTAGAGATGTTGGAAGATATCGAGTATAAAAAACATGAAAAAGTCAGCTGCAAACAATAGATGTTATAGACACAGTAATCCCCCCGCTGTGAGTCTGAGTGGGTTCTTTTTTAAACATTTAGTGAGATTCACTTAATAAAAGCATAATATACCATGTACAGGATTTTTTGTATCGCACAAATCCTTGTTTTATCCAGAATAATATGTACAGCATGTGTAAGCATAGTTGATTCTGCAGGAATATCCCAGCTTTGGGGCTCAATCTTGTGTCTTGAATCTTCTCCAAAACATTTCGGAGTGTTGGCCAGCAGGACACACTGCTATGCAAGATATTGTCCCCCTACATTGTGGGGGACAATAATGAAAGCTGGAGTATTGGTAACTACAGAAACGTCACTGGTGTCAAAGAATGAAAAAAAAACAAGTCAGCAGTACCACTTCTGACCACCAATCCTTCGCGGTGGGTATTTATTTATTTACTTACTGTACTTTTATTTCTTTACTTTGAAGTTTGCAGTCCATACTAGGGCAGGAAGGAATCTTACCAATGTGTAATTTCTAATCATAAATGAATGTGTACTACGGCAACGAATTCCAATAACTTGCCATGATCAGTCTCAGCGAGTGTACACACCATGCTTTCCCATGGGCCCATGCACAGTTCTGGGCACACTATCCGCAGTGAATGTGCTGCAAATAGCCACTGACGGCTGTAAAATGAAGAGGAGCATATCTGTACATATAAATGATATATAAATAAAAAGTCGAATTTTAGAATGATGCCTCAAAACTCCTGTATAAAAGAAAGTCCTCGAAGTGTCTGAACGTGCTAATTGCTGTGCAGTTTCAACTATAATGTAGCTCAGTTATCAAGGAAGGTTTTATCAGCCTATCTCATATGGGAGCCAAGCATAATAATTTTAATGACTAAAGTCAAATAAAACTCACTGTGGCAGGGCCAGGCAGTGTGTGTGAGAAGACTCGGCGAGTGGCGGGTGATATCAGCACACCTGGTAACCTGGTGGACTCTCCCTCTCTGGCTGCTGTCAGTGCTCAGTCTCTGGGAGGGGAGAGAGGGGGACATGGCTGATTGTCTGGTGCAGGTCACATGGCGTGGTGGTGGTGTGTCTGGCTGCAGCTGGCTAGGCGCACGAGTGTTGGTGGCAGCAGTAGTAGTCGGGACGGAGAGCAGCTGGGAGCCAGTGAGGGGAAGGGTCTGGACAGAGGAGTACAGTGCTGAGCGGAGTGGATGGACTGACTGCGCCGACTTTTTCAGTGGGACGTGATAGGCCGGAGAGTGACTCCCCTTCCCAGGCAGCATGGGTGAGTATCCCAAGCAACAGGCCCTGAAGTTGGTAGGGGGGCAGTGGCTGTTCTGGTGACACGTACCTGAATAGGGGGGGGTGGTGCCTTATTCTGTCACCGATACCCAATTTCCTCTGTACTGTCACAGCTAGCCCCATGTTACTGAGCCATTTCTGCCACTTACATCATACCACTTATATACTATACTAGCGACCTGCCCCTGCTTTGCACGGGTACATTTTTTCTAATAATGTTGATGTCACCATGTGAAGCAGGGGCGGGTTGCTAGTACGACTATAAATTATACTAAATTTATTCTAAACTTTACTAGATAAAATGCCAGAGTCTGATTGGTTACTTTGGGGCAGATGTAACTTATTAAGCCTTAACAAGAGATAAATACAAGGGTGAGAAAGAGAGACAAATGTCCAGTCAATCAGCTCCTTACTGCCTTTTTTCAAACACAGCCTGTAACATGGCAGTTAGCAGGTGATTGGCTGGACATTTATCTCTCATTGGGCCAAATGTAATAAGCTGATAAACAACCAAACAATCAGTTCTACCTGTCATTTTTCAAACTCAGTCTGTGACATGGCAGATAGGAGCTGATTGGCTGGTGGTTTATCACTCTCCATTTTATCTTTTTTTCAAGCTTAAGTTCCATACACACTGGGTGACTATGCCCTGCGTGTATGGACAGCGATGCTAGCGTTCATCGCTGTGCCGGCGCCGACGGAGGGGGGAGGACGGCGTTACAGAGCGGAGCGCTATACAAAGCCGCCCTGAAAGCCGCTCATCTGCTGGTACAACCAGCAGATGAGCGGCAGATGAGATGGTATAACCAGCAGATGAACGGCGATGTTGCTGGAGCATGCAGCAGCGCTCACCGCTCATCGCCGGGCCATACACCCTGGGTGGCTTTGAGCTGAAAGCCGCTCAAACCTGCTGTTTTGAGCGACTTTCAGCTCAAAGTCGCCCAGTGTGTATGGGCCTTAAGTACTTCTGGCCCTTTATCACACTTGCATTTATCTCTTGTTAAGGCTTAATACATCTGCCCTAGGGATGCCAATCCCGGGGCATTTTTTCAATCCCAGGATTCGGGATTGAAAAATGCTCAAACCCGGGATTCCCGTGATCCCGGGATTGGCATCCCTAATAATAAAAAATGCCCTGGCCACCCACTATTTACTTACAGTGGGAGACGGGTGCAGCCGGGAGCCGGGTATGCTGAGTGGGCGGGCGGGAGGGCCGCTTGCTGGGTTGCCGCCGAATTGGTAGGCGGGCTCAAACGGCGTGGTGGCCAGGAGCTGGGAATGTTGGGTGGGTGGGCTGTGTGGCTGTGCCCTGCGCAGCGTGACCTCTGACCTCGTCACGCTGCACAGTACAGCACTGCCGGGTATAGGAGAAGCCGGGCAGCGTCTGAGCGAGTGCTCAGTAGAGATGGGTCATTCGCGAACGAAGCGGGTCTTTTGAACGGATCCCATAAAAGACTGAGGGAGCCGCCGATCCCAAAAAGGTCAAACGTCGTTCTTTTACTTTCAGTTTAGTTTTTAATTACAATACAATACTGACGTCTGTTCTCAGCACTGCCACCCGTGGCAGCTGAGATGTACTAATTCTGGAGACTGAGTACAGTGCTGCGATTGCAAGTAAACGAAAGAACAACAAGGCTGCTGCTGCTGCTAGGGATGGCTATCGGTGCAGACGCCATCGATGGTTGCCATCGATGGTTGCCATCGATGGTGATTCTGCACCCAGCCATCGATCAGTGTTTTACTCGGTCATATATGTTCTTATTTGTTCAGCTCAAAAAAAAAAAAGTAAAAAAAAAAAAGATAAAAAAAAATGATGCTTTATTATTATCAAATGACCCCTTCTTTCAAAGTGAACGGGTGAGCCGTGCATAAGATCCGGATCTTTACGCGGACTGATCTGCTGGATCCCAGCTCTTGTTAGTGACCCGTTTTGCCCATCTCTCGTGCTCAGACGCTGCCCGGAATTAGACTGGGCATGCGCAGTCTAATCCCGAAATACCGGGATTGGAAACTCCAATCCCGGGATTTAAATCCCGGCGTTTTGGGGGCCAAATCCCAGGATCCCGCCGATCCCGGGATTGGCCATCCTAATCTGCCCCATTGTCTTAAGCATCACTTTTTTATTCTACAGCTACTGTACATCTCTTTGCATAGTAAAATGGTGTGATAGCTATCAGTACATATGTATATCTACATACATATTTCTTGTTTTGTGTTTACTATCTATGGCCCTTATTCTGGTTGGTGCGGATATTCCCGCATTCTTACGGTGCGGTCCGCACGCCACGGTGTTTTGCCGCGTGCGGCCATCGTCCGTAGAAACGCCCACGTGTCCTCCGCATTCGGACGGACTCACTCTTTAAGAACAGGGCGTGTTTACGGACGACATACAAACCATGCGTGTGCGGGAGAAACACTCCGATTCTGCACGGTATTACAGAGTATTACAGAGTATGCTCGGGAATACCGCATCCGACCGGGAGCCAAGCGGTGCTACCGCCCGTAAGCGGAGTATTTACGCCAAACAACCCACTATTATGTCAATTCTGCAATACATCACATGACCCACTTATTCAATTACCTATCCTCATAAAAAAATGCTTCTTTGGAATTGGAATCAATTAGATGCCAATATATCCTTACAAGCATGCCTAACACATGCATTGCACACATTAACCCTTACAGCAAATCAAGTGCAATGGTTTCAATTAAAGCACTGACAAGCGTCCTATTAGTGAGTAATGAGTAAAGGAGTAGATTCTATTGGGTTCAGGTGTTAATGCTTGTAGTCATTAGGCGTACGTTCGCCTACCGCATGAACGAGTGGTGTCCGCAAAGCAATAGTACACTTGTGGACACCGCACATTTCTGCCCTTTTTGATCGCGTGCATTCGGAGTGGTTTCCGAATGTACGCCCCCCAACATAAGTGTACTCCCCCGTGTCCGCCCATGTTTCCGCCCCGTTTTGCCCACTTTGAAACTACGCCCATGTGTCATTCCGCATGACGCCCATAATACGCCCCTATTTCCCGACTGATAGCGGTGAACAGTTTTGGACGGGATTTGCCCGAACTGGTACCGAGTCAAGGCGTGGCACATGCGCGTAGCGTTCTCCACGCATGCGCAGACGCCGTAAAGACGCGATCCGTAAGTACGCGGTAAAGTCCGCGTCAATCAGAATAAGGGCCTATGTCATGATACTGGTTAGTCACACATAGATATAGGGAATTAAGTCATTGAGTGCGCAGACAGCTGGATTAGTTTTATAGGTATTAGGTTGTTAGCTCTAAACTGATCATCGATAGGTCTACATGCATTAGGTCAATGGTCAACATGTAAAAGGTAGATATTGTTTAAGGTCGATAGGTTCATAAGGTTGACACGACAGTGGTTGGCTCAATATAAGGTAGGCACAATTTTCTTTTCATCTTTTCAAAATTTTTCATCTTTACCATCCATGTGCACTATAACTGGGATTAGTACCCTGTGCCCGGAGCAGCGGTAGTGGAGCGAGACACCTTACCTGAAGCATGGCGTGCAAAGTGAGCCATGGGAGAGGGTGTTGTACAGTAATAGGAGTCACATGTAGTCACTCTGTGTCAACCTTTTTTGTGTCAACCATTTCCAAATCAACCTTTTGACCTGGTTGACATTTTGTACCAGTCCACAGTTTCAGGTGGCTACCCTTTCTCTGTCAAACTATTGATCCTGGGGTTGACCTATTGACTGTCTAGTTTGCTGATGATCTTATGAACCAACCCGAGTTTTATAATCATAACCCCGGTAACTATATGCACAATCCTAAGTTTATCATTTGTTGAGTGACAGGTAAAAAACATTTGCAAAGTAAATACAGACACATTAAATGTTACTGATTGCAACATATTTTATTCTGTCTGCCTCTTCTATCAAGAGGGAAATGTCTGACATGTTTTCATCTGTACTTGCGGCATCTTGACTATAAAGAGCTCATCGTGCTATAATATCCAGCTTATTTCATAAGGCCAATATTGAGCAGGGGCCAGGGGCATAGCCAGAACATAGTGGGCCCCATAGCATTTTGAAGAGAGACACTTCTCTGCAGCAGTTGTTATTGCCTATTACATATGCGCACTGTTTGGGGCATATGTAATAGGGTCTGAGGTTTGCCAGATGTGCAGGATGCCGACTGATCTCTCGAGGTTTTTTGAAGCCGCAACATTTCAGTTAAAATGATTGGCACTTAAAAAAAAATAATCCAGAGATCAGCCGGTATCTTGCACCTCCGGGAAAACCTATTACATATTGCTCCCATGTTTGTACAATGCAGTTCACAGGTGCTGGGGTCAGTGGGTGTGTAGTTTTGGCGATGGTACTGCACATACCCCCGGCTTTTATGGGCTGCATCAGCTGCAGGAATCTGTCGTTCTGCCTATCGCAGCCAGACTGACAGTCCTGGAGGGAGGGAACACTTCCTATTGGGACTGCCTTACACTGACTATACACTAATCTGAGGTACTGCATGCAGCCTCGCATGCGAGACCTCGGTAATTGCCAACTGGGGAGCCACCAGGCTGGCAAACACGTACCTTTTCGGATGCAATACATTGTGGGTGCTAAAAGCACCCACAATGTGCCGCTGATGGCTTCACATATGACTTACTTTATGTGCTGCCCATCCAACCTCTGACTCTGATACGTTGCGCACGGGACCACTCATCAGATTGGATGTCATACCCATGCAATTTAGGCTGGTAAAACCCGATTTCTCGCCCCAATCTGCAGGAATTGCGAGAAATCGAGCCCAAATCACTGACAAAGGTGGCAAATTTTACTTGGAAGGGGGGTTGGGGCTGCCGACCATAAGTAAAATCCACCACTGACTATATTATTATTTGTGTGAAATGCCCTCTTTATACAGAAAGACAATTCCATAGATCACACATTTTATTTTGACAGTAGCAAATGATGTTTTTTGTTAAATTGCAATCAGGAGGAGAATATGTACTTGTAGTAATGGGAGCTCTGTCTGGTATTGTGGAGTGTTTTATGTCCAATAAATCTTGTATACGTAGTTATTCAGTGTGCTATAAGAGGTTTTACAGGTGACATCGCTCATCAGAGAGCTTCTGACAACTATATCAGGAGGCTAATGCCTGTAAGTGGCATGTGTTGCAGTTAAGAGCAGTACAAAGTGTTACATGATGATGGGGTTCTAAAGGCTAAAAGGTCTTTATTAGATCATGTGCTCATATCACTTTGCTTTGTCTGGGTTTGACTTACTTTATGTTCCTTTTGAACATTGGACCTTATTCTGGTTCACATGCAGCGCTGCGAAGTTTGCAGCACAGTGTGTGACTTAAATGCCGCCCACTGTTAGCAATGCCGCCCGCCCCGCTTCACTTGCTGAATTCGCCCCTGCATGGCTGCAAATGGAAGTTTTGCATAAACATCCATTCACAGGGGGCAAGGGCCATCGAATGATGTGGAAAGTGCCGCAAAACTATGACACTCTCAGGAGCCTTAGCTTTGCATGCACCCAGTGGAAGTACAGGGCGAGCTGACATCCGGTTATGTCAGCTGCCCACCCCCGGCATCCACGTAACTTCCATGGGTACGCCCAGCGTTTTCACGGGAACACCCATGAAATGCTGCATTTTCCCATGGGCGCGTCTATCCGCCGCCACCCCACACGCCCTCCTCACGCACTGTTGGGTCCAAATAAATGTTACAGGCCAAATTGTAATGTAAATATGTATTATGTAATCATACCTCGCAACTTTCAATGGTGGCTCAGCGGGACCTTCGCGTGCAAAATTTTGGGGCGTGGCCTTTAAATCACGTCACTCGTTTTGATGCTGCTGCCCCTCTGCCTGTGGGAATAAATGGTGTGCGCATGCACACAGCATGTATTCAATGCTGACAAGCGAGTGGTAGCGGGGACTCCCAACTGCCCCCACCCCGGGACACTGCTGGTGCGGGAACGTCCCTAAAAACCGGGACGTTTCCGCAGAAAATGGGACAGTTGGGAGGTATGTGTAACACAGCAGAAAAGAAGCACAAACACATACTGTACACTGGAACACACAGCATATACTGTATGAGGATGAGCCAACATCTAGCAATTGTCACTGGGTGTGTTTATATTTCTGCCCGTGTTTGCATTGTGTTAATAGAGAGTGCTGAGCTGTGTGATGTTGCGCTTGCAGAGGTAATGACAGACGTGGTGACTGGTCACAGCAACTGGGGTACCACAGGTGCATGGCCTGAACTTACTAACCTGCAGCAGAAATAATTCATAAAGTTAAATTTTATTGTACACACAAGATTATTTTCAGAGCACTCCCATATCTTTGTGTTCTACCATTTTCTACACACATTTTTCTCTAGCGACAATATGCCTATAGTATAAAGGAAATAAGCATGCAGTATACGCTACACCTATGTACTAACATACTGTAGATAAAGTTATTGCTTAACACATCATAACGGTACTGAGCATGGATGGTGGGGGCTGACAGGCTGGGTGATCTTGCTTAGGTGCAGGCACAGGCAACCAGATCTTACGTTGCTGGAGTACCTATACCAGCATTTGTCAACCACTGTGCTGTGGCACTAGTGTGCCTTGAGCTGTTCTCAAGTGTGCCACCAGATGTCCACACCCTTTTACATCCACCATCACCAGTTCAACTGATATTCAATGGGCACTTGTTTTTATGTGAGGGCCAATGTATTTGATTTTTTTTTACCTGTGGGGACCAGTGTGATTGTTTTTTTTTTTTTTATATGGGGTCCAATGGGTTAATCGTTGGGCATTCATATGAGATAGTTGAGACTGCAGTCATTGCAGTTGGCCTGATATTCCTGTAGTTAAATCCACATCACTCTGTAAAAGAAACACATGTAAGACAGCATCTAGACTATTTAATTAAATAGGAACAATAAACTCCACACAGACATAGGCATTCATCCACACTCACGCTACTTATCTAAGAAATAAAGACGCGTACAACTGAATGGGCTTAAAGGGGATGGCTTATTTATTTTGAGCAGGGGCGGCCTATTTGAATCTAACTAAAATTTATGTCCCTGCTCTAACTAAGGTGGCGGGCAAAGAACGGCATGCAAGATAAATAACATTGCTGGAAAATAACAAAGTAATAAAAATAACAAACTCCGGATCTAAGGGTCTCCTGCCCTTAATTGCCAAGGACCGGCCACCTGCCAGCGTCCAAGACAACGGCACAATTTGTAAGCGGTTTTTTTTAAAGGGGGCCACTTGCCCTTAAGGTCAGGGGGTTGACCTTCTGCTTCTGCCCCTGACCTCGCAATATCACTAAGGCAGAGCTCACCACTCTGCCCGAGTCATCAAAAAATTGGGCCACCTGCCCTAAACTACAAATGTCCGCAACAATTTACCCTATCCGAAGTAGATGATCGTTAAGGTCCAGATGTGGGCCCACCTGGATCGGTGATGCCCACATCTCGACATCAACCACCAGCTAAGTGTAGATACAGCTCTAATTTAAACTACCGTTTTTTCCGCCAAAACAAAAATAAGCCGACAACAACTAAACGAATAAATGCGATCGACTTCTCAAAACGAATTCTAACTAACAATTGGGGCGGGAGGGAGGGCAACGTTTCCTGAAGCAAGAGGCAGAATCTTCTGGAAGCAAGAACATCACCCCATCAATCTCCACCTCTGACCTCAAGCAGCCTATCCTGGACCGTCATTCAAATCAGCCGGCCCGTCAATCAAGACAAGCCGAACCCCCGGGCCCAGATCCAGTGTGTGAGCTAAGGATTCCTGCCAATAGCCAGGTGAGTTTATGCTGTTTTCAGCCAGACAAGCTGGCTTCTACAGTCTTAAACTCCACACAGACATAGGCATTCATCCACACTCACGCTACTTATCTAAGAAATAAAGACGCGTACAACTGAATGGGCTTAAAGGGGATGGCTTATTTATTTTGAGCAGGGGCGGCCTATTTGAATCTAACTAAAATTTATGTCCCTGCTCTAACTAAGGTGGCGGGCAAAGAACGGCATGCAAGATAAATAACATTGCTGGAAAATAACAAAGTAATAAAAATAACAAACTCCGGATCTAAGGGTCTCCTGCCCTTAATTGCCAAGGACCGGCCACCTGCCAGCGTCCAAGACAACGGCACAATTTGTAAGCAGACTTTTCAAAGGGGGCCACTTGCCCTTAAGGTCAGGGGGTTGACCTTCTGCTTCTGCCCCTGACCTCGCAATATCACTAAGGCAGAGCTCACCACTCTGCCCGAGTCATCAAAAAATTGGGCCACCTGCCCTAAACTACAAATGTCCGCAACAATTTACCCTATCCGAAGTAGATGATCGTTAAGGTCCAGATGTGGGCCCACCTGGATCGGTGATGCCCACATCTCGACATCAACCACCAGCTAAGTGTAGATACAGCTCTAATTTAAACTACCGTTCTTTCCGCCATATCAGTTCAAACTTGAACTGACCCGCCACCAATCTAATGACAAAAACTCCCTCAACTAAACCTCTAAACTTCTCAATGCGTCTATCAAATTCTGAAAAAACAAATCCATGCCGACTATAGAGAGATGCACCCCATCCGGCCTGTACAGGGTCTCGTTTCTAAAGGATATGGCCTCGTGCCTGACGACCACTCCGCCCTCCGATACTATAGCCCTGCCGACTACAGAATTGATCCGCCTCCGTACCAAATCGATGGCACCCGGATTGAGTGCATCTCTCCAAACCCTTCTAGGTATAATCTCTGACCAAAAGAAACGGCAAAATCGCCATTCTCTGATCAGATCCAGCAATAAATTCCTAATCTCAAATCGTATATTGAGACCGGAATTATGCGTTAGGTCGTTGCCCCCCAAGTGAATGATGACAAAAAGTGGGTAACCAAATGACCCAACCGACTCATCCAAAAGACCCCTCAACGCGGACCACCTCATACCTCTACGCCCCAGCCAACGGATAAATCGCGTTTCAGGGAAACGTTCCGTATCCGTGGTTACCTGGGACAAGGACAACCAATAAATAAATGAATGCCCCACCATCCAAATCATATTGGTGTCCAAGCGTTGACCTGTAAGTCGAAATGATGTTAGCAAGATTGAAATAAAGGCAAACATATGGCAAAAATTTTAACGGGCCCGGGAGATTCCCTTAAAGGTGATTTTGGAGTTCTATATTAAATTGTTGATAACTACTAGGACTGTGATTTGGGTGATCTATTTAAGACTAATTGATTATTTGACCCACTTAAATTATTTATAAACCTTACTTGTTGTTTCTTATATTGTGGGGTGGGGTGGGGGGTGGGTCGCTCGATTTGACTTGAGGCAAAAAACACAAATCTTCCACCAGTTGGCTAGAGCCTAATTTAAGACTGGTGATAACACAAAAAATTCCTCAAGGCCCCCCAAACACTAAAGCGCGTTTGGGCGAGCGGCTACTCCTCAAATGGGCTCACTGGACTATGTCGGCCTGATGTATCGCTTAAATGCACCAGACCGCCATCTTCCGAGTGCTCGTATGTCGACCTGAGACCAACCCGCCGCAGCGGCTGCCGAAGCGGCGCCGATACGGAAAGAGTGTGTCCCAAAGTCGGCTGGAGAAAGACCCTGATGCAATATACAGCGCCTGAAAACCGACCTAAACTGGAAGTTAGTAAGGGGGGACCCGTCGATGTGCATCAGCCAGGCCCCAGGCAATTGGGGCCGCAACTCCACGTAAGCCAGAGCCGCCGCCACCGGACAGATCCGGCGGTCGCCACTCCGACCCAAATGGACCCACTGACCCCTGCCCGCTACATCGTCTTTGAGCGCTGTATCTTGCACCATAAACCGTCGTGGTGCACGTCGACATGGCCGAACAGCATAGGCGAGGGAGATGCCCTGGTTGCGGACACCAGTTCGCCTACTCTGAACGCCCCATGGAAAGCCATGGCAAAGGCCAGCCTGAAAAGTCGAACCTCGTAATCGTTTGAGCAAATTACTCTTAGGGACTTCGAGATTCGACGCAACAGGCCGGCATCAATCGGCCGGCGCCTGTCGGGCAAAACCGGCCTGGTTCTGGCCCATCCCTTTAGCATCCTGGAAAGGATGAAAGACTTGGTGATGTCTCTCTTCCCACCAAGACGCAAAAAGAATGATATGCCTGCCAGAGAGCGTCCAACAAAACTCCTGGACTTACCCTCCATGTACAGGTTCCATACGTAGGCAATAATAAGACGCTTTGAGCTCTTACCTGTGCCACCCTGTTCAAGCACGAACTCGCTCCAGCTCTCCCATGAGGCCAGATAAGCTCTAAAGGTAGCCGGCGCTAGCGACTGCAGGGCCAGCTCCTCTACCCCTCCAGAGGCACCTGTCATAAAAAAGATGGACATTGTTCACCATACTTCTGGGCTAAAGGCACAAGTTGCCTGAATCTTACCCATTCGAAACGGGACAATGCATCCGCTACATCATTAAGTACGCCTGGGACGTGCTTGGCTCGCAACGTAATGTTGTTCGCCAAGCACATCATCACTATCCGTGCTAAAATACGCAAAACTGGGAGAGAGGTTGACCTTAGTTGCGTAATGGATTGGACCACCCCTAGGTTATCACACCAAAAGACAACCTCCCTGTTTCCCAATTCTGCGCCCCAGAGCTCTAAGGCGACCATTATTGGAAATATTTCCAATAGTAGCATATTCTTGGTCATGCCGTCTCGTGCCCAAGATTCGGGCCAGGCATCTGCGCACCATCGTCCCGCATAGAATGCGCCGAATCCGGAAGATCCTGCAGCATCTGTATATAATTCCAACTCCGCATTTGCAACGGCTGGAGCTTGCCATATGCATATGCCGTTAAAATTATTCAGAAACATTTCCCACACTTTCAAATCCCTCTTCATTTCTGAAGATAGACGTAGAAAATGGTGGGGTTTGCGAATCCCGACGGTCGCTCGCTGAAGTTTTCTACAAAATATTTTGCCCATGGGTATAACTCTACATGCGAAATTAAACAGGCCCAATAGAGATTGGGCCTGTCTAAGTGTTAACTTAGCAGCCGCGATGGCATAAAGTATTTCGTCATGTAGACGGCGTACCTTATCCAGAGGAAGTTTACACAGACCCAGCTCGGAATCAATTTCAATTCCAAGGTACACCAAATTAGTAGTAGGTCCCTCGGTTTTTTCCCCTGCCACGGGAACCCCGAAATCTTTAAATAAATCAAGCGCTGTTTCTAGTAACCTAAGGCACAGGTCAGAACTTGGAGGACCTACTAAAAGAAAGTCATCCAAATAATGAGTAATGCTGTCAGCTCCCGTCACTTCCTGTAGGCACCACTGCAAAAATGTGCTAAAGCGCTCAAAATAAGCACATGAAATGGAGCAACCCATGGGCAAACATTTATCTATGTAAAAACCCCCATTTAATTTAAATCCCATGTACTGAAATGCGTTCTTATGTAAAGGTAATAGTCTAAAAGCTGACTCAACATCCAATTTGCACATGAGGGCACCGGGACCAATTTTTCGAATGATGTCTATAGCATCCTCAAATAAAAAATAATTAACTGTGCACAAATCGTCATTGATGGCGTCATTGACCGACGACCCTCTAGGACAAGAAAGATGTTGAATCAGCCTGAACTTCCCTTTAACTTTTTTGGGAACCACCCCAATAGGGGACAAAATTAGTCCCTCAACTGGTGGTGTTGAAAACGGGCCTGCCATGCGACCTATTTTTACCTCGGCTTCAACTTTTTGGGATATTATGTCAGGATATTCCATGGCGGAGCGTAAGTTTCCCCTAGTTCCCGTACTAATTGGAGCGGAAACAGGTAATTGAAAACCTTGTGAAAATCCGGACTGCAAAAATCTTGCTCCATCTCTGTCCGGATACCGTTCCAGCCATGGTAACATCCTGACCAATACTATTGGAGTTGGGGCTCTATCCAACGACAGGTGCCGCTGGACCGCGGCTTTGTTTTGTCGTGGACTGAGCCCCACCTCCCCCACCAGTTGGTGGTTTTGTGCAATCCTTGATTGCGTGTGGACCTCCGCATCTGAGACAAAGGTGCCGAAAACGACACCGGTTTCCCAGGCTGCATTGCCCATTATTAAATGAGTAGCACTTACCATGGCCAGGCTTAGTATTACCTCCCTTATTAATGTTATTGTAAGGCCTACTCCCATACTGTCTTACCCACCCCTTATTCTCAGCAGCCCTAATAGGTGTAGCTGATTCGGCAACTTCGCCGTATAACTCTACGTCTTTTTTACCAAAATCGTACACCTCCCGGCCGTGCTGCTTCCTCCTAAACTCTTCGTCATAGACCCGCCAACCGGGACCGACGTAAGAGGTGTAGAGTTTATGAATAAGGAACTGGTATCTCACCAGGTTCACATATTCATCTAAATAACAGGCCGCAAAAATAAGTATGCCTCTAACCCAATTATTATAAGTGCGAAAGGCATCCTCGCTAGCGGGTCCTTTCTTCCTTGCGGCTAGGAGGGCCCGCCTATCCTTGCTTGTTAAAGCAAAGATATCTACATAGCGCCCTTTTCTAATCCTATCCCTGGCCCTAGGGCGCAAGCCCCGCTTAACAGCGGTGTTCGCGCACTGTACTGCATCGGACTCGACCGATACATTAGAGGATCCGGAGCTATGGGACCTATATTCTCTACGCCTCTTCCGCCTTCGTCTCCTCGCGACGCCGTCCGAAGATGACTTATCTTCGGAAGACGTCGATGCCAACGAGGAATCCGAGGTTTCATTTCTGCGCCGTCTCTTCCGAGACTTTGCAGATCTTTTCCGCCTAGATGTCTTTTCTACGGATGAATCCTCAGACCCACCACTGCTAGCCCCGGTATTATCATCATTTGTCCAGTCAGGATCATTCGTGGACTCACCAGTATCAGATGATGTTCCCCTCCTTCTTCCACGTACACCCCTTCCTTGACTCGACAATGGTCCTTCCATGGCTTGCTCGGCGGAATCTTGACCTGTCAATAGAGGTTCATTAACAACCCCTATCACAGTTGGGACATTAGGCGATACCCTTTCAGCAGAGGAAATGGCATTTGCCCCTCGCGCCGCAGTAATAGTCGGAGCTATTGCTTTGGCTATGAGGTCAGATACTGACTCCAAAGTTGCCGAAGGGGCAGTGCCCCCCTGCCCACCTGGCCCGGTGGTTAACAGAGGAGCCACTGCCGACACCACTGCTGCGCATATAGATGTAAGCGCCGATGTGTCTAATGACACGGTGTTACCCTCTGTGTTCCTCCCTGCAACCGCGTCCGCATATGAGCGACCCGGTTGCCTCCTGGCCCCTTGTGGCGCCCTATTGGCCTCCTTAGCCTTCTCCGCGACCAACCTTCTCCTCGCTGCCCGTCTAGATCTGGCGTTAGAATTTCTAACCCCCTCTACAGGATTCATTTCTGAATCACTTTGTTGGTCCCCGTCACTACCCCCGCCTTCTCCGTTTGAAACAGCAAAGGGAGCTTGCTCTTGTGGACAGGATTCGCTGCTTTGCGAATCCACTTCACCTGAGTTACTGCTTGAGGATACGGATTCAGCCGAATCCTCGCTATTATCCTGCCACGTAGCTACGGCCGACTTAAACATTGCAAACTCGGCATCAGTTAACTTATGCCTCATGTCCTCAATAAATTGTCCCCTGGGGTTGCCATCAAAATTAATACCACCAGATGGCGCTGCTGCCACATTCCTATTTTTTCCTTTTTTATGGGACCTCCTGCTATTACCCCTTCCTACAGCAGAGGGCGCTCCAGGCATAGAAGTGCCTGCAACACCCTCTGCAGCATCTGTGGCTGCACCCCTGCGGCCAGTTCTACCTCTGGCGGCCATTACACGCCCAGTGCTCATAGGCACTGCACCCCCCTTTTTGTTTTTATTTAGCGCTCCGGTCCCCCGACCGTCGCGCCTTGACTTTTCTCTCCTGCCTGCCTGTCGCGCGGATGCGGGTCCGGAGTGACTCCTGGCACCCGCATCCCTCTTAGCTGATGCGGCGGATGCCTCAGGCCTAGCGCCTGAGCTCCGCCGTGCGACGCTGTTTAACACAGCGGGGACGGGTGCCGGCACATCACCTCTAGCCGCCCGCCCCCCCGCGCGTGACTGGTGTGAGCGGGTTGCCGGAGGGATTCCTGAGCCTCCGGCAGCACCGCCACGCCGCCCTGACCTGCCCTGCACAATCTTGGTAACCGCCGGAGCGGGCGGTCCCGCCCGCGCTCCGGCAGCCCTCCGTCTAGGAGAAGGGGATAGCCCCCTCTCACCGCCTCTGGATGGAGGCCTGGCTCTGGCCCTGCCAGACTCCCCAAGCTCGCCCAGCGCAGCGTATCTAGCGGGAGCCCCCGCAGTGCGCTTAGGCCTGGCTGCCATGCCACAACGCTGAATCAGTTTTAGGCTAGATATAGAAAGAGGGAAAGATTTTGAAGTGGTGAAGATAGTTTAGCAGTGAGAGTATAGATAAATGGGGTGAGGGAGAAAAGAGATAGGTAGAGAGAATATCAGAAATATTAGATCTCTAACACAGGCTAATAATTGTTCTGTACTCAACAGTCCAACGTTTCCTGAAGCAAGAGGCAGAATCTTCTGGAAGCAAGAACATCACCCCATCAATCTCCACCTCTGACCTCAAGCAGCCTATCCTGGACCGTCATTCAAATCAGCCGGCCCGTCAATCAAGACAAGCCGAACCCCCGGGCCCAGATCCAGTGTGTGAGCTAAGGATTCCTGCCAATAGCCAGGTGAGTTTATGCTGTTTTCAGCCAGACAAGCTGGCTTCTACAGTCTTTCAGTTACTTTATGCATATTGTTCAGTAGAGTAATGCACAGTTTTTGATACTATATTAAAGGATAACAAAAACAACCCAGTTACAAAAGGTTACAAGTAGGGATGCCAAACCCAGGGCATTTTTTCAATCCTGGGATTCGGTATTGAAAAATGCTCATTCCTGGGGATACCAGGATTGGCTTCCCATATAACCCCCCTCCAAGCCGGCCGCTCCGCACCTTTACTTACTGACACGACTGGGGTCTGTTGGTGTGGTCGGGAGCAAGGCAGATCCTTGAAGACTCTTGCTGGCTGGGCAGTATGGCGGGCAGTTTAGTGTCCAGGCTATATGGTAGAATTTCCAATGTCTTACACAAGCTTTCAGCATATACACTCTATCCTGATCCTTATTCACACATAGTAGGAGATGTATCAATGCTTCTAAAGAGGGCAAGTAGAAAAGCCCAGCAATCAGATTCTAGTTTTTCTTTTATAGAATGCACTAGATAAATGATAGAATTTACTAGAACAATTATAGATGATAGCTTTGGACAGGGTCTCCATTTGTCCTCTTTTGAAGGATGATGCATCTCCCCCGAAGCCCTCTCGCAACACTATGCCCCAGTAGCATGTCGTAGTGAGCGTTGCATAGTTACACAAGCAGCAGCACCAGAACCTAGTTAAATAACTATTCAGCTCAGCATCAATTTGTACATAAGGTTACACTTCCGGGTGGAATTATAGTTTGATAGTTTATTGTTTTGAAAAGGGGTCATTTATATGTTTTTTCATTTCCCAAATTATTTGTATCACAAATATTGAATGTACTGTAGAGAAGCCAGCCGAAAAGGGAGCAAATCGCATACAGCTATGATCAAATGTAAAGTATCGAATGCATCAGATAACAAATACAACGTATCACATGATTTAAAGGGTAGAATACCGGCTTTGGTTGTTATATAAATGACTCACGGAAAACGCTGAAGCCGACATAAAAAAGCTGAAATTTGAGTTCATCTTCAATGACTTGTTTTGAAAATAGAAAGTTGTATTTAAAGGTGCAGCACATCTAATGCTCTACTCTGAAGCCGTCTTCCCATTAGGCTCATGCCAGTCCGGCAGAGCTACGGATAAATTATTACTTCTCATGGACATCAAAGGAAAATGAGACAGATTAATAATCTATTCATTCTTGCACTTGTTACTGGTGTCTGAGGAGTCAGATAGAGCTACCCGCACTCTATAAAGCACAGAAACATTTTGGTGAAAGATTGGAAAAGAATGGGAAATCAGGCCCTCTGCCAACGGCTAAGTATTTCAAGTAATGGACATGGGAGTAAGGCAATCCTGGTATAAAAGGTTATTTCCCGGCAATGTATTAATCAAACAAGCTTTATGGGAAACGTGCCCTGCAACATGAGTAACGCAGCAATCAGAGCTTTATTACTGTGGGGATCCGCAATGAAACTGAACGTTTTGCTTTTGGATCTTTGTAAACTCCCCAATGATTAGAGCCCGGGTGTGTAGTAATTAGGCAATGACACCTATACAGAGCAATCAAGCAGATGTATGGGACCCTCAGGAGCCGTATCTAACATGTCTCACATACAATAGACTTATTTAATTTCTCATTTTGCATATTTCACTACCACATCCATAAGAAGTTTTCACACCTTTGTAATTGTCCCACACAAAATATGTGGTGATCACAAAAAGTTCTATTACTTATATGTTTATGCTATGAATTTGGGGAAATGTAATAGGATGAGCGATTCAGAAAGTGAGAGAAATGTCCAGCTATTTTTAAAGCGGCAATCATTTACACTGCAAAACCAGTTTGATTTTGCAGCGTAAAGGATTGCCGCTTCAAAAAACTGGAGATTTCTGACCTAATCTCTCACTTTCTGAATCTCTCATCCTAATAAATTTAACCCTGAATCTTCTTGAAAACTTTCTGGGATATTTATCAAAGCATGGAAAGAGATAAAGTGAAAGAAATAAAGCATAGACCCATCAACTCCTAACTGCAATTTTTCAAACACGTGTAAAATGAGAGTTAGAAACTGATTGGTTAGTGCTGGAATCCTGCTGTAATTCATAACTAATACCCCTTTCACATCGCAATGCCAGGTCGGATCCGGGATCTCGATCCTGGGACCATCACTTTTAACATTAAAACCGGGTTGTGCATTATATGTAATTTCCCTTGAACTCCCCAGAGCCCAGAACCACACAGATGTAGCGCTGCTCATCCAGCGCCAGGGCTCGCCAGACCACCCCCACTGGCGAGCGGCGCTACATCTGACTGCAAGCATCCCACACACATGCGTGTCCCAGTTTCCCGTCGGCAGGGGGATGGGAACGCAAGCTGTATACACACTATGCGATTTGTGCTAACATTTCTTCCAATTTTGACTATATAGTCAAAATCGGAAGCTCAAATCACACAATGTGCATGCACCTTTAGTAGTTACATTTTTATTGCTTAAATGCATGACTCATATACTATAACAATCATATCATTATGATTGTTATAGTACAGTACACACTTTTAAGACTAAACTTATGCTTAACAAACAACAAAAATCTGAATGTTAACCACAGTACAGTGTACTTCACTCAATTTTGACAGGTTACATACAAATGTGACTCAAGTTACATTTATGTGCCCAGTCAAAGGGCTCTGATGCAATTTACTCAAATCTGTAGAATCCATGGGGGGTTATTCTAGTCCATTCTTTCTGATAAAATCCTTCTTAGATGGACAAAACCATGTGCACTGCGGGTGGGGCAGATGTAACTTGTGCAGAGAGAATTAGATTTGGGTGGGGTTTTTCTTCAAAGTGAGATCTATATTGAAGTGTAAAATCATGCAGTCAGTATTTTCCCTGCAAAGAAACAAAATAACTCACCCAAATCTAATTCTCTCTGCACATGATACATCTGCCCCCCTGCAGTGCACATGGTTTTGTCCATCTAAGAAGGATTTTGTCAGAAAGAATGAACTAGAATAAACCCCCATGTGATTTAACCAATGTAGACCTGTTTATCTTCCTGATTAACAATGAATTTGTATAAAAAATATCAAGGGAAATTTACTAAAAAAAAAAAACCTGATTCATGAGCGGGAAATCTACAGCTATTAACCTGCGTAGAGTCTATATGTATCTTCAGAAATATAGCTATCGCATTATTTGATGTTAATAAAGCCTTTGATTCAGTGGAATGGCTTTATTTAAGACATGTCTTGTCCGCATTTGGGATGGGTCCTAGGTTTATAAATTTGGTCTTTTTGTTGTACCAGTCTCCGCGGGCAAGGATTTCAGTTAACGGTTATATATCCGACTCATTCCTGCTTTTTAGGGGGTCCTGCCAGGGGTGCCCCCTCTCGCCCTTACTATTCGCGGTCACTATAGAACCGATTGCGTGCAAATTAAGGGCGACGTTGGGCGGTGAGGGCGAGAGGGCTGATCCGGGTGGTAGCATTATTTCCTTATACGCGGACGACTTACTGGTAGGAATGGCCGATCAGGCTAACCAATTGCCTTTGGTAATTGAGAACATGCGGGAATTTGGGCTTTATTCAGGCCTAACAATAAATTATGGAAAATCACATATTCTCATAACTGGGACAGATGGCGATAGTATATTGATCGCGACGGCTGCCTCCCTATGGCTGATAAATTTAAATAACTGGGGATAGTAATATAGAATAATCCGGGAGATTATATTAAGATGAACCTGGACCCAATAATCGATGAAATTGAAATAATATGCAAAAATTGGCAAAGACCACTAACAGTCATTGGTCAGGTTAACTTGGTAAAAATGGTGATCTTGCCTAAACAAGAAAAAAGACAATGGAGCTGCGCTTTGCAAAATCACGTACAATTTATTAAAAAATACTAAAAATAAAACACAATCAATTTCATATAATTTGAATATAGTGGCCACTGTGACAAACAAGACAAACACACATATAACAATGCTCTGTTTAGACTGTTAGTAAATTATTTAGAACTGTGTTCAACTTGTTAGTCCATAGCATTAGTAAAAAAAACGGTAAGTATTGCTTTAAAAATTTGCAATTATTAGAAATAACTGTCCCCCACTCATGTGCACATGTTAGTGGAATAACTCACTTATTTTTGAGGGTTTTATCCTTTCAGAAAAGGTGGGGATCCGGCTCTTGATACTTAGGAGTTGGTGGGACCAAACGATTTTAGCAGTTCACTGCGATCACTCAGTATATAACTCCCATAGGACTGTATCCAGTTGTCACAAAGCTGTCCCGTCGCCCTCTACGCGTTTCTCCGCCTTCTGGTATCAGCGGCTTCCTCAGGAGGTGATCTTGCCTAAACTCCTGTATATATTCATGCACTCGCCTATCCTTATTAAGGAAGAGGTGTTCCGGAAAATTTATGGCATTATCTCTTCCTTTGTCTGGAGGAATAAAACGCCCGGAATTAAAATGGCTTTTTTTGACTAGAGAACGTGGTGAAGGGGGCGTAGCAATGCCCAATGTAAAGCTAAATTACTATGCAGCCCAAATGGCTCACCTGACGACATGGATCAATGGGGATGAATACATGGGAGAAGCAGCTAGATTTATTAGCAAATCAGTTCCCGGTCATTCATTGTTACAGGCCATCCTAAAGAAGGACAGACACCATAATTTCCCCCCGATACTCAAACAATTTCGGTATATATGGAAATGGGTATGTAAAAAAATGGAGTATGAGGAAACTGACCCCGATACTTACTTATTCTCATTGGTCCCGTTTAACAAATTAAATTTAAATCAGGGTGGGAGGATCTGGGGGCAATATGGAATAAACGCCATTGGGCAAGTATTTGTGAACAATGACTTAAAGTCCTTTTCCCAATTGCAAACCGATTTTGCACTCCCTAAATCCATGTTCTATAGATATTTGCAACTGAGGAGTGCATTAACGCAACAGAATTGGATAAAACAAATTAGGCTCGCAGAGTCCCCATTGAAAAAAATTATTAAAACCTTGGGTAATAACAAACGTCTATCCAAATGCTATAAATACTTATTGGAAAATACCCAGAGTGAGGAAATGGGGGGGTTTGATTCAAATATGGGCTATTAATATCCCTGAAGTAAATGCCGAGAATTGGAACTCTGCTCTGGAGGCTCCTAGTTTGGCAACTAACTCTTTAAGACCACAGCAGATACAAATAAATATTTTATACAGAACATATTTAATGCCGCAAAGGATCAGTACATTTTCTCAAAAGAGCTGCAATCGCTGCCCAAAATGTAATGAATTAGACTGCAGCTTCTGGCATCTCCAGACGTTTTGGAAAGGGATTGGGAGAATATTGGTGGAACTAGGGCTTCCATGTCAACATCTTTCACGCTTGGAGCTTATCCTCGGGGTCTGGCCTATCGGTAGTATGTCTCCGGGAGTTAGACAGCTTTTGATTAACTTATGTGCCATAGCCAAAGTTGTTATTGCCCGTTCCTGGATGGCAAAAAGTGGCCCAAGGATTCATGAATGGACTAGTTTGGTTAACTGTATTATGGAGTGCGAGAAATATATGTATCTTTTTAGTTTTTTTAGAAGGGAATCTTAGCATGAATCAAATCAGGAGTAATGTCTAATATATGCGCAACTGCATGTTTTATGTATAATGTTTCTGTATGGTATGTATTCCTATGAGTAACACATGCATCTTTCTAGAAAGTTAAATGAGAAATTTCTGGATATACAGAATGGGAGGAGAGGTACTTTCTAACATACTCTCAATAGTACAGGAACCCTTGTTTTCTGTCTAGCCATCCACCGATGAGATCTATTATTATTCCATCTATATTCGTATCTTATTTACTCCTTTTGTTATTGTTTTTTCTTCTATTTTTTTGTTTGCCTAGATTAAACTCCAATAGATGAACTGTTATGATAGATGCGATTGGAATAGGTCTCAATAAAAATGAGGTAGTATGATAATCTGAATATTAGAAGGAAAACCTCAATGTGAATTGAAATAGTAGAAATGTCTCAAATATGCACAACTGTATGTGAAAAAGAAAAAGCAATATAATCCGTGGCGCAAATGAGGGCTGCACTTAACCAAACTTAACCAAACTGAGAGTTACCTTCCCAGTAGAGAATAAACTGTATGTTTTATGTGTATTTGTCTTGTATTGTCTGTATTGTTATATATATTTAAACTTTCAATAAAGAACTATAATTTAAAAAAAAAAAAAAATTGTAGAAAATAGGCGTATTCCTATATAAAAATACTCCTATTTTATACGTATTCGTATTTTTCTGCATTTACTATGCCGAAAATACGTCAATTCGTATTCGTATTCATGGCACATTCATATTCGTATTTACGAATACAAATGTATACGCCATCGAAAGAATGCGAATAGGAATCACCATTCAAAAGAATGGTGATTCCTAATTACATACGGCCGCTAATTACTGCCAATTAGCGGTATACGGCTGCTAATTGCTGGTAAAATACGCCTGGAAAATGAAGTGTATTTTCGAGGTGTATTTTACCAGCAATTAGCGGCTGTATTTGTAGAAGCCTCCATGGGCTTGTATGGGACGCTTGTACAGCTTGCGCCCAGAAAAGGGGTGTGGCCCATGTCAGAGGGGGCATGGCCTCGTGGGGATACCGCAGTAATTGGCCACATCCCATATGACATAAGTCACACCCCATTTCTGGGCGCGAGCCGCACAAGTGCCCCCATTTTTTAAATCAAAATGTTATACAGTATGCACACTGCACACATTATTGATACACCACTGTATTCAATTTAAAATATCAATTCATTCACCTCAGTTAACTGCAAAAGAAAAGAAAGTGGAAGGTTTGTGAGCAGAATATTTAGTATGCATGGAAGTTGTCAGGTTGTAGGAGCTGTAATAGATTTTGGCAGGTTATTCCATACACAATTATCATCTTATTTAATTATTGCAGCATTATCACTAATGCAGTACATGCATGTTTCTGTGATACATATTATATATGACGGGGTCCTCAGGAAGAGAGGCCTAAGAGAGCCTTGTGTCACAATGAAATAACCACCCTCGAAAAACATAAAATCCCTTGTGTCTTTCAAAAATGCAGTTGTTAAAATAAATGAGCTTTAGAAAAATAAACATGCGGAGGTTGAAATGACAAAGGGGACATGCCTATTAGCTTTTAATTAGACAGATAAGGAGCAGCTGTTGCAAACAGTATTCCTGATTTGCGCCCACGTTTAATGAACTTGTCGTTTCCAAGAGAGCTGCGTAAATTAAAATGAAAAACATTATGACATCTAAAACCAACAGTAGAATGTGGTAACCTCGCTATGACATCACTTCGGCATAGTGCGCGTTTCACAGGTCGTCTGACATGACCCCTTCCAAAAAACCATCAACACATCAATTAATTCATTCCATCATAGGTAAATGCAACAGTAAATGAAAGAGGAAGTTCAGGAAATGACACACTTATTTTTATTTGTACTGCCAAATTTTGTGCATTCACCTCCTTATGGGGCCTACACATGGGGCGATTTCAGGGCATTTTCTTAGTGATCTAACCAGATAGCTTTGAAAATGCCCCTACATCGCCCCGTGTGTAGGAGCCATAGTCGTGCGTGGCCCTGGCATCGCTATCGTCCTGGCGATTAATATCCAGCATGCTTAATAAATCTAGATAATCTCCGGTCAGGGCCAGTGTTCTCACTGGAGAACACTGGCCCTGACAGATCACTCAGCACACATCGCTGAAACATCGCTGTGCACTGAGCGATCTTGCTGAACGTTCTGAGCAATCTAGCATCGTTTACAACACTCAGCAAATCTCACCGTGGGCCTTATTCAGATCTGAGCTCAGTACAAATTTGATTGGAAAATTGGCAAAACCATGTGCACTACAGGTGGAGCAGATAGTAACCTGTGCAAAGAGAGTTACATTTGGGTGGGGTGTGCTGAAACAGAAATCTAAATTGCAGTGTAAAAATAATGCAGCCAGTATTTACCCTGCACAGAAACAAAATAACTCATATAAATCTAACTCTCTTTGCACATGTTACATCTGCCCCACCTGCAGTGCACATGATTTTGGCCATTTTCTGAATTTGTACTGAGCTCAGATCTGAATAAGGGGCAGTGTGTGGATCCCTTTACCAGTGAGAGAATACTATAGGGCCTTGAAACAGTAAGTTACTGTGAAGATGTTGTATAAGGGGTGCTGACCTTTTAACTGCAAGCCTTTAACTAATCAGATATTGCTACAGGTTTCAGTACTGATAAATTATCCTACTCACTCACTTCCACAACACTTACGGGGTAGAAAATTCAATTAAATGTACCAAGTCAACATTTCTATTTTTCCTGGCTCAGGTTCATTCTGCCAGTGGAAAATTCATTTTTTTTCTCTCTCTCTCTCCTGGATTTGGGCATTTTGCGTTTTTAAATACTTTTAGATCTCCTGTTGGATATGATCATAAATATCTTGATTGTGTTGTGTTGATTGACAGGGTTGGGAAGGATTAAGAAAGGATTACTCAGTGGAACACTCACAATGCCCTTACACGGTCACTAACTGCGTGGAAAGCCATACTTATGATGTACATTAACAGTATAATGAAATTAGTGGTGCTGGTTAATGCGTACGTTTTTTAAATGCTGATTTCAGAGTGTTTTAGAACACGTGGAATTTTGCAAATGGACCTGCTCCTATGGTTTGTTCTTCACCACTGCCAACAAAAACACATCATTTTCGTTGACAGGGTTGAGAGCTGGCTAAAAGTAAACATTCACAAAGAACTTAATCCTCCTCCATACTCCTTACTATGAAGTTCAATGTGCACTCTATGTTCAGCCATTTAAAGTGAGCACCAAACTGCAGGGAGATGGTCTGATGTTTACTTGCGCAGAGTTCTAGATATTCTACTGGGCCAATGTCACAATACTTTCTTAACCAAGACAGATTCTAGTCTTCCATAGTCTTTACTGTTTGTTGATGAGATAAAATGCACTTGAGTGACAAGCACATTCATATTAATATGCTTATTATTTTTAGGGATGTGCACCGGCCACTTTTCGCCTTTCGCGTTTTGAGCTCTGATTACCTTCAGTTTTTGGGTTCTAATGGGTTTTACCAAAACACCCCCTAAACGTTTGGGGTTTTGGGTTCTGATTTTTTTTTTTTTTGAAAGCAAAAAACTGCTAAAATCTTAGAATTTTTTTTTTTGCTCCTACGCTATTATTAACCTCAATAACATTCATTTCCACTCATTTCCAGTCTATTCTGAACACCTCACACCTCACATGGGGCCTTATTCTGGTCTGTGCGGCCGTAGCCGAATATGCGGCCAGGACCGCGCGTCCTAAACCCCGCCTTCCGTACGGATCGCTCACTCCGTCCGAATGCGGTAAGCCGCTGACCGCACGGAGCACGAGTGGATTTCTCATGTATACACCTCCTCCATCTCTGGGAATCTCCCCCATCATTCGATGGTCGCAGACCATCGAATGCAGGACCGAGTGGTCAGGCAGCTCCTGCGAGCTCAGACCACTCGGGCATTTCTCCGTGCAAAAGCAGGGATCTGGGCGGGCAGCTGACATCCGGCAATGTCATATGTCCGCCCCCTACACGTGCGTCACGGCCGCATTACCATACGTACGCCCAGCGTTTTCATGGGAACGCCCATAAAACGCGGGGCATATGCATATGTTAATGAGGCCAAATAGCCCTTCACGCCCCTCTCCTCCCCCTGTTCGTAGTGTAAACAATTCATGCGGAATTTGGACGTATGTCCCTTTCGCACATGCGCAGATATGCCTCTGCACATGCGTAAACACAAAACATCGGCGGAACAAACGCACGCGGACATACCCGCACCAACCAGAATAAGGGCCATTGTTTTTAGGGAAAAAGGTTGCACTGAGGTAGCTGGATAACTATGCTAAGCCACAGAAGTGTGCGCACAAACACGTGGCTCATCTAGGAGTGGCACTGCAGTGGCAGACAGGATAGCAGTTTGAAAAACTAGGCCCCAAAAAGACTCCTATCTGGCTTGATCATGTTTACGATGTGCAGCTGAGAAGCAGTGGACGATTCGTGCAGCAATACAATAGCTGCACTGCGGAGCTGCAAAGGAGTGGAACCTTCTGACCAGATATAACCTGGCGATGACCAGCCGAGGAGCAGTGGGCTATTTGTGCAGCAATGCAATAGCTGCACTGCGGAGCTGCAAAGGAGTGGATCCTTCTGACCAGATATAACCTGGCAACAACCAGCCGAGGAGCAGTGGGCGATTGGTGCAGCACTGAGTTCTTCTACAAGTGTTTATCTGTTTTTATCAGTTTAAGATCAAATAAGACCCCTATCTGGCTTGATCATGCTTATCACCAGCCGAGGAGCAGTGGGCGATGCAATTCACATTCTTTATAGTGGACTGCCCATAAAGAATTCATATTAAATGATCAACTAAAACAAAAACCACATGGAAAAAGAAACCCACCACTATACCACGCATGCTCTGGTCTAAAAAAAAACATTATCTTATTTAACTGACACCTCTCTGCATCTTTTATAAACATCCTCTAAAAAATCAGAATAGTCACAAGAATTACAGTAGGGTAAATGTATTATACCCGTACGATGCGGTATAACGTTTCCTGCAAGAAGCCGCAGCAACAATGTATTATAACAGCATTCCTGAATTTACCCCATTGTTTTTTAATACATCATTACATAGCGCAGTCATATGCAACCGAATGCAACAGAGGATCTTACTCTAGCTCTCAAAAGGTTTCAAAAACCTGTAACAACATAATAGCAGACACAATAATTGTTACAATGAGCAAGGAATTGTAGGTAAAGTCACTCTGTATACTGCTATCCCTGAGTTGAAGAGAATATTTATTATGTAAATAGAACAAACATGGTGCTGTGCAGGAAAATATTTATATAAGTAATTGATCAACTTCATAATAACTGCATCCCCCATCATCTTACTTAGCTACAAGTCCATAGTGAGTGATAAAGTAAAGAGAGTTAATGTACTGGCCAAACAGCTCCTAACTGGCATGTGGAGGCGGCATCACTTACCCTGTGAAACCTGATGCGGCTGTGAGTAAAAGGGGGTGTGACTTCAAGGGAGAGGTGTGTGACTTTACAGGAGGGAGCATTGTTTCTTGTGGCAGACCCCCCTGTCTCCAGCACCCCGGGGATCTGGGAGATGCGGGCTGCCCCCGGGGATTTCTTTGGGTGCACTTCCAGTTTCTACACTGTGACAGGAACAGGGTGCTGCATGTAATGTGAACCCTATCCCCCGTACCCCACTGCCTAGATCTATCCCCCCCCCCGACCACCAGACTAACCCTAACTCCCTGTTCTAATGGGTACATTTACTAAAATGGGAGTACTATTAAAGATGGGTTGTTTCCCATAGCAACCAATCAGGTTATACTTCTTATTAATTTAGCACCTTTTAGAAGATAATAGACAGAATCTGATTGGCCATAGCAACATCCCATCTGCAATAGAACTCCCATCTTAGTAAATGTACCCAGTAAGTGCCTATCCCTCCCTGGGCCTGGGAGATATATAAAGTGGAATAGTTGCCTAAAGGAATCAGCTTCCAACTATCATTTATCTAGTAAAGTTTTTGAAACGACAATCGGAAGCTGAATGGTCGCTTTACGCAATTCTTTCACCTTATCTCTCTCCAAGACTCGATACATCTCCCCTCCAGTAGGATTCTACAGTCATGAGTTATTCAAGGTAACCGCCGCTATCAGTAGATTATCTAATGTTAGAACACAGGCCTAACCACTTAAATGTGAGTGCTAGACAGGGAAGCCCATCTCTCTGTTGTCTAACATAACACCCCTAGGAGATTTCATTCTATTGAGACATCATGAAGTACGCTCCAGCACAATCTGCAACAACATGAAACCGATCAAGTTCATCTGTAAGTCTCCACAAAGGTCACTGACAAAACTGTTATTATATAGAGAGGACAGCAAACAATAACATCCCCGTATTTATCTTGCGCCCCTTACATATCATTAATCATTTTCAGGAAGCAGCTAATAGATATGGATGACAAAACAAATGATCAGAAGTGGAATAATGACTTTCGAGCACAGTACTGCATAGTGTCATCCACAGAATGATTAATGAACTCCACAGCAATCTTCCCATTATTTCCAATCACGCATTTTCTCTTATATAATCATACTACGCAAACGAACATATCACTTTTCAGTGTTAATTCAAGACCTATGCTCAACAAATACTATTTTAATGGTTCAATTCTCTTTGATACCAGCTTTGTGGGAGATACCTGGGGATGGCCATAATGTTACTCTCCTACTGACTGCTTAAAACTGCCCCCTGTCACGATCCGGGTCTTAAAGCAAGTCATCTTACAGGCTAAGTGCCTGCGCAGGCTCAGCTTGCGTTACAAGTCCCGATACAGCCAGCATCCTGAGC